>NC_090269.1:369760738-370083794 GCF_040414725.1 Anabrus simplex | reverse complement strand
TTGTGATTTGTTAGGTGAGCATCTGTCCGTTATACTTGATAGAAACGAGTACGTTTATCGCGAAGCGATGTATCGTGACATATAGCGAATGGTAATTTTATCATAACACTGAGGCTATATTATCGCTAACACATAAAACTAACATGCATCCGACAACACGTCTGAGCAATCCCTATTCTAATGAAGACCTAGATTTCCCAATGAAATGACGTAAAAGAAAAAAATACACACATATGATACAACACCTGGGTTCGAACCGACCCTCGCTATTATAGACATCGCCAAGCTGATGGAGAGAACCACCACTGACCTTTTGTACAACTACACATGACATAAAGAACACATAAATGATACATGATATGCAACAAAATACGTAAAAGGCACTTTGATCTTTCTTCTGACGCTGTAGGCCTCCAATGCCTACGTTGAGCATCGAACTGACAACCTCTTGCGATGAAGGCAGGGTCCTGTAATCCCTATCTGTATTATACTCGAACAATTAACAATGATTCATTGGCAAACATTATCATTATCGGCCGGGTCGCTTGTTAATTATTACACTGCTCTGCCGTGTTAGGTAAATCACATTATTTCGCCGTTCAAAGAAGCCAACTTCTCTTTAACAGCAATGTCCCTCCTTCCTCAGCTTACGGGACACCCCAAACAAGAAAAAAAAAGGAAACACAACTGGGGCAAGGTCAGACGAAATGCTCCCCATTCCACACGCGGTCGACAACCCACCATTAACAGGCGTAACATTTCCTTTTCAAAAGGAAACAGTAACACTTCACTCGGAAGTACGTCTACAATAAACTGCGGTCTCAAAGACTCGCGCAAATCACCTTGAATTCAACACATATTTACCCAACAGTATCACGTCATTTTCACAACGCGACTCCGGTATTACAATGGTAATCTTTGCCCGATTGTTGTTATTATTATTATTATTATTATTATTATTATTATTATTCCTGTCGTCCTACATGGCTTACCCGCTACATTACTTATACATGGTCATCGTGCGGAATCTATTCAGCAATTACAACACAGTTAAGTACTCGCGCGGCAATTAACATCTGATTACTGACTGCTAATTAATCGATGGTCAGCACATGGCTACTTTATCGTCACACGGCAATACATTCATTAATTAATTAATATTCACACGGATTGGTATTTGACATACGCATTATGATCACTTCCTGGTAAATTTAATCACATAATCAATTTAATCTTATCACTTCCTATCTAAGTATTTCAAAGGGTGGAGTTTTTGTGGCTGTCAGTTCGGCCGCTGAGCCTCGTAGTTACGTGCCTTACACACAATAGTACTTACCGTTTTACTTGCCATACACTTATCAAATTAATGATTACTCTAATAACTACTCTCACTGCACTCCCCTAAACTAATTACTCCTGGTCTTCTGACGCCAATAAACAAACAGAATCTCCCAAGAAAGAAATAATTGAATAAATCTCTATCCCATGAAAAGCTAAAGTATTATATTCCCTAAATTATTTACAATCAATTACTCAGACCTGTCGCCGGTTTCCTAAACTAAGAATTAATAACTACGCGCCCATTTCGGCGCTCTATTTCAACAGGACTACATCTTTAATCTCTTATAGCGTCAGTTTACAATAAATATTCCCATCCCCTCTATGCATGCCAGATAATAAGACTTTGTACTCATCTCTATCACATGATGACACCTTCGTCAGCTCAGGAGGTCCATCCTGAGCTTACTCCTCCTCCATGGGCACCACGGTGATCACTTTCATTTCCATTCCATCTTGAAGTTGAAGATCCATTGTTCGATGCTGGTGGAGCCGCTGGCAATTAATCCTGTACACACACAATGTCACTGTTTAATTCACACTCCGGTTAACAGCGTTCATGTGAACGTCCGGTCACGATCTCGTAAGCGACTACGTAAGATTATTATACTATAGTAATGATAATAATATTACTCTACACATCACGGTTTTCTAAAAGTTAACACTGGCGTCACAGTAATCAAAACTACACACTGTTTATGCTAATTGTATTATTTCACTTAAAATGGGAGTTAACTTCACTTGAACAAAGAACTAACGAGGGCTTAACCGAGCATAGCTTCGCTGTCGATGAGCAGCTAGCCCTGAATGACGCTCGTCCCTTACTGCAGTAGTTTTTACAAGGGAGCGATACCCCTTCCACTAATTTGCGTAGCGCCTATTCCCGGCGTACTCGAGGTATAATAGTACGGTTAATCGGTGACCAATATTTAGTTGATGCGATTGAGACATAGCCACTCACTTATCCTTCGGTGAATCTCCTTAAATTAATTAAAATCTGTCCTGCTTCCCCCACCCTGCGTGGTGAACTCCCTTTCTCGAGGAGGTGTCGTGAGAATAAACAGATGGCCCAGTACTTTTCCATGCAGAAACCACACAGTATTCTTTCTTCTTCAGAAAGTTATCAAGGAAGAGGACATTAAACACTCTAAATAAATATCCCAGCGACATTTATCCCTTTCAAATCGGGAGACGACCCCATAATTCGAGATTCATTAATTTTCTAGATCGTAGGTAATTAAGTTGGCTAGTCCGAATCCAAGATGGCTCCTATATTTCGTTTCGAAAAAGTTGGTTTCCCCTCATTCTGTGAGTCTTGAGGAGGGATGACTTCTCTCGAGTGATGCCACGGGGAATCCTCATTCATAACCCCTCCCGGGTCTAAGTTGGCTTGGCTTCATCTGCGGGCCCCCGCCACACAAAGGACAATACTGCGCAATAAGTTGCAGACAAAGAAATCTCGTAGAATAATTTTTTAAAGACACAATTTATCTATCTCAATGATATGAATATTAATTAGCTTCGGCATGACCTCTATTCATGATATGAATATTAATCGGTTTCAGCATTCTTTCCCTTAAATAGCATTGCGTGCTTAATTACGAAGATCAATATCAACCAAAGGTCCTTGGATCATGCCCCTGTCGGGTTCAATATGGAGGGAAATGGCTCGTAATTGTAACTGTAAATAGGTAATATTTGTTATTTTTGTTTTTGTGCAACACTCAACAGTTTTAATGTTCAACGGGTAATAGACAACAAAAACCAGAGGTAGAAATGTAGTATGTCTACGAGAATGGTCATCCCTCGGGGATGTGGTTTTTTTTGTATTATGTCAAATTAGGTATCCATCAGATTGTTGGTTCGGATGGAAGTTTTTCTTTCATTTGAAATATTATTAGGAACTGTGGTCATCCACATAGATATTCTTGTGGAATGTGGATGAAGTTAGCCGATGGATGGTAGCACGGATTTTTCCGTTGCTAAGTAATTGTATTTAGTTTGTCAAATTTATATTAGTTTACCAAGATTGTCATATTGTTTGTATAGATTTCATCGAGCGCCTTAGTAAAATGGGAAAAACTTATTTGTGCCTATCTCTACCGAAAAACAAGCATCCACAAACCTCTTCCATTCAATGTAGGCCTTTAAGATAGTTTAAGTTTGATAGCCTCTACATGCCGCGAACGGTCTTCGACCCTGAGGAGTCCGTGTTCAGACATCAGGAACGGGAGAGTAGCATTGACCTTGCTATGGCCGATGACTTCTCATGTGAGTGGATTAAATATACAATTCCAATGAGGGGAATCGGCACAGGCCGAAAAGGTCCCTTGACTATCGACTACCGTGGAGCATGGTCCCAGGTGTTCGTGACCCGAAAGGGTTGGTTTGTTGTCACATGGCCCCATGAGTCATGGGGGACGGTGGGAAAGGTCCCAGTACGAGGACTGGAACGGGGTCCACTCAGCCTCGGGAGGTCAAGTAAGTAGAGGTGAGTTCGATTCCCACCTCAGCCATCCTGGAAGTGGTTTTCCGTGGTTTCTCCACTTCTCCTCCAGACAAATGCCGGGATGGTACCTAACTTAAGGCCACCGCCGCTTCCTTCCCTCTTCCTTGTCCCTCCCTTTCAATCTTTCCATCCACTCACAAGGCCGCTGTTCAGCATAGTAGGTGAGGCCGCCTGGGCAAGGTACTGGTCATCCTCCCCAGTTGTATCCCACGACCCGATGTCTCACGCTCCAGGACACTGCCCTTGTGGTGGTAGAGGTGGGATTCCTCGCTGAGTCCGAGAGGAAAACCAACCCTGGAGGGTAAACAGATTAAGAAGCAGAAGAAGATGCCGATTCCCAAGTTATGTAGTGTCCGAAGTATCGTTGAAGAATGGTTCGGCCCCTAAACGGGGACGTCATCAAGAGGACCGCTGGGACACTTGCTGGAGCCAACAAAGTGACTATATTTAGGGAGGTATATCACCCATATATCTCTCTTTACTTCTTGTATGTTCACGTATTCCAAACAACAAACTATTTCAGAAACCAACAAAAGCGTCAGTTTCATTTGGGCAAACCTCATAGCACTACTGTCCGGCTCTATGGCTAAATGGTTAGCCTGCTGGCCTTTGGTCTAGGGGGTCCCGGATTCGATTCCCAGCCGGGTAGGCGATTTTAATCTTCATTGGTTAATTCCATTAGCTTGGGTCCTGGGGGTATGTGCCGTCTTCAGCATTAGAATTCATCGAAGGTAGGGCCCCATTCTCACAGATGTGCGTCGCCTAAACGGCGTCAACTTGAATGATCTGCACCCGGCCTCTTCGGAGGCCACACGCCATTACTACTTTTATTTTTATTTTTATTTTTATTATTATTACTATTATTATTATTATTATTATTATTATTATTATTATTATTATTATTATTATTATTATTATTATTATTATTATTATTATCATCATCTGCATACCCTCCAGGGTAGGCTTTTCCCTCGGACACAGCAAGGGATCCCACCTCTGCCGCCTCAAGGGCAGTGTCCTGGAGCTTCAGACTCTTGGTCGGGGATACAACTGGGGAGAATGACCAGTACCTCGCCCACGGCCTCACCTGCTATGCTAAACAGGGGCCTTGTGGAGGGATGGGAAGATTGGAAGGGATAGGCAAGGAAGAGGGAAGGAAGCGACCGTGGCCTTATGTTAGGTACCATCCCGGCATTCGCCTGGAGGAGAAGTGGGAAACCACGGAAAACCACTTCCAGGATGGCTGAGGTGAGAATCGAACCCACCTCTACTCAGTTGACCTTCCGAGGCTGAGTGGACCCCGTTCCAGCCCTCATACCACTTTTCAAATTTCGTGGCAGAGCCGGGAATCGAACCCGGGCCTCCGGGGGTGGCAGCTAATCACGCTAACCACTACACCACAGAGGCGGACTATTATTATTATTATTATTATTATTATTATTATTATTATTATTATTATTATTATTATTATGTTTCTGGTGCAGTGACGACAAAACAACAACTTTTTTTTGAAGTAGATTTACGTCGTGCCGGCACATATAGGTCTTTTGGCGACAAAGGCATAGGAAAGGGCTAGGAGTGGCAAGGAAGCAGCCGTGGCCTTATTTAAGGTACAGCCACAGCATTTGCCTGGTGTGAAAGTGGGAAACCACGAAAAACCCTCTTCAGGTTGTAACCCACTATCTCCAGGTGCAAGCTTACCAACTCGCCCGGTAAAACAACAAGAAACAACAAAAACTGCTACAAAAACAGTGGCAGTAACAATCAACAATATTGGGTCAAGGGACATATGAGAATAAAATACCGAATTGATGTCATTTGTATTTTATTACTGTTGCGAAAGGAAAGTACAGTAGTTCCCTATTTATGAAGTTGGTGTAGTTAACATGAAAGCAACATGACCTTCTTTCATTTCTCGAAGTACCTTGAAGGACTACAAGGTTGTTAGTTTTTACTGTGTATTTCTTGTTAGTTTTGAGATATTCTAGTGCAGCTTCTGAAACTGCTTCTGGAAAGAACTGGTTATACCGGAGACTCCAGTGACAAGTTGTTTGAACATTTCTCTCAGTAAGGAAACATATTCTTCCAACGATTCACCAGCACTCATTGCTTTCTCATGATGATTGCATAATTCATGTGTTGAACTAGTTCCTAAATAAAACATCACATAAACTTGACTTTGGTATCTACTAATAAAATACGAGGAAGAAGCTTAATTACCATCACCTGAAAAAGGATCAGTTACAACCAACAGGTTATAACATTTCTGTTTTTTACAATTTGCTTAACGTCGCACCGACATAGATAGGCCTTATGGCGACGATGGGACAGGAATCGGAAGTAGGAAGCCCCCGTGGTCTTAAATTAGGTACAGCCCCAGCATTCGCCTGGTGTAAAAATGGAGAAAGTCGGGCTGAGTGGCTCAGACGGTTGAGTCCCTGGCCTTCTGATACCAATCTGGCAGTTTCGATCTTGGCTCAGTCCGATGGTATTTGACGGCGCTCAAATATGTCAGCCTCTTGTCGGTAGATTTATTGGCACGTAAAAGAACTCCCGCGGGATTAAATTCTGGCATTTCGGCGTCTCCAAAAAACATACAAGCAGTTAGTTGGACGTAAAAACCAATAACAGTAATGAAATGGGAAACCACGGAAGACCATCTTCAATGGGGTTCGAAGCCACTATCTCCCAAATGTAAGCTGCTAGCTACGTTACGCAAACCACATGGCCACTTGCTTGGTCTAATAGCTCATAACAATATAGTCTACTTCATTTCGTCTCATGAAACGACATTTCTCCATATCCATCATCCGGTGCAAAGCGGTGTAAATAAGATGACAAAAATGAAAGAAAATATTCCTATTCATCTTACATTGCATTTAATGGACAAAATTTAATTTCTTAGTGGATACACAGTACACTTTTCGCATACAGTAGCTGGGTTGTGGGTGGGAACAGTATCCCCTGCCTGTCCAAAGAAGTGATCCAGGGGCTCTAAATTCCGGAGCGCGAACTAGAGATTAAGGTTTCTCTAAATGAATCTGGTAATGTTTCCACAACTTGTGGCATTCCTTGGTCAATTCCCGTACTCTTCCTATCCCAACGGTTACATAAAATAAATGTCATCATAAAGTCCGTATTGTCGTACGTATACTTTAAGGTTAAGTCAATATTCCACCTTAAAGGTGGAAATTTATTTTATGTAATGATTATGCCAACCAGGCAAACAAAGCTAACACCTACTTGAATTATAAGACTAAGCTATCAAAAATAGGCAAGGACATTGCTTTCTTGAAGAAATGTTTACTATCTGATATTCCACCTAGTTTTAATAAGAAATGTCAACTTTGCACCAATATGACGTTTTTTACATCTTCTCTCTGGACTCCCTACACATCTTACGGCTGATGATGTCTACAAGTTAGACGAAACATGTTCCGTATTATTTAATAATATTGTTTAAATATATAAACAATAAACTTATGGTATTGTAAAGGTGGAATATTGACTTAACCTTAAAGTATCCCAATGGTGTTGAATTTTCAAGCTCTAGGGTGTCTTTCAATATTAAGACCTTCGTGCATGAAATTAGCATCTCTGCCCCGTTAAAAAGTATACCACTAATGAAACAGCAGGAAGAAGCCAAACGTTTCGCCGATCTCAAGACTAAAGGCTAAATACAATGGTTTGGAATATAGTACCATATATGAAGTATGTATTTATTTGTCAGACTCATTGGCTGAATGGTCAGCGTTGAGGCCTTCGGTTCAGAGGTTCCCGGGTTCGATTCCCGGCCGCGTTGGGGATTTTAATGGCCTTTGATTAATTCTTCTGGCCCGGGGACTGGGTGTTTCCTCTTCATATTCAGACAATACCCTGCACTACCAACCACCACAGAAACACGCAATAGTGATTACATCCCTCCATATAGGGTTGGCGTTAGGAAGGGCATCCGGTCGTAAAACTAGGAACAAATCCACATCAGCGATACAGTTCGTACCCGAATACCCACAGGTATGGGAAAAGCGGTAGAAAAAGAAGAAAATGAAGTATGTTTTTGATTAGTCTTTACATGAAGGAGCTATACTAAATGAATGGAGACTTGCTATAACCCCTGTGCATAAAGGAAGGGTAATAAACATGAAGCTGAAAAACTACAGGCCAGTCAGTTTGATATGTGTTGCAAGTAAGCTTTGGGAAATAATTCTTTCTGAATATATCAGACATGTTTGCGAAATTAATAACTGGTTCGATAGACAGCAGTTCGGTTTTAGGGAAGGCTATTCTACTGAAGCTTACAGTAACTTGCAGGATTTCAGCAAGATATAGCAGATTAGGATAGAGTCAGGAGGTCAAATGGATTGTATCGCAATTGACCTATCTGAGGCATTATGTAGGGTACATCACGCAATACTACTGGCAAAAATGAGTGTAATTGAACTAGACGAAAGTGTGACTGAATTGGTTGCTCCACATTAAATTCTATATCCTACATCACGATTGAAATCCTCCACGGCTGAGCCGAAAATCATTCGAGTTTCGAGAAATTTTACCTAAAACCTAAAATTCTGCCCTAGAAGGTTCGTTACATATTCCTCTTAACACTTGCAACTAATTTTATTTATTTGCCGGATTTCATTGAATATGGCCAGGTATTGTAGGAGTTATGAATGTCTAAATGCTATAAAACCACTCTAAAATACCGCCACGTTAGAGAAGTGGTGTTGTATATAAGCTGCGATTCTTTGCAAGTATTGCCACCAGGATTTCTTGGCAGATGTGGAATGAAATGAGCCTCTTTCTGAGTTAAAAAGAAATATATATAAATAAATTCTGTACTGGTTCTTCCTTGTGTACTGCGAAGTCTAGTCGAAATAGGCTACTGTCGACCGTCTGTCTGACATTAGACATCATGTCACTGAACGGGTTGTCGGAGTGAGCTTCTTCCCCACGGGCAGTTCTAATTTTATTCTAATGAGCAAGTTGTGTCACGTAGCTGTGAACTTGCATTCGGGAGATGGTAGATTAGAGTTCCACTGTCGACAGCTCTGAAGGTTGTTTTCCATGCATTACCATTTTTTTTTCTATTTGCTTTACGTCGCACCGACACTGATATGTCTTAT
This sequence comes from Anabrus simplex, assembly GCF_040414725.1. Lineage (NCBI taxonomy): Eukaryota > Metazoa > Arthropoda > Insecta > Orthoptera > Tettigoniidae > Anabrus > Anabrus simplex. The sequence goes on along the minus strand of NC_090269.1, from coordinate 370,074,824 downwards.
GGCGACGATGGGATAGGAAAGGCCTAGGAATTGGAAGGAAGCGGCCGTGGCCTTAATTAAGGTACAGCCCCGGCATTTGCCTGGTGTGAAAATGGGAAACCACGGAAAACCATCTTCAGGGCTGCCGACAGTGGGGCTCGAACCCACTATCTTCCGATTACTGGATACTGAACGCACTTAAGCGACTACAGCTATCGAGCTCGGTCATTACCATTTTTAACCTGACAATTGATGGAGAGGTATCTTACTTAAGGCGATGGTAGCTTCCTTGCCAGTCATAGCACTGACTAGCCCATCATCACCATAAGACATGTCTGTGTCGGTGCAACGTAACACAAATAATCAAAAAGAAACCACTTCTCCCTTTGCGAAAATCAAATCATCATAATATAGTCTCTCGTTGATGGTCGTCCAACAACGGCTGCTAATTTCAGATGATCACCAGACAAAAGATAAATTCATGTCATAAGTCATAAATTATTTGTGTGTACTTTGGGGGAAAATAGCGCGTCAGAGTCGTCAAGTGTCAAATCACTACCTGGAGAAAGAAGTGCAATAGTCTTGTAGAGGGAACAAACCGTTAAGTGAAGAGTGTCTGTTGAAAAGGCGCTATTTCCACCTCAAGGAAGTTGTCGAAGAACGCAAGGAAACATATAATAAAAGGCACATGGAACGCACCCATGATCGGGTATGGTACTACTTTTAAGGAACTACATCTTTCTGGTCTGGATTGCTCATGGCATTTGATAGTATTCTACTACTGTAATGTATCACTAAATACCAATATATATAAGTGGAAATAGCACCTTTGCATACACTCCTCAAGTAGTGATGGGCGAATGATACGCAAGTTCGAGCAGGCTCGAGCCGGCCCGATACGCTACGTAGGCTCGATACGGTATCGAACCTGTTCGAACTGTCAGGCGACCCCACACATAGACTATGCGGAGCGCGGACGGACCAGTCGTCGTATTAGACTACTACACTCAGTATATTTATGTGCGTGGGGTGGTGAACACAACGTTCTCTGGGAAGGGAAAGAGCATTTGTTTAATAGTCTTTCTGGTAGTACGAACAACAGATTGGTAAAAGCAATTTTATGGTAAGCTATTTATTTCGTTAATATTTTACTTTGCATTTTACATCTTGTCCGCTCTTCAGAAATTCGTTTCTCTATAACTTTGTCGTGTTTTGCAGGCTTAGTATTGTTAATCATTACTTTGAAGTACCGGTAGTTAACATGTTTTTCGTATGCTACGAGTTATGATTTTCTCATTAATAATTATTAATATACTATTATAATAGACGAACTTGTTATTACTTCAGACAGAGCAGACAATGGCCGCTAGAAAAAGGTTATGGACTTGGGACTACTTTGAAGAGCTTCCAGACAAACGAGTAAAATGCACAAGATGTGACAAATTATTTAAAAAACGATAGTAAAAAATATCGACGATAAGACACTTAAAAATTCATAATGTTCGTCCTTCATCGAATGACACCATTCCAAATGAGAGGGAGAAACCTCCACCTAAAACGACGTCGATGTATGCAGCTAAAATATCCTTAATAGGCTCCTTTTTGTTTTTCATGAATAGCACAATAGACGGCCGCTCGCATTAGAATGGTGAACGGCTCAGAATGTCCGCCTGGACAGGGTCTACATACTGTTGAGGTATACAGTTTACACCGATTGTACGTGCATAAGCATTACGTTATGAAACCATCAATTTATTCATTGATTGGCAATTAGTTCGCCTCTGTGGTGTAGTGGTTAGTGTGATTAGCTGCCACACCTGGAGGCCCGGGTTCGATTCCCGGCTCTGCCACGAAATTTGAAAAGTGGTACGAGGGCTGGAACGGGGTCCACTCAACCTCTCGAGATCAACTGAGTAGAGTTGGGTTCGACCCACCTCAGCCATCCTCGAAGTGGTTTTCCGTGGTTTTCTACTTCTCCTCCAGGCTATTGCCGGGATGGTACCTAACTTAAGGCCACAGCCGCTTCCTTCCCTCTTCCTTGTCTATCCCATCCCCCTGCAGGACCCCTGTTAAGCGAAGCATGTGAGGCCGCCTGGGCGAAGTACTGGTCATCATTCCCAGTTGTATCCCACGACCCGGACTCTCACATTCCAGGACACTGCCCTTGAAGCAGTAGCAGTGAAATCCCTCGCTGCGTCCGAGGGAAAAACCAACCCTGGATGGTAAACGAACTAAGAACGAAAAGAAATAATAATAATAATACCGAGCTCCGTAGCTCCAGTCACTTCAGTCCGGCCAGTATTCGGGAGATAGTGTGTTCGAACCCCACTGTCGGCAGCACTGAATATGGTTTTACGTAGTTTCCCATCTCCACACCAGGCAAATGCTGGGGCTGTACCTTAATTCAAGCGACGGCCCCTTCCTTCCCGCGTCTAGCCCTCTCCTATCCCAATGTCGCCATATGACCTATCTGTGTTGGAGCGAGGTAAAAGAAAATTGTAAGTAATTGTCTAGTAGTTACCAATAAAAGTAGCCTACACAACAACAATAATAATAATATAGATTATTCCCCCCACCCACCATCCCTGATGCGCCTCTGACTTCTGGCCAGGATGTAATAGTGTCGAGGATAGTAACAAAAGTATGTTCGCGCAACGGTACAAATTACTCGCATTTATACAAATAATGTTGCCGCAACATTGTACGAAGAACTTGTTGTGACGCGTAGTCTTTGTACTGTACATTCAAATGACGTTCTTGAGGCAGTCTGTATATTCTTGAGAGGCATTTGCAACGAATCGTCGCACATACACAGATTTTGTCTGTCAGTAAATTGCAGATACAGTTTGAAGGGATTATACGCCCAAAATATACAGAAGTGCACAGCAAACACCGGACGGGGCGGTATGGTCTTGCTCAGTAATCTAACACAGCCTTCTTGAGGTTTCTGCTTGATAACAAGCACGCCGCTATGTCGCCACGCTCGAACTTGTTCGAACTTTGACGTATCTGTTCGAGGAGCTCGAGCCGAGCTCAAGCACATCTCTATCCTCAAGTGTGAAAAATTAGTGGTAAGGTAAGGGTGTATTCTGCCCAAAGGCAGGTCCGAACCTCCGCAGAGCTGTGCCTGAGCTGGATTTTATGTACGGTAGGGTGGCCAGTTTCTTCCCGCTCCTCCATTCCCTTACCCACCACCAACAGCGCGTGGCAACCCATCCAAATCTTCACCACGCCCAAATGTTTCTTAACTTCGGAGATCTCACGGTATCCGATGTTTCAACACGGCTACAGCCGTGGGCAATAAGTGGTAGGAACAAAATAAGTAAGTAAAACGGTCTTACTAACAAGACCCACACTGGCTTTCTCCAAGAGTTACAACTCCATGCCAAGACTGAATCATTGTCGTGATTTCTTAACGATGAATCTATCTGTCTATCTACAGGTTGTTTCCGTGATTATGGTAAAAACATTCAAGTACTCTGGAAGAAGGTACATGCATAAATTTGATATTGGGAATCCTGGCCGGGAAACGTTCCAGTCTCAGGGTATAAACCAAACTTATTGTGAGATACTTATGAACAGGAGATTTTAAAAATTCGACAACGTCGCAGTAAGTTCGAGTACGTTCAAACCTGCCTGACGTCGTTCTAGTAATGTCAGTAACAGTGATAACCTTGCCACGAGCTCTTTTTTAGTCTCTACTAGTAACTCACAGGCAACAATCTTCCCATAACTCAACAAAAACCAGGTGGGATCAGATCAGGCGGACTAGGCGGCCACGTGAAAGTATCTCCTCTTCGTATCATCTTTTCTGGGATTAATGTGTACTCGAGTAGCTGGGGCGAATGTTGTACCAATCTGCGTTGAATAACCTGCAACCTAGAAAAGACGGCGCTGGCGTTAAGATGTGATTGAGGTGTCTCCAGACCAGCGTTCCCATTCTCAAATTGATACATGTGCCATTATCCAGCATCCCTGAAAGTGTGTATTATCTTCACAGTAAGACCCTATGTATATCCATTTATCTGCCTATCTACCAATTTACGTATTTCTACCTATTTATTTATTCATATATTTCCTTATTTGTTTCTGTATTTATTTATTTTTTTCTTTTGACATAAATATGGCTTATAACTGAGAGTCATCCGAAAATTTGCGTAACGTAACGCGACAAAATGTGTGACGGAAGTGTAACCATAGCAACCGTGATGTGATGGATGAGCCATACATTGTTACCTAGCAACGGTGCAGGCTATGTCTTATGGCTGGTTGCCATCTGAAATTAGCAGCCGTTGATCGCTGGCCGCCTACAGAGTCATTGTTATCCACTATCATACCTCTTACGTTCGCCCCCCCCCCCTCTCCCCGACTTTTCAAACGGTTAACAAGATTTGTATTAGTATTTCTTTTTTCGTCTTTCGTTTTTGTTTTTGTTTCTTAATTCTTTTACAATGTGCTTTACATCGCACCGACACTGGTAGGTCTTATGGCGACGATTATATAGGAAAGGGCTAGGAGTGGGAAGGGTGCAGGCATGGCTTTAACTAAAGTACATCCCCAGTATTTGTCTAATTTGAAAATGGAAAACCACGAAAACCATCTTCAGGACTGTCTGTAGTGGGTCCGAACCCACTATCTACCGAATGCAAGCTCAGAAATGTGCGCCCTAACCACATGGCCAACTCGCCCGGTGATGATGATGATGATTATTATTATTATTATTATTATTATTATTATTATTATTATTGTTACGGAGTTTTCCGTGGTAGTTAGAGGTGAAAGGAGGTGCGGGGGGTGAACAGGTCTCAGGCTACGAAATTAAAGTGAATTTAAAATTTAACAAGGTTATATTTTCTTAGCAAAAAACAAGAAATAACAATAATGGCAGGTACAGAGTAGCAAAACCACTAATCGAGAATGTACAATTACAGGATTTGGGGCTCCGAGAGCCAGACACACAATTCTTGAGCAATTAGCCCAACTTTACGATATACAGAATTCAACAAAGGGGCAGAAGACCCCAATCAAGCCCAGGAGCACTTGCTCCCAATTACATCATAAAGCATCCTCGAGGCGCGCAGAAACAAACTTCAAAAGAGCGATCTGCTCTCAAAGGTTAAGCCTATCAAAGGCCACACCAAACTCCACCTTCAAGTTGTCCTCTAAGGACATAAACACAGGGGTAAAGATACCCAACCTACTGAGGCCTATTAAGTGAGAAAATTTAATTACCTGGCCTCTAAAATACCAATTTGAGAGGAAGCGAACTTGCGCTCCTAATACACTGTGTTTAAAACATACTTGGCACTAGGCCGTTAATGCAAGGGCTAATCCCATACTAAAGAGGTGACTTTAGAAGGAAACAATTTACATTACGTTAAGGAAGAAACGGTTGTGAAAATAAGTTCACCTCAATGCAATATGAGAGGGAGCTCGAGAGGGTTAAGCACTCTCTATCCCAATATGAAGCTTAAAAGATAGAATAAATACAAAGATTCTTTACATTTTAGGGAAAGTTACATGGTGGAAAAGCTTCGGACCCGCCCCGAGAGTTAAACTGCTGAGCTAGCAAGAAAAGAAGTTATTAATCGGCCATTACCTTGTTGTTGAACTGCTGCCCGAAGGAAGAGGCGCTTCCCGCCCCCTGCTATGTACTTTACACACTGAAAGATGTTACTGAAGTGGCGCAGAGACCCGAAAATCAGCAGTTTATATACTCTCGCAGAAAGTTCGAGGCGTTTCAGGAAGGAAAACACCCGCCCACAATCATTTTATTGGTGGATAAAGAAAACCCCTACACAAGATGAAGAAGAAACACATTATTGGTGGAAAATTAATTAAAGAAATTCTGGATTGGCTAAATTCAAAACAAGGGGAAAGAAAGGGTTAATATTGCCAACTTAAACAATGACTGAAAGAAATTTAGGAAAGAACAAACTTTTGAAATTAAATTTTCTCCAAAAAAACAGTTCTTTCACTTCGCACTAGGGTGCACCGTTGTAGTTCTTCAGTAGTGTCCTCTAGAAGAGAATGTTCACACTTCTTACTACAAGCAAAACAAAAATACGTCGAAAACAACACAGTTCAGAAACTTCAAAATTTCCAAGTAGTGACATCTTCAGGATAACTTGAAAATTAACACATAAGACAAAGTTCAGACTTATTCCAGTAGGGGAGTTTCAACTGGCGCAAGGTTTGAATTAGCGGCGTGGAGGTGTACTGCCCGGTACAATTATTATTATTATTATTATTATTATTATTATTATTATTATTATTATTATTATTATTATTATTGATCACACGCCCCGAGAACGTATCAATGAAGAATCTACAGGATGTACAAAAACTTTGTTTCGTAAGTTAAAGGAGTCGTAGATGGTATAAATTCAAGTATTGTGAACATATGAACCATAGGCCTGCGGTAATTAGTTTCAGCTACATACCTCCCAGGCGTTCGAGCGTTAACAAGCCACCGTTGTACTGCGGTGCTGTCTCCGTGTCCATCAGTCCGTTCGTCACCACTCCTGCATATCGTGTCCGAGAAGCGCTGGGAATTTTCGTAAGAATACGCGAATCATTGTTGCGTCGGTGTGAATTGTGGCGCCGAGTTGGAGGGAGACATTTTGAACATCTGCTCTGAGGTACTGTCCCTTTATCCATTTTCATTGTATGCAGCTAAAATTTAAACCGAAAGAAAGCAGTGTGTCCCCCATTTATGCACGAGAGCCTGGGTGAGTAGCAGCCGATGTGTGTGTAGCGCCGAAACTAATCACCTTCAGTTCCTATGTTCATAATACTTGTATTTATACCTACCAACACTCTTTTAATTTACGAGACGAAGTTTTTCCCCATCCTGTACAGACCTATACTGGCACCGCGGTGTAGGGGTAGCATGCCTGCCTCTTACTTGGAGGCTCCGGGCGGGATTCCCGGACAGGTCACGGATTTTTACCTCGTTCTGAGGACTGGTTTGAGATCCACTAAACCCATGTGATTACAATCGATGAGCTATCAGATGCTCAGATAGCGACCCCGATCTAGAAAGCCAAAAATAACGACCGAAAGGATTCGTCGTGCTGACCACACGACACTTCGTAATCTGCAGGCCTTCGAACTGAGCAGCGGTCGCTTGGTAGACCATGGCCCTTCGGGGCTGTTGCGCAATGGGGTTTGGTTTGGTTTGGTTTGGTTTGGTTTGGTTTGGTTTGGTTTGGTTTGGTTTGGTTTGGTTTGGTTTGGTTTGGTTTGGTTTGGTTTGGTTTGGTTTGGTTTGGTTTGGTTTGGTTAGGTGATATGAACACTGTGACTTCACTTGCAGAGTATGTAACTGTCTTTCCAGGGAACCATCGACTAGTGAGACACGTGTTCAGCTCTCCCAGAGCTCCATGTTCTTTTGACCATTGCCCCGGCGGATTTACGTCAGGGTTCTCTTTACCATGACCCATATATGACCTCCCTTTGTCAATGTCGAAAGTGTTAGGTTTTTTTAGTATCCCTACCTTGTGTCGCCTTTTTAGCTGATGACTGGATAAGCGCTCGTCTATTTTTGTCCAGGTTGGCTTATCGAATCCCTGCACAGTTCATTGCCATGTAAGACTGTTGAAATGCGAGAGGCCCATGAATATCGATTTCTTTCCCTACAACACTGCATACAGTAAGTCCTATGAACACTAATGCGTAAAATAAGTAAGTGAGCATAAAATATGGACATAATTTACCAAACTGTGTACTGTAGAGTATACATCGTCGTTGCACCTCGAAATACCGTTATGTGTCCAAGTTGAGGAGATAAATACTGACCCGCAGCACATATATCGAAGAAATAGTTCATGCAATACTGAACCTTAGATGACAACATTTCTGGTCAGAGTTCTGATGATGAAAAATGAAATGGCGTATGGCTTTGAGTGCCGGGATTGTCCGAGAACAAGTTCGGCCCGCCAGATGCAGGTCTTTTGATTTGACACCCGTAGGCGACCTGCGCGTAGTGATGAGGTTGAAATTATGATGAAGACGACACATACACCCATCCCCCGTGCCAGCGAAATTAACCAATTAAGGTTAAAATTCCCGACCTTGCCGGGAATCGAACCCGAGACCCCTGTGACCAAAGGCCAGCGTGCTAACCATTTAGCTATGGATTCTGATGATGATGATGATGATGATGATGATGCTTGTTATTTAAAAAGGGACCTAAAATTAAAGGTCATCAGCCCTCGTCAGTGTTCTAAGCTGAAATATCATCACATAGCAGTTTTTCTAGGCGCACCGACGATTTTTTTTGGGCTCTATTGGAATCAGTAGGCCTACTCTGGAAGTGTACATTTTGTTGCTAACTGAGTTTCTACGTAAAATTATAAAAATATAATGGTGCAAGAATCCCGAAGGGCCTTGGCCTACCAACCGACCGCTTCTCAGCCTCAAGGTCTGCAGATTACGAGTTGTCGTGTGGTTATCACGATGAATCCTCTCGGCCCATTTTCTCGGCTTTCTAGACCGGAGCCGAAAATAACCTTCAGATAGCTCCTCAATTGTAATTACGTAGGCTGAGAGCACATTGAACAAAGATTCAGATCCAGCTAAATTCCACGCCCTGGCCCGGAATCGAACCCGAAGCCTCGGGATGAGTGGCAAACATCCTGCTCCTATACCACGCAGCCGGTTCCTAAACAAATACGTTCAAAATATTAGATTTTTTGTATGATTCATCTTGTAAAATGGATTTTTGACCCCCGTGTTCTTGAGGAACAGCCGGCCCCCGTGGTGTAGGGGTAGCGTACTAGCCTCTTACCCGGAGGCCCCGGGTTCGATTCCCGGCCAGGTCAGGGATTTTTAACTGGACCTGAGGGCTGGTTCGAGGTCCACTCAGCCTACGTGATTAGAATTGAGGAGCTGTCTGACGGTGAGATAGCGGCCCCGGTCTAGAAAGCCAAGAATAACGGCCGAGAGGATTCGTCGTGTTGACCACATAATACCTCGTAATCTGCAGGCTTTCGGGCTGAGCAGCGGTCGCTTGGTAGGCCAAGGCCCATCAAGGGCTGTAGTGCCATGGGGTTTGGTTTGGTTTTGTTCTTGAGGAACTAGGCTGTGTTACACTCCTCAAACTTCACGCTCTGGCACGGAAAAAAGTCGAAGGGAGCTGTGTCGAGGTTACGATCGCAAGTTGTGACGTAGTATATGTACGCGTTTTACGGCAGAATTCCTCTCCTGACACCAACCCTATGTGGAGGGGTGTAGGCCCATTCACCATTAAGAGTTTCTGTGCTAGCTAGTTTGTACTGTGATTTTTTGTGGGTAGATGAAGATGATATTAAGAAGATTACAAAACACCCAGCCCCCAAGCTAGAAGAATTAACCAGATGCGGTTAAAATTCTCAGCCCGGTTTGGAATCGAACCGAGGGCTATCTGAACCGAAGGCCACTACGCTAACCATTCATCCAACGAGCCGGGCAGAGTATTTAGTCATTGAAAATGAAAACCTACAACCTGCTTTCCAGTCATTGACCGGGTCAGGGATTGAATGAATGAAGCAGATATAGCCTATTAGTACGATGGGGTCGCCACTCCCAAAGTGATTTATTAATGACTGATAGATGCTATGAAATGAGAATGGAGAGTGTTGCTGGAATGAAAGATAACAGGGAAAACCGGAGTACCCGGAGAAAAACGTGTCCCGCCTCAGCTTTGTCCAGCACAAATCTCACATGGAGTGACCGGGATTTGAACCACGGTATCCAGCGGTGAGAGGCCAACGCGCTGCCGTCTGAGCCACGGAGGCTCCAGTATTTAGCCACTATGAGTTTTTAATTATTCACACTTGATTTTTCATTCTAATCAATGTTATAAATCTTCAATAATAATAATAATAATAATAATAATAATAATAATAATAATAATAATAATATTTTACGTCCCACTGACTACTTTTGAAGGTTCTCGGAGACACCGAGTTACCGGAATTTTGGAGTTCTTTCACGTGCCAGTAAATCTACCGACACGAGACTGACGTATTTGAGCACCTTCAAATACCACCGGACTGAGCCAGAATCGAACCTACCAAGTTGGGTTTAAAAAGCCAGCGCCTCAACCGTCTGTGCCACTCAGTCCGGCTATATATCTTCAAGACAAAGTCGATGTACAATCACACCCCCCCCCCCAAAAAAAAAATGAATGCATGATATTTACGGGAGATGGAGTATAAATAATGGCAACTATTTTTTTCAAACGAATGGAGATATACAGGTGGGAGTGGTTGCCCAAGGTGCTGTGGAATATATCAATAATGCCAGTAGGTTTACCAGGTGTAGGATATACAGCGAGGAAACTGACAGATATTAAATCCTTGAGGTACATAATGTTTACTCTCAGGGAGTACAATAACTTTCACTGTAAACCCTCAAAGTATCCCCCTAGATTGTTCACAACACGTTGCCAACAAAGCGGGAGACGTCTGATATCCACAATGACGTATAGTCGTTTTTGTTTTGAATTGATTTATTTTCTCTTGTACTCCTTATTGGAGAATGTTTAGTTTCAGAGGAGAGCAGCACGATTTACTCGGGGTAATTTCCAACAAAAGAGTACAAAAATATTGCGAAGTATGGGTTACGAAGACTTCGAAGTAAGGAGATGAACAGCTCGACTAAGAGGAATGTTTCCAGCTGTCAGAGGAGATATGGCTTAGAATAAGTTTGAATGCAGTTTTTAAAAGCAGGAACGATCACAAAATGAAGATAAATTTGGATTTCAAGAGGACAAATTGGGGTAAATACTTCTATATAGCAAGAGGAATTAGAGACTGGAATGTTTTATCAAGCGAGATGGTTGATAAATTTACAACTTTGAAATCATTTAAGTAAATACTAGGTTCGCAACTGGTAGAGAATCTGCCACAGACCTAAATGCAGATCAGTAGTGACTGACTGATATTTTCCAGAGAATGGACTGGAACGATAAGTGTGGTTTCGACATTGATGAAAAGAAACTCTCAAACCTGAGGTTCGTATATGAAGTTGTCCTTTTCTCTGAGTCCACTAGAACTTCACAATATGGTAGATCTAAATGAGCACGGCAAGCAAGTTGGACTCGTGATTAATGAAGCGAAACCTAAGCTCATGATCAACAGACTTGAGGAAGAAATTAAAATCAGTGGTAACTTTAGAGAATATATCGAAGACTATGCATGTCTAGTTCAGACAGTTTCATTTCTTAACAGGCAAATCAAAGAGATGAGACGGAGAAAGGAAAACGCTTGGTGTCAGTATTGGTCGCTCAATTTACCCTAAACAAATTGTTTTCCCATAAAAATTAAAAGGGACATACGGAGTACGTGTGTACTGCCTGTTCCTCCATATGGTGCTCAGACATTGTCTCTATCAAACAGACTATTAAAGAAACTTTCTGCCAGAGAAGAATGGAATGAAGTTTGTTAGCCAGTTCCCTGAAGGACCGTCTGCGAAATACTGAAATCAGGCGCAAACCCAGAGGAAAGAACTCTGGAAGATAGCTCTGAGCTCAAAAGTGGATTTGCGCAGGTCGCATTGTGAGAATGGATCCCATGAAGTGGACGAGGATGGTAGTTCAAGGGACAATCAATCACCGCTGACGTGCGTTTAGAGCAGTCACCCAGGGAGCATGTTGCCTTTCGGTTGTTCACCTATCTTTCTTAAACAAAGGCAAAGAATTTGTAAATCCATCGAACATCTCTCTTGGTAAATTATTTCAGTCCCTAATCGACATCATCCTTCGAAGTGTGTGGAAATGAGAAGGCTAACCTTTTCTGTGTTTGTAGTTGGTATAGGAAACCAAAGAAGGTTTGGACAAGGAATTGCAGCTCAAGGAAAAGAAATCAAAATTCTGAGATTTGCCGAATATATTATTATTTTGTCTGGGGAATTCGCTGAATGGTACAGACACAGTCTTGCAATCTGTTTTGTTCTCTTCTGTTCTGTTCTAGCCCATGCAATTATCTCCCGGGATAAAGGCCTCCCTACCACTTTCAAATTACTCTGTCACGTGGAGTCCTCATCCAGATTGGTCCTGCAACCTATTTCACGATATCGGATCATCTCTGGGAGTATACAAGGAGAACAAATCAATCCAAAAATTATAATGGAATGTAGTGCGACGACGAAAGGTGATATAGAAAATGTTAGATGTTTGAAAAATATTGATACTCGGGAAGGAAAATAGCTTAAAATGGCAAAAGCAGGGAGGACATAAAATGCAGACTAGCACAAGCTAGTGCTAAATCTTGTGCCTTATCCAAACCTGGATATTGGTGACCTAGTCAGTACAGTACCCCAGTTGAGACAAGGTCAAAAGATCAAGCATCCTCAACCGGAGTTTAATTGAGGAAGAGTGCGCAGTTCCTTCCTACTCCTTCTCTAGACAACAAGACGTGGAAACCTATCCAAGTGATGACCACGCCTTATGTCACTTAACTTCGGTCATGTCACCTGTCCAGTGTTACGACATGGTTACGCCGTTGGCACAGTTTAACTTTTTTTTTTGCTTTTTTTTTTTTTTTTTGCTAGGGGCTTTACGTCGCGCCGTCACAGATAGGTCTTTTGACGACGATGGGATAGGAAAGGCCTAGGAGTTGGAAGGAAGCGGCCGTGGCCTTAATTAAGGTACAGCCCCAGCATTTGCCTGGTGTGAAAATGGGAAACCACGGAAAACCATTTTCAGGGCTGCCGATAGTGGGATTCGAACCTACTATCTCCCGGATGCAAGCTCATAGCCGCGCGCCTCTACGCGCACGGCCAACTCGCTATTTGTTTTACGTCACACCGACACAGATAGGTCTTTGGCGACGATGGGATAGAGAAGGCCTAGGAAGTGGAAGGAAGCGGCCGTGGCCTTAATTAAGGTACAACTCCAGCATTTGCCTGGTGTGAAAATGGGAAATCACGGAAAACCATCTTCAGGGCTGCCGACAGTGGAGCTCGAACCCACTATCTCCCGATTACTGGATACTGGCCGCACAATCTTTATTTAGGAAATAGATTTACTGACTTCAAATATAGATAAGCAAATTAGAAAGGTGTTCTTGAGGACTTTCGTGTGGAGCGTGGAATTGTATAGAAGTGAAACATGGGTAATAACTAGCGCAGAAAGAAAGAGAGTAAAAGGTTTTGAAATGAGGTGTTACAGAAGAATGCTGAAAGTGAGATATATCGATCGGAAAACAAACGAAGAGGTACTAAATCAAGCTGATGGGAAAAGAACTGTCTGGTGAAATGTGACGAGAAGTAGACGTGTATTGATAGTACACATCACGAGACGTATAGAACTTGTTCAGTCACTTGTTAAGGAAAGTAGTACAGGGCTTAGAACGGTACGGGTAGACCAAAGCATGAACACGACAAACACATTAGAGTAGATGTAACTTATGATTCTCTCCTCATTAAACAGTGAAATCACTCAAATTATATCCTGACCTGTTGGTTTGACCACGTACCTAAAGATTATGATAATTTTCAGTATTAAATCAACGCCTAATCCTTAAATACGGACATCACGCAGTCGGAATAATAATACTCTTCTTTCTTTCTTTCTATCTTTCTTTCTTTCTTTCTTTCTTTCTTTCTTTCTTTCTTTCTTTCTTTCTTTCTTTCCTTCTTAATCTATTTACCCGCCAGGGTTGGTTTACCCTCGGACTCAGCAAGGGATCCCACCTCTATCACCACAAGGGCAGTATCCTGCAGCGCGAGACTTTGGGTCGGGGATAAAACCGGGGAGGAGGACCAGTACCTCTCTCAGGTGGCCTCATCTGCTATGTTGAACGGGGGCCTTGTGGAGAGATAGGAATATTGGAAGGGACAGGCAAGGAAGAGGGAAGGAAGCGAGCGTGGCCTTAAGTTAGGTACCATCCCGGCATTTGCCTGGAGGAGAAGTGGGAAACCACGGAAAACCACTCCGAGGATGGCTGAGGTGGGAATCGAACCCTCCTCTACTCAGTTGACCCCCCGAGGCTGAGTGGACACCGTTCCAACACTCGTACACTTTTCAAATTTCGTGTCAGAGCCGGGAATCGAACCTTGGCCTCCGGGGGTGAGAGCTAATCACTTTAACCAATACACTACAGGGGCGGGCAATAATAATAATGTTATTTGTTTTGCGTCTCACTAATTACATTTTTACGGTTTTCGGAGACGCCGAGGTGCCTGAATTTTGGAGATATTTTACGTGCCGGTAAATCTACCGACACGAGGCTGACGTAATTGAGCACGTTCAAATACCACGGACTGAGCCAGGATCGAACCTGCCAAGTTGGGGTCAGAAGGTCACCGCTCTGCCGTCCGAGCTACTCATCTTGGCTCACCCAGTTGTGAAACGTAGGGTGTAACAATAAGTTACTGACAAACTCTCAGGACAATTTCCTCACACAAATAAGAAAATATGTTATATGGACATGGGTCCAGAAACGCTTTAGTTCCATGTTAGAACTCATTTTCTGTCCGGCACCATGGCTAAATGGTTAGCGTGCTGGCCTTTGGTCACAGAGGTCCCGGGTTCGATTCCCGGCAGGGTCAGGGATTTTAACCATAATTGGTTAATTTCGCTGGCACGGAGACTATGTGTATGTGTCGTATTTATCGTCATTATTTCATCCTCATCACGACGCGCAGGTCACCTACGGGGGTCAAATCCAAAGACCTGCACCTGGCGAGGCGAACATGTCCTCGGACACTCTCAGCACTAAAAGTCATACGCCATTTCATTTACTCATTTTCTGCAACTGTACATGCCGGCCCCGTGGTGTAGGGGCCGGTGCCTGTCTGTTACCCGGAGGCTCCGGGTTCGATTCCCGGCCAGGTCAGGGATTTTTACCTGGACCTGAGGGCTGGTTCGAGGTCCACTCAGCCTACGTGATTAGAATTGAGGAGCTATCTGACAGTGAGGTAGCGGCCCCGGTCTAGAAAGCCAAGAATAACGGCCGAGAGGATTCGTTGTGCTGACCACACGACACCTCGTAATCTGCAGGCCTTCGGGCTGAGCAGCGGTCGCTTGGCAGGCCAAGGCCCTTCAAGGGCTGTAGTGCCATGAGAGAGAGCAACTGTACATAGTGCATTAATTATAGGCAACTCACAGAAACAGAACGAACCAGCATAACACATGAAACTCTTTCTTCCATGAAATGTTCAGGTTTACATCAGCGCAATCGGGATTAAATGCGACGAAGGGCGTGACATTGAAAGACTCCCTAGGCCTCGCAACCCGTCGGGGGGCGGAAGAGAACAAGAGTTGACCAAGGAAAGAAGAAAATTATATTCCCTTTGTGAAAATCAAATGATCATAAATATGTCTGCTAATTTCGGATAACCACCAACCATAAAACATAGCCTCCACGGTTGCTAAGGTTACACTTCTGTCACACATTTTGTCGCGGCATATTACACAAATTTTCGGACGATCCCCAGCCATAAGATATATTTATATCAGAATTAAAGTAAAGGAGCCTTACACAAGTAAGTATAAACAATGCCAAGCTCATCTAGAGGCCCCGTGGTCGCCAAACCACGCTCCCCAAGTTGAGAGCCCGTAGGGCCATTTCTAATCGCCGCTTTCGATATGCAAGGGATACCGTGTATGTATTCTACACCCCCCCTCTCTCATCCACAGGACGAAAGGAGCTCTTCTACTTTGGGTACATGATGAGGCACCTGCAAACTACAGCCTCCTGCAATTCGTAATACAAGGAAAGATGAAGGGAAAGAGAGCTCCTGGCAGAACCCGCACCTCTTGACTGCAAAATCTGAGACAGTCGTTCGGACGAACAATCATCTTCTTATTTCTCACCGACACTTTGATAGCCAGAATGATCACCAGCATCCGATGACTGATACGGCACCAGAAAAAGAAGAAGAAATCTGTTTCGATTGAAGCAAGTATATGTGCCCTAAAGACTTGGCTTCCACATAAATGCCTCATCATATCCGTGAAAGGCATGACGCATCCTAAGAGAACTTTTAAGCCAAGGTAGAAAGGTTCAATTAAAGGTCATGGTGAGCGTCGACAAACAAAAACAGTAGTATTTTTAGAAGTCAGTCCCAGTTAGGGTAATTATTGAGATGATAGCATTTAAACCCTTATTATCAATCAATCAATCAATCAATCAATCAATCAATCAATCAATCAATGAAAAAATTTAAGTTCTCAGAAGGAAGCCATAATTTAATTTAATCCATTTGGCAATGTTAAAAACATTTATCGATTGGAGGCACTTGCTTGCCCTAGCGCACCGTCACGGCATTTACTACGTAAGAGGCTTGCAGTGGTGTCTCAAAGGCGCACTAGCCGCTAGCGTCTTGGAAAAGTGTAGCATTCCAACTGATGAGCGCACTGTTACGCTGGGGCGAAACGTTGGTTATTTCACCATTGAAAAGGCCTAAAGAGCCTAAATGTTTTTAATTATCGATGCGTTTACGGCCCCTACTTGTAGATATGATATGGACTTTTGGGCTTGTGCCGTGTCAAGAAAACAAGGTGAAATTCTTCACGTTTCGCAGAGAACTTTGCTCTGCGTCTTCAGAAGAAAATTTCGACTGTTCACGAGGAAGACTTATACAATACTGAGGATTTGAATTTAGGATTGTTTTACCGTTGGAGAACTGCAGTGGTACGCTCATTCGTCACCAGATGTCTCGCTGTATGCTGGCACAGCGCTCCAAGCGGGAGCTGGCAACAACATTAAGCTCCAATTAAGATTTTCTATCACACCATGTGTGCGTATCAAAGAGGACATCAGAAGAATCAGGGACGAATGTGGTAGAAGAAAATAGAAACTAATAAAATAAAATATATGCAACGAAAGACACCAGGATAGAATAAAACAGAGCTGAAGAATGGAAAGAAAAAATGAAATGGCGTATGGCTTTTAGTGCCAGGAGTGCCCGAGGACAAGTTGGGCTCGCCAGGTGCAGATCGTTTGATTTGACTCCCAAAGGTGACCTGATGGTTAAAATTCCCGACCCTGCCGTGAATGGAACCCGGGACCCCTGTGACCAAAGGCCAGCACGCTAACCATTTAGCCATGGAGCCGGACATAGAAAGAAAGTATGTTGAGAAAACCAGATGATGATTATGATGTGAGACGGTATGAGAGGGGGAGATAACTGGTGTAGGCCTACACACGTTGTGAAACTATGACATTACCACTTAACACATAGCTTGGAATGAACTAACCAGTGATGACGAGCATACGAATTTAGAAAACACCGAAACGAAATAATAACATATAAAGGACAGGAAAGAGAATTTCCTACATAAATCCTTAATGGCTGGCAACCACGTAATACTTAATTGATAGCCACTGTCCATGTTAAAATTGTTAGGACTTTTACGTATTTCCACCGCTTCCCGTATAATCCTAGACGTGAAGTGTTTCGTGTGGGTAGGAGGTCAAACATCTTGGAACACGACATCATGACCCGGCGACAGGGCGTGCTCAGCTACGACCAACTCGCCCGGTCCTCATTATTGTAGAAGACTTCCTCGTGAACAATCGAGATTTTCTTCTGAACACGCAGAGTAAACTTCTCTGCGAAACGTAAAACTTGTTTTCTTGATACGGCATAAGCCCATATCATGTCTACTGTTTTTAATCAGTGATCTGCATTTGGATCTGTCACCTAGGTGGCATATTCCCTATCAGTTGTTCACTTTCCTAAATGATTTCAAAGAACAGGGAATTTCATCGAACATTTCACATTATAATTTGTTCCAATCCCTTACTCCTCGTCCTATAAATGAATATTCCCCCAATCTGTCCTCTTGAATTCCAACTTTATCTTCATATTATGATCTTTCCTAATTTTGGAAGTTCCCGCTCAAGCTTATTCGTCTATTAATGTCATTCCTCGCCATCTCACTACCGACAGCCTGATACATACCACACAGTTGAGCACCTCGTCTCCTTACTCCCAAGTCTTCCCAGCCCAAAGTTTGCAACATTTTCGTAACACTCGTTTATCGGAAATCACTCAGAAAAAATCGTACTGCTTTCCTTTGGATCTTTTCCAGTTCTAGTATCGAGTATTCCTGGTGTAGGTCCCATAAACTGGAATTATAATCTAATTGGGGTCTTATACACCCTCGCCATTACATCCTCGCTATAGCCCCTAAATACCTTCATAATTATATGAAGAGACCTGTAACGTTTCTTAACAACCCCGTTAATATGATTACCCCAATGAAGATAATTCCTTATATCAACACCTAGGTACTTACAGTCTTCCCCACGAGGTGCTACCACGCCATGAACACAGTTATGTTCAAACAATTACAGTCACATACAAAGTCCGAATGTTCAAGAACTTATTTTACAGCAAGAAAATATTCCCCATAAAGGTATCATAAAACTTGATGATGATTTAAACATATTTAGTGTGGATATTTTCTTTGCTATTGGGTTTACGTCGCACCGACACAGATAGGTCTTATGGCGACGATGGGACAGGAAAGGGCTAGGACTAGAAAAGAAGCAGCCGTGGCCTTAATTAAGGTATAGCCCCAGCATTTGCCTGGTGTGAAAATGGGAAACCACGGAAAACCATCGTCAGAGGCTGCCGACAGTGGGGTTCGAACCCACGATCTCCAAATTACTGGATACTGGCCGCACCTAAGCGACTGCAGCTATCGAGCTCGGTAGTGTGGATATTTTATCTACGATTCTGAAGAGCTTTTGTGGCTCACGTGGCAGTGCCCTGGCCTCTCACCGCTGGGTTTCGTGGTTCAAACCCCGATAAGGAAGGTTAGCACTACTACTACCAGATGGATGAACTCAGACAGATTTGTGCTGGACAAAGCGGAGGCGGGACAGGTTTTACTCCGGGTATTTCGGTTTTCACCGTCATCTTTCATTCCGGCAGCACTCTCCAACATCATTTCATTCCATCTGTCAGTCATTAATCATTGCCCCAGAGGAATGCGACTGGCTTCGGTAGTCGGCACAATCCTATCCTCGCCGCTAGATGGGGGCTCCGTTCATTCCATTCCTTACTCGGTCGAATGACTGGAAACACACTGAGGATTTTCAACTTTGAAATAACTATAATACATTTTTTAGAGGGCCGTACTGTTGAAATTATCTGTTGCCAGCTTGTCTGAGTTCATCCACCCGGTCGTAGTGCTAACCTCCCTTATCTCTACGTTTTACTGTCAAATTACTGATCTGATCCTTAAATACGGACATCACGCAGTCGGAATAATAATAATCTTTCTTTCTTTCTTTCTTTCTTTCTTTCTTTCTTTCTTTCTTTCTTAATCTATTTACCCGCCAGGGTTCGTTTACCCTCGGACTCAGCAAGGGATCCCACCTCTAACACCTTAAGAGCAGTATCCTGCAGCGCGAGACTTTGGGTCGGGGATACAACCGTGGAGGAGGACCAGTACCTCGCTCAGGTGGCCTCATCTGCTATGTTGAACTGGGGCCTTGTGGAGGGTTAGGAATATTGGAAGGGACAGGCAAGGAAGAGGGAAGGAAGCGGCCGTGGCCTTAAGTTAGGTACTATCCCAGCATTTGCCTGGAGGAGAAGTGGGAAACCACGGAAAACCACTTCCAGGATGGCTGAGGTTGGAATCGAACCAACCTCTACTCAGTTGACCTCCCGAGACTGAGTGGACCCCGTTCCAGCCCTCGTACCACTTTTCAAATTTCGTGCCAGAGCCGGGAATCGAACCCGGGCCTCCGGGAGTGGCAGCTAATCACACTAACCACTATACCTCAGAGGCGGACGCATTCCCACTCTACTAAATGAAATGTATCGTTCCAACAACTTCACATCATGTCCGAGAGCATCTTGAACGGAAGACGCAAGCAAACGTGAAGTAGTCATTAACAGTTACATAGGCTGGACGGAGAGACGTTCCTCATCATAGTCACGGTCATACAACAATCTTCAAACCTTCCACTTGCATTGCTGAAGGATCCGAGGTGAACTACTAGACAGGAAAATTGTGCAACAAGCTCCATGCTGTTGTTGTTGTGTACTTACGGGACTGGAAATAGAAAAGGAGGTTTCGGAATTTAGCGGACATACTAATTAACAGTGTGGGAGACCTCTTGAAATTCCCTTTCCGAATGAAATAATTCCTTAGTGTGTAATAAAATTTTAACCGCCGCACACACCACGCATATCGCACCTCTGGAAAGAAAGGGCCACAAATGCAAAAAAGATACTTCTGAGAAAAGTGCTAATGTACGAACGTAATAATAATAATATTAAAAATATATAAAAATACGTAAAATATATAAATAGGCTATATAACATATATAAAATTATATTAAAACTGAATTTACTAGACCTTTTTAAATCTTACATTGCAATTATATCAGAAGTATCTTTTGCACTTGTGGCCCTCTTCTTCCTAAGGGACGATATTTATCAAAATACACAATTAAAGGTCTTACATTTTAGCTTTAAGGATCTGTTGGTGTCGGTGGCGATTGTTGTTTTAAGCACCTACATCTTAACACAAATCAAAATGTAAAAAGGAAGGGGTTTTTTTTTTGCTAGTGGTTTAACGTCATGCTATCACATCGAAGGCTTTCGGTGACACAAGTATGGCAAAGGGTCAGGATTTGAAAGGTGGTGGCCGTGGACTTAATTGAGGCCTGGTATGAAAATGGGAAATCACGGAAAACCGTCTGCAGGCTGCAGACGCTGGGATTACAATTTTTTATGAGTTGCTTTACGTCGCACCGATAGAGATAGGTCTTTAGGCGACGACGATGGGCCAGGAAAGGACTAGGAGTGGGAAGGAAGTGGCCTAGGCCTTTATTAAGATACAGCCCCAGCATTTGCCTGGTGTTAACATGGGAAACCGCGACAAACCATCTTCAGGGCTGCCGAACACACTATCTCCCGAATACTGGATCCTGGCCGCATTTAATAGACTACAGCTACCAAGCTGGGTACGGTATAAGTCGAACCTACCACTCCAGAATGCAAGCTCACAGCTACGCGACTCTAACCGCATGGCCAATTCGCTCGGTGAAAAAGGAAGAGGTACAACGCTTCGCAGGTTGAAGGTACCGGCCAAAGTAAGTGATGGACTACGAAGAGCGTGAAAATAAAGGCTCCCTAGGCCTCAGGGTCGGAAGACAAGAACAAGGACGATCAGGAGCGAGGCACAAGTAATTCTAATGATGTGGCCTCGAGAAACTTCCTCCTTCACACTCACTAACTACTGGAGAACCCCAGCAGTAAGTACTGCCTGCGTGGAAGCCCAGTAGAAATAATGTCGTGTGGCCCCCGTAGAGGCATGGTACAGGTCTTTCGAGTTGATACCGTAGGGAGTGGCCTGCGCGTCTCTGAGGACGGGGCCCTACCTAACATGAATTCTAATGCCGAAACCTCCGCGCCAGAGGAATTAACTAATGAAAGTTAAAATCCCCGATAGCACTGGGAATCGAGCCTAGCTCCTCTTGGACCTAAGACCAGCGTGCTAACCATTTAAACATGAAACCGGACCCTGTAGAAAGGGAAGTACTGTTTCTTGAAACAATATAGAAGAGTGAAAAATTGACTGTATGATTCCTTGATGAACAACATTAACAGTTCTAAAATTTCAAATAGGCCTGTAAGAGTATTAAAGTTTTTTTTTGTTTTTTTTTTGTTTTTTTTTTTGTTTTTTTGCTAGGGGCTTTACGTCGCACCGACACAGATAGGTCTTATGGCGACGATGGGAGTAAAGTTTTGATGTGTCATATGGATCAGTTTTAGGTTCAGGTTGTTATGTACCAAGAGTATTTGAAGCATTTGTCTTGATGTATGTGGATGATAGGAATTTGTTATTTTATTTATTTATTTAATCCGTGTACCATCCAGGGTTGGTTTTCCCCTCGGACTCAGCGAGGGATTTCACCTCTACTACCTCAAGGGCAGTGTCCTGGATCTGGAGACAATTTGTTCGGGGATACAATTGTGTAGGAGGACCAGTACCTCGCCCAAGCGACCTCACGTGTTATACTGCACATGGGCCTTCTGGGGGATGGGAAGATTGGAAGGTGTGGACAAGGAAGAGGGAAGAAAGTTGCCGTGGCCTTAATTTAGGTACCATCCCAGCATTTGCCTGGAGAAGAATATTGGGTAAACCACGGAAAAACACTTCGAGAATGGCTGAGGTTGGTATCGAATCCCCCTCTACTCAGTTGACCTTCCGAAGCTGAGCGTAACCCGTTCCAGTCCTCATACCACATTTCAATCGAACCCGGGCCTCCGTGGGTACCAGCTAATCACACTATTTTTTATTGTTGTATGTGTTTCTTTCCTTCTAATGCAGGGCCTCTCAAACGCCCAAAATCTCACGCATGCAGGCTGAGGCGCAGTGTTCCTGTGCACAGTGCATCATTCCCACTCGGCTCGGCTTATCTACTCGGCTAAGCTCGGCTCAACTTGGCTCGGATTTGGAGCGCTACGGAGCAAGTGAGGAAGAGGGAGACAGGCGGAGTGAGCGAGACAGGCGTGGGGAAAGAGAGAGACAGCGCTTTTGCTCCAAATCGCTATTTGTTTTACGTCACACCGTCACAGATATGTCTTATGGTGACGATGGGACAGGAAAGGCCTAGGAATAGGAAGGAAGCGGCCGTGGTCTTAATTAAGGTACAGCCCCATCATTTGCTTGGTGTTAAAATGGGAAATCACGGGAAACCATCTTCAGGGATGCCGACAGTGGGCTCCGAACCCACTATCTCCCAAATACTCGATACTGGCCGCACTTAAGCGACTGCAGCTATCGAGCTCGGTGCTCCAAATCGAGGAGTGGGGGTCTGCACTCTGGTCAACCAAGCGAAGTCATCTTTTGCACCGTGCACAGTGCATGCACCCTGAGAGGCTCTGTTCTAATGTAAAAAAAGAATTTTTGTCCTTACCTGGCACTGGTTGTTAAGCGACGATATAAAGTTTGTCCTTAGTAATTTGCCCCTTGTAACTCTTTTCTTTAAGATGATGATAATAATAATAATAATAATAATAATAATAATAATAATAATAATAATAATAATAATAATAATAATAATATGAAAATGAAAACCTACAACCTGTTTTCCAGCCATTGACGGGTCAGGGATGTAATGAATGAAGCAGTTATAGGCTATTAGTACGATGGGGTCGCTATTCCCAAAGTGATTTATTAATGACTGACAGATGCTATGAAATGAGAATGAAGAGTGTTGCTGGAATGAAATATGACAGGGAAAACCGGAGTACCCGGAGAAAAACCTGTCTCACCTACGCTTTTTTCCAGCACAAATCTCACATGGAGTGACCGGGATTTGAACCACGGTATCCAGCGGTGAGAGGCCGACGCGCTGCCGTCTGAGTCACGGAGGGTCTAATAATAATAATAATAATAATAATAATAATAATAATAGTAATAAAAATAATAATTTCGTGTGGCTAGCTCTGCAAGAGCCCTGTTAAAATCTCTGAATCGGCCGAGAATCGAACCCGAGTCCTTCTGCACCGAAGAGCACTACACTGACGTTTCAGCCAAGGAGTCGGACGTTGATAGAGAACGAATAAAAGTAACTGAATTATTTCTTATATATGAGAAAACATGAAGGTCTTATAATACAGTCTTGCGGAAGACCCTCTTAATCATTACTGTATCAAATAACGCTTCACTTACTCCAATTCTCACTGAGTTCTGCTTTCTGGAAACGTAGTAACCCACTCTGTCACTCATGTTGCTAGTCCAACAGCCCTCATTTACGTCAGTAGTTTCACATTATCTATCCTATCAAAAGTGTTGGATGCGTCAATTGCGTTACAGTCTATTTGATCTCCTGAATCTAAAATAACTGTAATATCTTGCTGAAATCCTGCAAGTTCAGCCTCACTGGAATAGCATTTACTAAACCTGATGTGCCTTTTACCAAACCAGCTTACATAATATAAAGCATGTCAAGCTGACTGGTCTGTAGTTATTCGCTCGATGTTTATCAACCTTTTCTTTGTACACTGGGTATTCTATAGCAAGTCTCCATTCATTTAGTATAGTTCCTTCACGCAAATTTATTTATTTATTTATTTATTTATTTATTTATTTATTTATTTATTTATTTATTTATTTATTTATTCTTGAAAGGCCCCAAGGAACAAAACTCACTTTAGAGGCTGGTATATATATAACCGAGCTCGATAGCCGCAGTCGCTTAAGTGCGGCCAGTATCCAGGATGGTTTTCCTTGGTTTCCCATTTTCACACCAGGCAAATGCTGGGACTGTACCTTAATTCAGGCCACGGCCGCTTCCTTCCCACTCCTAGCCCTTTCCTGTCCCATGGTCGCCGTAAGACCTATCTGTGTCGGTGCGACGTAAAACAACTAGCAAAAAAAGGGCTGGTACATACTGGACATTTGCATTACATTCAAAATGCAAACATTCGAACATACTCAAATAGTAATCGAATAAGTACTGCATTTATGGAACTATGTGTCAACCCATTGTCTTTAGCATATCCCCAGAAATCTTATCAATCCTAGCTGCTATTTTGGCTTTCAAGTTTTGTATCTTTTTAAAAAATATAATTTTCCGTTGGTTCCTCACTGAGCCAAAAAGTGTTAGTCTCATAGCATCCAGGTGTACTGGCGGCACCACTCATACATCAGTATCTTCTATACTGCCACAGCCAGAAATGAAACTGTGAGTTATCTCTCAGCTGTGCGTACAGACAAATGTACAGGAGAAGTACTGCATCAATCATGAGATACCGACACGTTTCAAGAATGGACATGTAATGAATAAATTTGCATTAATAATTGAGAACACATCAATGTTAGACTGCAGAAAGATAAGAGATATGGATTGTCTGTACCCTGTATTTGAACACATGATAGTGTCATGAGTGGCTATAAATTCAAGTTCACCTTGAAGCTGCAGCTTCAGCTCTCAACATTCGCAAAGGGTTCAATGACAGATATCGACTTACGCTTGATTAATTATTCCTTTCAGAGAAAGAAAGCAATAAATCACTTTCAAGATTCAAAAGTACCGAATCAGGGTTTTGAAATAGACTGGCAGGGTGAGCTACTCTCAAGTAGAATTGTAGTACCCTACAAGGGATGCCTCCGGGTCTGAATACCGGTACTTGAAAACAAAATAAACCCAGCTCATTGCACCAATCCGAGGACGCTGAATCTCATGAAGATGATCTTTCCCGTATGAAATCAAAGGTTTCGCCTGCAGCGCCAAATTAGTTAAAAAATTAAAAGTATTTTTGTTTGTTTCAAGGGAAAAAAAGATTGTAAAATTCTTTATAATAGACAAGAAAGTGAAGTCACAATGAGTAAAGTAGACTAATTATCATATATTCTCGATTGAGTAGATGATGATGATGATGATGATGATGATGATGCTTGTTGTTTAAAGGAGCCTAACAATTAGGTCATCGGCCCCTAATGGTAGGAAATGAGACGAAATGCAATGACAATTTAAAAGTACAAAATACATCCACCGTCCAGAACTCAAAACGTGATACTGAAGAATGAATGGATGAATATGAATTTAAAACAGTCAGTGGAACCAACCCGCAATGCCTCACCTTCCCAGAAACAATATTACGGACCAAGGGACTGCTTCCAAAGCACAATCCTGAAGCGATGATGCTTCTTGTCTAAAGGAGTTCAATATCCATGTCAACGGTCCCTCATAATGGCACTTATCGCTAATAAAGGAGAACCATGGTATTTCTCAAGATGCGGTATTAATCAAAGGTAGCGTAAACTCGCGGTGTCCCAAACATTATGGTACTACACACAAGTATGGTACGTCGTACAGGTAACGAAGACCTATGCTGTTTTCCACATAATGGCGCCGCTCATAGGCAACGCAACCCCATGGTGCACCTCACATGGGTGCACTAATCACATGGACTCGTACTATTCCGTGGTGGTCCTCACATAGTGAGTACAAATCACAGGCAACACAGACCAACAGTGTCACTTATATAGTGGTAATAATCAAAGGCAACGCCCAGACCCGTGGTTTTTCTCACTTAGTGGTGCAAATCACAGGAAACGTAAGAGCGTGATGTCCTGCATATAGTAGTACTAATCACAGGTACTGGAAACCCACAGTGAATCGCTCTCTGCTGCTACTAATCACAAACCTATTGTGTACCTAACATAGTGGTACTACTCGCAAGTAAAGGCGACCCATGGCTTTCCCCGCGTGATGGTAATAATCACAAGTAGCTTCATGGTTATAATTCAACCATCCCTTGGTAGCCCCTTTTAGTCGCCTCTTACGACAGGCAGGGATCTTCTTTTTATTTTGCTACCGCTTTTCCCACCAGTGGGGTCGCGGGTGCGAACTACGTCGCACATGTGGAAGGAAGGAAGGAAGGAAGGAAGGAAGGAAGTAAGGAAGGAAGGAAGGAAGGAAGTGGCCGTGGCCTTAATTAAGGTACAGCCCCAGCATTTGCCTGGTGTGAAAATGGGAAACCACGGAAAACCATCTTCAGGGCTGCCGACAGTGGGGTTCGAACCTACTATCTCCCGAATACTGGATACTGGCCGCACTTAAGCGACTGCAGCTATCGAGCTCGGTCACATGTGGATTTGGCCCGGTTTTACGTCCGGATGCCCTTCCTGACGCCAAACCTATCTATCTATCTATCTATCTATCTATCTATCTATCTATATATATATATATATATATATATATATATATGGAGGAATGTAATCACTATTGCGTGTTTCTGTGGTGGTTGGTAGTGTGGTATGTAGCCTGAATATGACGAGGATAGTGTTGGGACGGACACATACACTCAGTCCCCGAGCCAGAAGAATTAATCAGAAGCGATTAAAATCCCCGACCCGGCCGGGACTCGAACACGGGACCCTCTGAACCGAAGGCCAGGAATCTCACTATTCAGTCAACGAGTACAACAGGCAGGGGATACCGTGGGTGTATTCTTCATCTGCGTCCCCGACCCACAGGGGGTCAATTGAGTAGATAGGGAAGTTCAGTAAAATGGTCAAAACAGTAGAAACGTGTGCAATAGAGGAATGTCTGTTCAAAAGAGGCTATTTCCACTTCCAAAAAATTTAATCAGTATTTCGTCCACACGCATTACAGTAGTTGAATATTATCGATTACCATGAACAATCCAGATCAGAAAGATGTGATTGCTATAAAGTTGTACCAAACCCGATCATGGGTACGTTTCATGTGCCTTTTATTTTACGTTTCTTGCGCTTTTCCCACAACTTCTTAAGGTGAACATAGCACCTTTTGAACAGGCACCCCTTCATTGCAATGTTAGCACATTCACTATCATCACTGTCTTTCCAAAGGCACTCAGGCATTGTACGTTGAATCCCAACTTGTATTGCAATTCTGATTAAGACCTTCTCTCCAGTTTCATAGCCTGCTGCTTGTCTTGCATACCAATCATAGGTTGGTATGCTGGTGAACATAATTGATTATAAATGACGGAATGCAGCTTTAGGTTGAAGTGTCTCCCATAATGCCGACCCCATGGTGAAGGGGTAGGTCTCCCATAAAGCTTGTGTTCGTTCTGATCTAGTCGAAGTCTCACGAACAACGACAATCTTCTAAAATAAACCTTGTACTGATGGAAGATGCACACTTCCAGAGGCTGAACATAACAGGTTGTCTTTGGCGGTATAATCTTTCGGGTGATGACTTTTACCAGGAATTCAATCATGCAAAACATGTCTATCTTTATGATCGCCCCATGAGTCTAATGGTAAAAGTGAGTTGTCTTCATGCCTAAACTTGAGCATGAAATCTGGAAAGGTATGTCTTTTAACCTTATATAGCGCTGCAGACAAAAACTTTGAGTTTGACGATAAGAATCAGCGCCCTCAGATCGGTGCAATGAGCCCAGTTTCATTTTTTCCGAGTGTTCAAACCCGGAGGCAACCCTCGTTATTTGTCGACTAGGAGAGCGTTGCACTTCTCATTTCTTTTAATTTTAACTACAAATTCAATGATCCAGTATTCGGGAGATAGTAGGTTCGAACCCCACTGTCGGCAGCCCTGAAAATGGTTTTCCGTGATTTCCCATTTTCACACCAGGCAAATGCTGGGGCTGTACCTTAATTAAGGCCACGGCCGCTTCCCTCCCACTCCTAGCCCTTCCCTGTTCCATCGTCGCCATAAGACCTATCTGTGTCGGTGCGACGTAAAGCAACTAGCAAAAAAAAAAAAAAAAAAAAAAATTCAATGTGCATTTCACGTTATGGGTATGCCGCAAGATGTTTTGTATCGAAAACATGAAATGTATGCGTATGAAAGACTGTTATTGAGTTTTTCGGGGTTATTTCATATTCAGACCACACGCACACACACACACCTTCATTATAGACCCTTACGCCTTTCAGTGTTCAGTCTGCAAAGCCCTGTGAATTTACTAAACGCAGCCACAATCCTCTATTTGTAACTAGTTCCGAATCTAACCATCGTCGTCTTGGTCTACCTTTACTTCTCCTACTCTCCTCAACAGAGTCCATTATTCTCCCAGTTAACCTTTCCTCCTCCATTCGCCTCACATGACCCCACCACCGAAGCAGGTTTACGCTTCATCCATCGAGTTAATTCCTAACTTAGCCTTTATCTCCTCATTCCAAGTACCCTCCTGCCATTATTCCCATCTGTTTTAACCAGCAATCATTCTCTTCGCCATCAAGTCTGTTACTTCTAATGTATGAGTAAGATATCGTGAGAGTTGGTCTGAAAACAGACCGATGTAAAAATAGTTTCGTACGGGAGCTGACTTCCTTCTTACAGAATACAGAAGGTCGTTCAGCATCTCTGGTGATGAGTTTGAAAGCCACTAGCGGCGCTGTTATCATCTTGAGTGCGTCCAAACGGGGAGTAATGAAATGAAATGTCGTATGGCTTTTAGTGTCGTGATATCCCAGGACGGGTTCGGCTCGCCAGGTGCAGGCCTTTCTATTTAACACCTGTAGGTGACCTGCGCGTCGTGATGAGGATCAAATTATGATGAAGACAACACATACACCCAGCCCCCGTGCCATTGGAATTAATCAATTAAGGTTAAAATCCCGCGCGCGCGCGCGTGTGTGTGTGTGTGTGTGTGTGTGTGTGTGTGTGTGTGTGTGTGTAGGGTTTTGTGACAGTAGCTGCAAAGAAGCCGAAGCAGATTGATCCTTACTAGGAGGGCTACATAACGGCCCTTTCCGATGCTAAATATAGCTATTCTGCAATCCAAGGAATGTGCAAGAAGCGTGATTTCTTGATATCAAAGAACGGCAAAGGCCGACTGGGCTTAATTCCAGAGCGGAGAAACAGGCAAATCCACGAACAGCCACCAGCCGTACACCAGACGTGGTGAGGAAAGTGAAGGCCATTGTCTCAGGTTGCAACCCTGCACACCAAAGGACTATCGCACGTATGTTGGGGATGTCTATTTCGACAGTTAACACCATCATTAACAAGGACCCCCAATTAGAAAAGCGTCATAAGCACCGAGTTCACAAGCTGTTGCCTCGTCACATTTCGGAACGTCAACTAACGCGAGAAAGCTGCATGAGAACTATCTGGCAGGGGACAGGTAGAAAAATGTGGCGCCATTAGACGAAGCATAACTTGTGTGCACCTTAGTGACTGTAACAAACTCTGCTCGATTTACGGC
This sequence comes from Anabrus simplex, assembly GCF_040414725.1. Lineage (NCBI taxonomy): Eukaryota > Metazoa > Arthropoda > Insecta > Orthoptera > Tettigoniidae > Anabrus > Anabrus simplex. The sequence continues at coordinate 370,045,211 of NC_090269.1, read as the reverse complement.
CGCCCTAGAGAAAACATTATCAAACATTGTATAAAGAATACCAGGAATGTTTTCCAAGGGGTTTCATGATCATCGCTGGATACTGCTACAATGGCAAGTTAACCATTCGCCGTGTCGCTAATAATGTGGGTATGAACTCTACATACTATTAGCAACAGGTTTTAACACCCATTTACAACACAGATATACCAGCAGTGGATGGGACGGAGAAAAATCAGGTATAGGTACATCAAGATAAATCGTCCAGCTACATCTCTCGTTCGACTCGTCTGTTTTAGATAGAATGGAGATGGAAACTGAAATCCATGCAATTCCTTTTACTGACTCCTAAAAAGGGCCTCAGGAAATACGTCGACGCACTATCAATGGCCTATGGAAAGCCTGTCAGGAGGAGTGGGATAAGAAAGACTCTGCGAAAAAAGTGTGCTGCAATGGAAATTACGTTGTCGGACTATAGCTAGAAATGCTGGCTTTCCAATTTAGCATGATCGTTTGTGACGACATGGCTTTTCATTAGCTAATTACGCTTCAAACATCGTCCCCAGAGATCCTGAACGATCTTGTGTACTACTGATCGCAAATGAGAGCTCACTCCTGGGAGAACACACACCCTAAATACTTGAAATACCTGTTCCAGATTTGTATCTCCAATCTAACATTCAATTCAATTGGTTTAGAGTCTGGTTTCATGCATAAATTTAACAGTCCTCGGATAGGAGATCACTTTTCACAAAGGAGCCCTTGGATATTGAAAGTACATAAAGCTACTTCCGACTAGCCGTTTTCATGGGTTAAGAAGATGAACTCCTGCCTTAAGTTTCTTCTTCACATGAGCTTACAGCTGACGTGGCTTTTTACTTACTTCTCTGCTGATACTGACATAATCTACCATGGATTTATAGGACTTGTGTTAGAATAAATGAGGAGCGTATGTTGGTGTGTAGTTGGCAACAGACATCTGGGAAGAATAGTTCAATGAATGAGGCTTTTGAAGAGGATGTGTAAAATCTGTTCCAGAGGTGTTTGTAGAATTCTCTTAATTTCTGCTTAAATAGGGATAGTGGGAGTTTATGACATGTTCTGTGGAATTGAGTTTTGCTACAAAATCAACTCGTTTATTTCCCTAACGTCCGGAGTGTCTTCGGTTCCAGTGAAGTGTTAGCGTGGAAGACTTTTCTGATCTTAATGATCGCAGGAATGGTGGATTCATTAGACGAGCTTTTATAGCTGCTCATGAATCTAGGTTGATTGCATATTTTTTAGGTAGCTTGTTCGAGTGCGGAAAATATAATTTCATAAGAGAAGCATGGAACTAATTATGGATTATCTTCAGTCTCTGGTAGTGAATTGGTGAAGTCGTTATATATTATTGATGTGTGGCCTCCGGAGAGGTCAGGTACAGGTCTTCCGAGATGACATCCTATAGGTGACCTGCGCGTCTGTGGAGAGGAAGCCGTACGTAAGATGAATTCTAGTGTTGAAGACGGCAAAAACACCCAGCCGCCGAGCCAGAAGAATTAACAGAAGTGGTATAAAATCCCCGACACGGTCGGGAATCGAACCCGGATCCCTTGATGAGGAGCCAGAATTCTACACATTTAGCGATGGAGCAGGACATTATATATACCTTCGTTCGTAATAACAGTTCTTGGGCACCGTGTTGTCACTTTTCGTTGACATAAAACTGATCCCTTATGACGGAAATATTGAACGACAGCTAACATTATTCTTTTATTTGGTGTCTCCTTGTTAAATCGATCCAAGTACTATTCTCTAACTTGGCGCATTCTGGTGAGGCAAAAACTATGCAAATCCCGCACGAATGGGATAATAATGAGGCTTCTGTAGACTAACTGGTTCACTGTTTATGGATTCTATGCGGTATCCTTGACCAAATAAGAGCCCAATATTCCATAGCCATACACGTATCACCTGTTTGAGAAATCTTCCGTGATTTTCCTTGGGTTATTTTTCAAGTCTCTCCATCAAACATTCGACGTCACTACTCATAAGGTTGTCGGTACAAGTTTTGCCTTTTGAAGAATAACTGCCAGACCGAAATCTTGAAAACCATTTCTGGTTTAATATCTTCATCATAAACTGTACAGATCTTCCTCTGGGTTTGTACAGCGGACCAGCTCTTGTGATACAAACGTATATGAACCAGGAATAAGTATCATCTAGTCCAGGGCCTCTCAAACGCCCAAAATCTCACGCGTGCAAGAGCGGCGCAGAGTTCCTGTACACAGTGCATCGGTCCCGCTCGGCTCGGCTCGGACCAACGCTTCGTCTCTGGGCTACTCGGCTAAGCTCGGCTCAACTCGGCTCAACTCAGCTCGGACTTGGAGCGCTACGGAGCAAGTGAGGAAGAGGGAGACAGGAGAAGCGAGCGAGACAGGCGTGGGGAAAGAGAGAGACAGCGCTAATGCTCCAAATCGAGGAGTGGGGGCCTGTACTCTGGTCAACCAAGCGAAGTCGTCTTGTGCACCGTGCACAGTGCATGCACCCTGAGAGGCCCTGATCTAGTCTCTTTACAGTTGGGTACGTGAGTTGCATAAATGTTAGAGGTTCAGATTATGGAAACCTCACTGCAGAACCGTTGTGCGGGTATAAGACCTTGCGCCTTGTTTAAATACGTTTGCATTTTAACCTATTACTGGCTAAAAATCCTTTCCCTAAAATAGGTTGCTCGGCCTTTCCGTAGGTCCAATCTTGACTTTGATCCAATCGTGATATCCTCGGGAAAAATTAATTCAGGTGGTTTACCGTTGCCTTCCTCAATGCCATTTTACGCTATTGATCAGCCGTCCTTAATATAGGGAACAGTCGCTATTGTAGCCACCTTTCTGACGTACAGGACATTAAGATGCCAAAAATGTTTCTTTAAACTTTCGATGTTTACAAGCATTAAACTAGCCAGAATGCAACGAATGCTCCAATTACAAATTGAATAACATTCATTCATTCATGGAACTCTCTGCCAAGTTGGTAGTTACCTGTGACTGGGTGAGAGGACTATTTTTTTACAGGAATTCAGTCCATTCATTCATCCGCTCAATCATTCAAGCATTCATTAATTAATTAACTCATTTATTCATTCACTCACTCGTTCATTCATTCATTGATTCATTCAATCAGTCAGTCCGTCAGTCAGTCAGTCATAGAGAATGGAATGTTCTCTTCTATGTGAGGAGAGTGTTTATCTATTCGTTCATTAATTTACGAACACAATTCAATCATGAAATCATTCATTCATTCAATCAATTAATGTATAATGTATGTTGTAATTGTAGAATAACTCTATGAAGACTTGTGACACAAAAATTAAGCAGTACTTCAACTTAGGAAGGGTAAGACACATGTTGTCCTAAACCGTGTAATACTATTAAAGTCTAGGACAAGAATCCACAAGCAACTCAATGTTGAAAATATCCTAGGGATATGAGCTACGAATTCTAGGTAAATGTAAAACTGTAATAGCTATCATTATAATCATGACATCAACATCCAAATAAACCTGAAATCTTGTTTTCGTCTTGCCATGAGGAGAATTTCCAATTAACAAGAAAAAATCAATCTCTATTTCTAAGGAAGTGTCTGTATGATAATAAGGCTGAAAACCCTGCACAGCAGCTACAATAAAACAAACGATCAATGAGTTTGGAGCAAGGTATCATAAACACTGCAACTGTATATCAACTGTTAGCCTACAACTTGTCAAACTGGTTAGTCGGCGAACAAAAAATAAATTACAGTGTATTTCCCCTGATCCACGGAAATTCCTAAGCAATTTTTCAGCAAAAAGTTCCCATTTTATTACGAAAAAGATGACTTTCAAGTATTGGCGGTAAATAAGTTTCTTGCCTTGAGATATTTCTCGCAAACCTTTAAACAATGCAAAAAATACTGAAAAAGAGATTCCTCAATAAATGCTACTTGTTTACTGGCAGCTCGAGCAATAATTCCATAAATATAAAAAAAGAAAACATTGGAACTTTTTAAATAATTAGAACGGAATTTCCTGTCTAATTAAATCATACCCCAGGTCGTACGATAGTAATATTCATTTCTCGACATGGAAATAGAAGACTGCATAGCGGAGGCGCTAACGGCGTGGTTGGTTCTTCTGAAAGAAAATTTAGAAACTTTTACCTCTGTTTTTAAATTTTTCTTAATGTCGCACCAACACAGATAGGTCTATGGTGACGATGGGACAGGAAAGGTTTAATGATAGGAAGGAATCCATTGTGGCCCTGATTGTGAAAAGGTGAAAAGAGGAAACCCCGGAAAATCATCTCCAGGGCTGCCGACAGTGCGGTTCGAACCCACTATCCCCGATTGCAAAAATCTCAAAGCTTATACCAGAAATGAGTACTAGAAGTGCGGCGTACAGCCTCCTGAGAGTTGTGCTACAGGTCTTTTGAGATGACGCCCATGGCTGACCTGCGTGTCTGTGAGGATGGATAAAATTCGATTTTGAAGATGACACTCCAGGCCTTGAGCTCGATGAAATGACCAGTGAAAATTAAAATCCCCCACTCGGCCGGGAGTCGAACTTGGACCCCTTGAACTAAAAGGCAAGCATCCTAACTCATTAGCCACGGAGCTGGACAGTCGCAGGTTAATTCCTGGGAATAAAAATGACCGGCCATGATTAATCACTCTTTCTTACTCAGTAAAGTTAAATTGCAAAGCCTTCATGAATACTGAGGTCCGGGTTCTTGGGTGAATTTTCAGCGTAGCGGCCTTTGGTTCATAAAGTCCTGAGTCTGATTCTCAGCAGAGACATCTGTTAAAACCCTCAGTATTGAGTGTTTCTGTTTGTTCCAATATTTTCATATACACAAAACACACCGCAGAAACAAGCAATAGTGAATACACACGTCACGTCAGGAAGGACATCCGTAAAACACATGTGTCACAGTTTGTAAGTGTGCCATAAACGCGATGGAGGAAGAAGATGAGATATTGCCGATATCACCACAACAAAGAGTATATCTGTATAGTCAGCAGTTTATATGATTTATAACTGTGATACCGCGATCATCTGTTGCACTCTGGCTAGTTTAGTGGTTGTCAACATGTAAAGTTTAAAGGGACAGTTTAGGCCTTAAAGTTGTTGTTTTTTTTTTGTTTTTTTTTTTTGTTTTTGTTTTTTTTACTATCTCAAGGGAAATTTCGCTGTTCGAACCCAGAGGAAGATTTGAGCCATCAGCTTGCATCCTGGAGATAGCGGGTTCGTATGCCACTGTCCGAAGCCCTGAAGATCGATTTTGCGTGGCTTCCAATTTCAACACCAGTCAAATGCTTATACTGCTAATAATAAGAGTTGGCGTCTGACATTTCTTAGAGGGAGGTCCGTTTTCTGCCTGCCGAGGCGGGATAAAGGGAGTGGCTGTGTGGTTACCATGGAAACGAGGGTGGAGCGACTGCGGTTGCCATGGAGATAAAACTTCAGGGCAGCTCGTCTTGCTCGGAGTTGCCAAACCTGTCACTGTCACTGATAAGATCCTGATTGTTTGTATAAGAGTGATCGCAAATGGGACGACACCGCCTGGCCAGGTAGCCTACAACAGATCACAGCGGTCAGAATGAAGGAGGGAACAAGTGAGCCGGCAACGAGGGGTAAGAGCATGTAGAAAGGAAAGCTGGAATGTGGCAATATCGTGAAATGGCACGTGCAGTGCTCCTCCCTCCAACCTTACCTGTCAGACGCCAACTTTAGTTAAGTCTAGTATAGTAAAGTCCACGGTCCATTCCTTCCCACTCCTAGTCCTTTCCTCTCCCACAGTCGCCATGAGACCTTTCTGTGTTGGTGTGATGTAAAGCAAACTGTAATTTTAAAATATTAAAATATATTTTTGCAGTTTATGGAGAAAGTTTTGCTTTTGACATTCCAATAAATTAAATTTATGTTTTGACTGTTTATTATTTCATCGTATCAGACTTATCTCGGGTGCTGTCGTGAAAACGAAGAGAGAAGCTCTCCCACCTGTCCCGAGTTACTGTGAGAACACAATATCACAGGTAATAAAAGTTAAACATCGTCGTCTATTCTTTAACCCTTTGGAACAATAATATTTACTTAAAACGCAAGAACCTCTGGTTAGTTTCAGATTACATCTTTATGTGCTTTTATTTTAGTTCATGTTTGTGGGTTACTGTAGTCACGTCCTAGTTCGTGAACCATGGGCAACTGCTGAGTGGTCTAGTAAATTGACTTAAGAGTCGGGATACCAGTTGCTATGGAATGAGAGTGGGCATCTCGGACATATTCTGAGTCATGGCACCCTTTTTGCTCAGAAGGCTACGACCATACAATCCACCGGTGGTCCCTAACCCGTTAGAGGTGAGATCCTCGCTTGGACTATGTGTAAGTAGGGTAGCATCCTGCTTCATGAATTTCCCGAGCTCAGAACAAGCCTCGGACCTATGGGAGTAACGGAGTCCCATTCCTATTTGACAGGCGAGGGACTCCTTGGAAACAACTTGGCGAACGAAAAGGAATCAGTCAATATGGGGGAGCTATCAATATTAATGGGGCTTATTTCCATAAGTAGAACTGGCTGAATCAGCAAAGAGGATGCATCTGGATGTGCTACGAGTAAGTGATATTCGGGTAAGGGGAGATAATGAGGAAGATTTAAGAGATCATAAAGTGTACTCGACGGGTGTTAGAAAGGGAAGGGCATAGTATGGGGTAGGGATGTTTATCAGGAATACTATTGCACGCAACATAGTTTCTGTTAGTCACGTAAATGAGCAAATGATGTGGATAGATTTGGCAGTTAGAGGAATTAGAACGAGAATTGTCTCAGTGTATTCACCATGTGAGGGTGCAGATGAGGATGAAGTTGACAAGTTTTATTAGGCGTTTAGTGACATCGTAGTCAGCGTCAACAGCAAGGATAGGATGGTGCTAATGGGCAATTTCAATGCGAGAGTTCGAAATAGAACTGAAGGATACGAAAGGATGATTGGTAAGATTGCGGAAGATGTGGAAGCTAATCAGAATGGGAAGCGTTTGGTCGACCATCTACATAAAATAAGACTAAGTGTGGACTAAATTTGTGTCTTTGCTCCGCCGTTACAAGGAAAGAGCTAGAGGAATTTCAGTGGTACTTTGTGTGCGTTTATGTGCATTACTAGTTTAAATAATAGGCTATTTATTTTAAAGATAATTTGAACGAGGCTCATATAGTAAAATAAAATATGGAGCAAGTCGCAAAAAGTGGTAGAGCATGATCATTCAAAGCCCTGACCTTCACAAATGATTGAAGTTAGGGATGAAACGGTAAGGAAATGATTTTAACATCTTAATTAGATGTACAGAAAGTAACTGGATACATATTTCTTAGAGTGAATGAGATTATGTACCATGTAGAGTTACCATTACACTAAAATACACGTAGAGAATACTCATCATCATTAACATAATAATACTACTATTACTGTAGTTTGTATTATTAATTGTAGGTACACAGCATCGTACAATAACTTTGAAATTATGTCACTGTGCATCTTCTGATTAAGTGTAGGATAGGGCAAAGTTTCCTAACTTCGCCAGTCACAAAAGCATAAAATGAATTAATAATTGCCAGTAATAAGCGTTTTAATGGTCTTAATCGGTTACAGAACAGTGAAATTTTCGCGTGATTATTGAGCAAATTGAAGACATTTCTTGGAATAACCTACCCCGTGCGTGAGCAAACTTCATTACGACTTCTTCTTCTTCTTCTTCTTCTTCTTCGTATATATTCTTTTTCCTATTTACCTGGAGTTGACAATAATGTCGATTCGGCCTACTTTACGGCCGGATGTCCTTCCTGACGCAACCCTAAATTGAGTAATGTATATTCTTTAACGGAATGTATGTACGTTGTTCAGCTTGAATGATCGTTGGATCCTCAACAGCTCCTATATCAGCTGTTATAGATATCCTGTGCGTCACTAAAGAGGCGTACTAGAGAAATGAGGAGAGATGTAGTTTCCTGTTGCTTTCCTCACCGAGCCAGAAGTTGGTATTACATATCAGTCTGCCAAACTCACTAAAATCCATGCACCAACCAACCCTTAAACTAGATTGTTACACCATTTATATCATGGACTTGCTGCATAAGGAATGGCATTACTAGCTTCTCTCATACCCCAGTCATCTTAATATTGTCCAAGGCAAGGATAAGACTAAGACAGGCAGGACAATGAAAGTAACAAATTTATTCTAGTCCATACCAGGAGATAGTGTACTGCAAAAACTAGGTCTCGCCAGCAAAGGCAATTTATTTCGAATGAACTGTTTTGGAGAGATCGCATAGGAAAACTTGGATAAATAAATCGCTCAAAGAGTAGGCTGTTCATACGACAGGATAGCTGATCATGTTCGAGAGCAAAGTGCACAGCTCCAGCTCATTCAGAGAATTGTCTTCTCTGTGGTGACGTTACATATAAACATTTCCTGAACACACATGAGCGAAGCCACTGAAAATTGTAATCAATATTATTATTATTATTATTATTATTATTATTATTATTATTATTATTGTTATTATTATTACTATTACTATTTAATCCGTTTACCCTGCAGGGCAGGCCCCGGACTCGGTGAGGGATTTCACCTCTAACACCTCAAGGGCAGTGTCCTAGAGCCTGAGACATATGGTCGGGTTATACAGCTGGGAAGAAGGACCAATACGTCACCCAGGCAGCATACCCCGCTATGCTGAAGAGGGGCCTTGTGGGTGATGGGAGGATTGGAAAGGGTGGGCAAGGAACGGGGAAGGAAGCGGCCGTGGCCTTAAGTTAAGTACCATCCCGGCATTTGCCTGGAGGAGAAGGGGGAAGCCACGGAAAACCACTTCGAAGAACCCCCTTTTACTCAGTTAACCTCCCGAGGCTGAGTAGCCCCCGTTCCAGTCCTCGTACCATTTTTTAAATTCAGTGACGGTACCGGGAATGGAATCCGGGCCTCTGGAGGTGGTAGCTAATCACACTAACCACTACACCGCGTAGGCGCACCAATAACAAGACTTGCTATTTGTTTGGACGAGATTTGTGTTAAGATAAGGAAGTGCTTGTTGCGATCCTTCCTCCCGATTTAGGCGGACAATATCCACTTCTTGTCTTCTCTACGCTTGTCCTTTGAACATTTCAGCCACTCTTCTAGTGAGATTCGCACCACTTGCTTCTCTGCAGTAGTGTACTCGCCTAGAAATTGATGGATCTCACATATTCTCTTCTTTAGGGCTGCTCCATGCATTAATTTGCAATTACAAGCACATTTACAGCATTCAATTAATCTGCTCTATCATTTCTACTTCCAAGGTCTAATATCCCGACTGGTGTCTTGTTGACATTTAATCACTACCGCATTCTTGTCTCCCATCATGACTAAGTTGTTTACAGCTCTCTCTCTCTCTCTCTCTCTCTAGCTCTTTCATCCCCTTACCCTTCCCTTAAGATCTCTTCCTTTTGATCCATTCATCTTCTGTTTTATTATTTGAATGAGCAGATTATTATATACCCGACTCCTTGGCTGAATGGTCAGCCTACTGCCCTTCGGTTCAGAGGGTCCCAGATTCGATTCGCGACCGTGTCGGGGATTTTAATCGCTTCTGATAAATTCCGCCAGCTCTGAAATTGGGTGTTTGTGTCTGTCTCAACATTCTCCTCTTCACATCAGAGAATTAAAATGAAAATCTACAGCCTGTTTCCAGTCATTCGACCGTGTAAGGAATGAAATGAATGAAGCCCCATCTATCGGCGATGATAGGAACTGTGCCGGCTGCCGAAGCCTGTCGTACTCTTCTGGGGCAATGATTAATGACTGACAGATGAAATGAAATTAAATTGGAGAGTGTTGCTGGAATGAAATATAGCAGGAAAAACCGGAGTACCCGGAGAAAAACCTGTCCCACCTCTTTGTCCAGCACAAATCTCACATGGAGTGAACCACGGAACCCAGTGGTGAGGGCAGGCGCACTGCTACCTGAGCCACGGAGGCTTACAAAATCAGACAATACACCACACTAACAACCACCACAGAACACGCAATAGTAATTGCAAACCGCAATATAGGGTTGGCGTCGGAAAGGGTATCCATTCGCAAAACAGGGCCAAATCCTCATGTCCGACACAGTTCGCACCTGCGATTCCACACGTGTGTGGAAAAAGTAGTAGTAGTAGTAGTAGTAGTAGTAGTAGTAGTAGTAGTAGTAGTAGTCCCCACTGTCGGCAACCCTGAAGATGGTTTTCCGTGGTTTTCCATTTTCACACCAGGCAAATGCTGGGGCTATACCTTAATTAAGGGCACGGCCGCTTCTTTCCCCCTTTCCTGCCCCATCGTCGCAATAAGACCTATCTGTGTCGGTGCGACGTAAAGCCAATAGCAAAAAAAAAGTAGTAGTAGAAGAATATTATGATGTAATGGATGTTAGAATATGACAGTGAGGGAGATGGTAATTGTTGTTTCAATAGCAAATACAACTAGGCAGCCATCCCTCTTAACACTAACCAGAAGGCAGAAAATGAAAACTCTTACACTTTTAATAATGAGGGTTAAGAACACGAAGGCGCCAACATGCCAAACCCCCTCGGCCTTACAACCTAAAACACCGTCCGGGTGGAAAAAGAGCAAGAGCAGACTTAGGCGAGGATCGATAGGAAAGTTGAGAGTGTGGACACTTTAACAAGTAAGTATAAGAAATGCCAGATTCGGCTACGACCCGTGGTCACCATTCTACGCTCCCGAGTTGAGAACCCTCGGTGATTTTCCCCTTTTCGTCGCTACGTAGGACAGGTAGGGGGTTTCGTGATTGTTCGCTGTGACTCCAACTACAGGGGTGTCTTCATCGTGCCCTTTTCCCAATTACCTGGGGTCGACACATTATATGAACATTTATGTTTTCTTATATATCATACACCGCTATTGAGTAAAGAACTAGATGCAGTTAGGGGAGCTCAGCTGTGAGCTTCAATTGGGAGATATTGCGTTCGAACGCCACTGTCAGCAACACTGAAGATTGTTTACCGTGGTTTCCCACTTTCACACCAGGCAAAGGCTGGGGATGTACCTTAAGCAAGGCCATGCCCGCTTCCTTCCAACTCCTAGCCCTCTCCTGTTCCATCGTCGCTATATGACCAATCCGTGTCAGTGCGACGTAAAGCAACGTTCAAAGAAATGGAGAACTAGAATCTCAGATAAAGAGTTTCGCGGATGATGTTGTACTGAATAGAGTAATAAATTACAGGATTGTGAGCTAATGCAAAAAGACTCAACAATGTTGTGAGTTTACAGCAAACAGATGGATGAAAATTGAGGTTTTATGTTTCACCAAGAGGACAAGTCCACTCACTTGTAATTACTGTGTTGATGGGGTGAAAGTACCTCATGTAAGTACCTCAGTAAGTACCTAGGTGTTAAAATAAGGAAAGATCTACATTGGGGTAATCACATTAACGAGGTGGTACATAAGGATTACACTCCCTTCACATTGTTATGAGGGTATTTAGGCGTTGTTGTAAGAGGGCGTATAAGTCTGCAGTAAGACCTCAGTTAGAGTATGGTTCCAGTGTATGGGACCTCATCAGGACTACTTGATTCGAGAAAATAGAAGAAATTTGGAGTAAGGAGACCCTACCCGAACATTGGAAAATAGCTTTGATCCATCCATTACACAAGAAAGGCAGCATGAAGAACATCAACAACTACAGAGGAATATCTTTGCTACCCGTGACTTACAAAATTCTATCACTTACCATCCTGGAGCGTTTGAAAGCACAAGTAGAACATCAAATAGGTGAATGCCAAGGAGGGTTCAAGAAAAGTCGCTCAACAGCCGAACAGATCCAAAATCTCAAAACGATCATCAGATATTGTACACTAAGGTCCAAGCAGTATGTGTCGTCTTTGTGGACTTCAAGAAAGCGTACGACTCCATTGACCGGGAAGTCCTGATAAACATCTTAAATGAATGTGGAGTTGATTTGAAACTGTTGGCATTAATTAGAGCCACCCTGACCGATACAAAAATCCAAGGTGAAGTTCCACGGAAGTCTCTCGCATTCCTTTGACATCAAAACAGGAGTCCGACAAGGTGATGGGCTATTCCCGATACTCTTCAACTGCGTTCTTGAAAAGATCATCAGAACCTGGCGGACGAGATTACAGGAAACCAACTACAGTCCACTAAGAATAGGAACCAAATCCAAAGGGATCACAACAGAATGCTTAGCATTTGCCGATGGTATTGCCATTCTCCCAAACGACGTAGAAACCGCTAGAGCTTAAGTTGAAATGTTAAAGTAAATTGCCGAACAAACTGGTCTGCAGATATCGTTTGAGAAAACAGAAGTAATGACTAACATCGAAGAGGCCCCACCAAACTCCATACAAAATACGGGGACATCACCCGAGTAGACAAATTCAAATACCTGGGTGAGATAATCATGAAAAATGGACTGGACAAAGAAGCACTTCAGGAGCGAGTACGCAAACTGCAAATAGCCTACCAAACATCCCGCACTATCTATAACAAAAAATGCCTTTCCCAAAACACCAAGATACGTCACTATGAAACAGTTCTGAAGCCAGTAGTTCTATATGCAGCCGAAACCCTATCTCTAAATGCCAACAAAGGACTCCTTGAAGAACTGGAGAGAAAAGAGCGTTAAATTGTGAGAGGAATCTTGGGATCAAAGTACCGAACCCTTTGGTCCATATTGAGGGATACCTACCTTTCTTACCTATCAGCAAAGTTCATGAGATCTGTCTCTTGGGTCGTATCGGGTTCTTCGTCACTTGCTGAGGTAAAGGTAGGGTTCAGTAATTCTAATCTATCTACTGGAATGAAAGGTCTATTTAAAAGATTCTTATTTATTCAGGAAAATTCTGAAGCAATCTGATATGCCAACGGTGTCATAGTCAATTGTGTCCACTGGACACCACAGTCATTTTTACATAAAGGTCAGAACACTGGTGTGAGACTTTAACGTAACTGCCTGACGGGCATTCATACTAGAAACCATTGTCTCAATTATTAATTATTTAAGAAAGGAAAGTCTGGAAATCCTTAAATTCGGCTTCCATGTGAGACCACATGTACCATCATAGTGATTCGTTATGGTCCAGCCCTCGTAACACGAACTATGGACTCTGGGTATAATTAAGGCCGTCCAATCGGTGTGTGCCACACAGTGGTTCTACGGCATGGACCCTTAATTGAATCGATGTGACATGCGTCTATGTCATGGACCGACATCTAATCTTCTAAGTTACTTTAAAGTCATTGTGGATGATGACCGCAAGGAAATGATGCTACAATGGCATATGGCCCTAATCTAAGTCACTGAGGTTGATGACCCCCTGACCATCCAAGTTTCTAGGCTGAAGGCTAAACACAATTAAGTTACATCGGTTGATGACCAAAGTTTCCACTTTACTATCCCCAGCACATTCACTGCTCAATCAATCAAAGTTCAATAATTACAACAATAGCAATGCTCACAAACTTTGTGGCAGTAAAACCCATTTCCTTCGGATATGTCCCCTTAATCGTTACTTTACATTTAAATATTCCCCAGAAAACAAACTAAAATTTCCAGAATGCATCTCAAAGTTATTCGCTTGATTAATTTCAAAATGCGGTTTCACTGAATTTAATAATTAAATAAATTTAAATGATTTAGCGAAATGTTAAAGAACAGTAAATTTTATCTCCGCGGACTCTGGTTTCTTCACAAATTCCTACGCAGCTGTGATGTAAATTCAATCTTGTGATATTTATCTGGCTGGAAAAGAATTGTTACATCATTCATGTCCAGTTATATATCTTGTCTCATGATCTCACATTTTTAATCTAATCTAGTCCTAACCGTTATTAACACTTGGATATCCTAATAATCTACGTACAAACCAAACAACTCGCCATATAATTACGATGTCATATCTCGTCATTACCATTTATGAATTTTCCACACCCCTCACAGACGAACCAATCATCACAACCATCGCTCTATATTTTGGACAACCCTGAATTTGGTTACTCTGTTCCTTATACTCAAAGTTCGTGATTTCAAATGTTCATTACGTCCCCAATTAAACAAATTTTACAGTATTCCACAATACTCAGATTATTACCGGCTATGAATTTCAACTAAATCCAGCATTTTAACGTTCTCCCCGGCCGAGAATACAATCTCAATTCCACGCCTGTCCCGTTATCATATGGTGTAACCCTCACAGCTGAGGCCTCTCGTCCCCAAGTTCGCTTAGCAGTAACATGAAACACCTGGTTTGTTCCAGTTGACTGGCTTCTCAAAATGCTCACCTTTAAACTCTGCCGACATAATTAAACAAATACGATATTCTAACCACCAAAAATGCACAGATTATGCTTCAAGATGCCCACACTAATTTATACACGTCGCAAATTAATACCGCTATGGATTTCTGTGTATTTCTTTCCATTCCCAACATTATAAAATATTCCTCGGGCTATCGTGTCCCGGCTTCAATGACAGGTTCAACCTGATTCACAAATCTCATAGCAACAAAACTAACCTCTGTTTCCCAGCTCCACAACTATCATCGACAAAGAACTGGAATAAAATCCTTACTAGAAATCTCGACGTCTAATATCGCACAATGCATTAATCATGAATAACTTCGCATAAATGATATCGTATTTAATAACTTGATTTTTACGAAAAAAATGACTGAAACATTCTACTAGATCTTTTTATTGTCAGTCAGACACAGTTTAAAATGGGCCTAGAAAAACGTTTCTCTCCGTGACCAAATTCATCACCCTATATTCTCACCCGACAGCGCGCTTCCGCTCGATTGAAAATGAGTAACCATGGATTCCTACATTATTAACGTCAAATTGCAGACGAAAAATATTTTACGTCGAATGAACATCTTAATTTGACATCACAAAATATAGGCAGTACACTCACACGGATGACGATCTACATTGGACGTGATATCACTTCGAAACCCTATTCAATAACTTTTTACAACATTATACGGCACTCGCAAGACTTCAAAAATTTATCCAAGTGGAAAATAAAACAAATGACTCTTTTAGTCGTATTCTCACATTTACAAACTTAGCATGGATGACCACTGCGTCGTATATCCCCATTCAAATACACTTTAGAGATCATGAAACAAGATATAATAGGTAGTAAGATGGAAAGTCACATTACCTTATGTAGTCACACCATTGTTCGTCATAGGGCTCACCTGCGACCCTGGCATTTTATTTAGCCATTTTTACATTCACGGCTTTACAGATCATTATGATATTTCTTCAGGTTTCCTGGAATAAAGCATAAAAGTAAAAGAAAATACCCTTCACTTGTTTGCTGAGCGCACACGATGGACTATAATGAATTCCGCTCACGAATTACTTAATCACATTAGAATTTATTCAGTACTTTGACCGTCCTATCTGGTACAATTATTTCACTCAAGAAAACTATCTCCTCATGGAGTCAAGACCTAGCCACAATGGCTAAAATCTGCAGTTGAACTCAGTCTACTTTTGTTGTTTGATTTCACAGAGCAGCTCAACAATTTTTCGTCCGCTTTGTATCAAAAATGCCGGAGAAGGAGACTTCGTCATGGCGTCCCTTCATATTTATAGCAGTTACCCCCTCTCTTCGGATATCTCCCTTTGCCGCCAAGAAAATTTCTATAAATTTTCTGACTTAAATAAACTGTAATATCAAGAGTTTTGAAAGTGACTACATGCTTGCTACATTTCTGGCGGTAGTGTTCATGGACATTTAAAATTTATACGGGTTCGATTTGTGAGATGATTGACCCCCTTTGATAGGCACTATATTTTTTGACTTGGCTTGGGTCACGCCATGTACACGCGCTTTGAAATAGTTCATAAAAATGACTTGAGATTCGTCCGCCGTCGACACGTGTGGCTGACGTCACGTACCCCAGAGCATGGGACCGAAGGTAATCACCCCCTCGTCACGTGTCAAATCCATGCTATCAAGAATCCAACTTTTAATTTAATTGTTAATTTATGCATAATGTTCTTAGGGCACAAAGGTCATGGGTTCAGTACAGAAATGGAATCCAGCAAAACAGATCCAACGAAGAAGTCTACAGCAAAATAGAGAAAATTACTGACACAATCCGATAAAGACGGGCACGATTTTACGGTCATCTGAAAAGAATGGACGGAAGAAAGTTAACTAAAGAGATCTTTCACTTTTTTTATTCAAACCCCAAAACCGTAATTCCCTGGTTTAGAAATACCAAAGAAGACCTGCAAATGCTACATATCTCAGCTGAAGATGCCCTTAACAGAGATCGCTCCCGCAAGAAAATATTGACGAACGGGCTAAACCGAGACCAGCCACCGAAGAGAAGACACGGTGCCCCTTGGACAGAGGAGCGTAAGCAGGCCCACTCACAAAGAATGAGGGAAATTTGGGCTCTAAAGAAGGCCAAGTTCAGTGTCAAATGCAAGAAGACTTAACGTGGTCCTTGATGGCCCCAGCGAATTATATATATAATAATGTTACTTGCTTTATGCCCCACTATACTTGTAAGGTTTTCAGAGACTCCCAGGTATCAGAATTTAGCCCCGCAGGAGTTCTTTTACGTGCCAGTAAATCTACCGACACGAGGCTGCCATATTTGAGCACCGTCAGTTACCATCGGTCTGAGCCGGGATCGAACCTGCCAAGTTGGTGATAGAAGGCCAGCGCCTCAACCGTCTGAGCTACTCAGCCCGGCGTATAGTTGTATTCAGGATCTTCACAACATACTCTATTTTTACGAACACACAAACGCACACTTGAAGAGCCACAATTCATAACTAAATAAAATGTTCACCTCTCTTTAAACATCTGTAACAAGCATACTACATTTCCGGCGCGCCATGCACCACTACGAGATATAATTTCAAGATGTGAACGGCAATCCGGGGACACCCTAAATGATAAACATTCAGCATAGTAAAGAAAGAGAGAATTGTTGAGCCGTTATATAAAAATCTTCAATTTAACCCAGCCCTTATTTATTTGCGTTTTGTCCCAGGTTAATGTCAGATGTCCTCTCCTGCATCACATGATTAATGTAAGGAAAATTCCCAGACTGCTTACAATGGAACTGGAGTCCTATTTGCCGTAGTGAAAAACCAGCTGCTAAATCACCGCGCTTAGCCAGAGACCTTCAGGTTAGTTCTCCGTGTGCCAGACAGTACGTTTCGTTCCGTGCTTACCATTTACCTTACTATGTTACTGTAGACCCGACGGGCAAACGCCATCACGACAGTGAGCTTAGGTGAACCTATAACGTAATCGCTCTATGCATTTGCATGATTGGAACTTAACGTAGAAGAACGGGTCAAATCTTTTTGACATAAATATTTCTTATGGCAGGGGTCATGTGAGAATTTACATCACAAAATTAGCGACAAAAAATATGTGGTGTGATATTAACTAGCAACCTGGTCATGACTGGGAGACGTATAGAAGGTACTTTTATCAAGGAGGCATCATCTCATTATGTTATAGTCCGGCTCCTTGGCTGGATGGTCAGCGTAGTGCTCTTTAATTCAGAAGGCCCTGGGCTCGATTCCCGGCTGGGTCGGAGATTTTGACCTTAAACGGATTAATTCACTTGGCTCGGGGACTGGGTATTTGTACTGTCCCTAGCATCTCTGCAACTCACATAATTATAATACTTTTCCCCACTATAATAACACACACATTCCATACATATATCTCTCGAAAACGATTCGTTAGATGTACATACATTCATCGTTATCAGTTTGATTTTCATTCATTGAAAGACATTTGATTTTCCCATAGCTTAACATTATTTTCCATATGCAAGGCCAGGTAGCTGCATACCTGTCTGACAGTCCACTGCCATCTCCTCCATATCGGCGTTCGAATCACATCCTAGTTCGTCGACGATGTTCTTAATATAGGAACTCATTAAACCAAATCCGCCTCTGTGGTGTAGTGGTTAGCGTGATTAGCTGCCACCCCCGGAGGTCCGGGTTCGATTCCCGGCTCTGCCACGAAATTTGAAAAGTGGTATGAGGGCTGGAACGGGGTCCACTCAGCCTCGGGAGGTCAACTGAGTAGAGGTGGGTTCGATTCCCACCTCAGCCATCCTGGAAGTGGTTTTCCGTGGTTTCCCACTTCTCCTCCAGGCGAATGCCGGGATGGTACCTAACTTAAGGCCAAAGCCGCTTCCTTCCCTCTTCCTTGCCTATCCCTTCCAATCTTCCCATCCCTCCACAAGGCCCCTGTTCAGCATAGCAGGTGAGGCCGCCTGGGCGAGGTACTGGTCATTCTCCCCAGTTGTATCCCCGACCAAGAGTCTGGAGCTCCAGGACACTGCCCTTGAGGCGGTAGAGGTGGGATCCCTCGCTGTGTCCGAGGGAAAAGCCGACCCTGGAGGGTAAACAGATGATGATGATGATGATGATGATTAAACCAAACCAAACCCCATGGTGCAACAGCCCCGAAGGGTCATAGACTACCAAGTGACCACTGCTCACCACGAAGGCCCGCAGATTACGAGGCGTCCTGTGCTCGATATGATGAATCTTCTCGGCCGTTATTCTTGACTTTCTAGCCCGGAGCAGTAATCTTGGTTGCCGGACAATTGCGGTTACGGACATTTGCGCGTAAAAGAAGTCCTGCGAGACTAAATTCCAGCACATGAGCGTATCCGAAAACCGTAAAAGTAGTTAATGGAACGAAAAAGTAAATAACATCGCTATTAATTTAAATAAACGTTAAATTCCGTTGAATTCAATGAATGTGCTGTATTCTGAAGGCAAATCAAATAGTTTGTTAGTATAGGCGCAATGCATGGAATTACTAACGATACATCCTTAACGGTTATTTTATACTTTTTATTTTGTATTTGGGAGATAGTGGGTTCGAGTCCCACTGTCAGTAGTCCTGAAGATGGTTATCCATGGTTTCCCGATTTCCACGCCTTAAATAAGGTCACGGTCACTTCTTTTCCATTCCTATCCCTTTCCCATCCTATCGTCGCTTAAGACCTATCTCTGCCGGTGCGATGCACGTTTCATGGCGACGATGGGACAGGAAAGAGCTAGGAGTGGGAAGGAAGCGCCTGTGTACTTAATTACGGTACAGCCCAAGCATTTTCCTGGTGTCAAAGTTGGGAAACCACTGAAAACCATCTTCAGAGCTGCCAACAGTGGGGTTCGAACCCACTATCTCTCGAATTCAAGCTCACAGCTGCGCGACCTAACCGCACAGCCAACTCGCTCGGCCTTCGAATATCCAAACATAGAGAAGACGCATTTTCTTGTTAATAACATCGTAGATTCTTCTTGCAAACAAATCTTGTATCTGGGATACTGAAACACCTCTTCCCTCTGTTTCTCCTATAGGGTGAACGTGGGGAAAACGAGACTGGTTTCTGGATTCGGTGCACTAGTGTGCTCCTCTTCCGGTGTTTGAATGTCAGAATTTATGGTTTCCTACAGATGACCAGCTCAGAGTCCCGTAACGAATTGTAGCTTTCTATCGTTAATAAATGTTGAGGTCAAAAGCTTTCAGTGTCAGACTTAAAACTTGAATTCTTGTTGTTCTTCTATCACATTTGAAATACAGTAACTGAGAAGATTTATTTTATTTGCCCATTTTTACCGAGTGGAGTGGTCGCGCATGTTATCGCGCAACGGTTGTGAAGTCAAGCTCTTCATTCGGAAGACGCGGGGGTTCGAAACTCATCGTCGGCTGCCCTAAGAATGATTTTCTGTGGTTTACCAGTTCCAGTAAAATATCTGGAGAGTTCCATTTCAGAGGCCACAACTGATTTCTTCCCCCTCATTGCCCAATTTCATTAAATCCTCAACTGAAGTTGCCTTCATGCCCGCCTTCCCATTATATTTCAACATTTCAGGTATAATTTCATCTATTCCTGCTGATTTATGACAATGGAGTTTATTTACCACCCTTTCCACTTCCTCAAGCGTAATTTTACCGACATTATTGCCCACCTCTACATGAGCTCGGTTGTTCGTGACGCCAACAAGAAGATTTACTTTTACGTTCAGAAGATTTTCAAAATATTCCTTCCACCTGTCCAATTATAACCTAAGATATATATTATGAGTTCCACTGATATACCCACAATATTATTCATTTCCTTTTTCCCTTTCTTTTTAAGATTATTCATTACTGTCCAGAAAGGTTTCCTTGTTGCTTGACCTAGCCTGTCCAGTTTATTACCTAAATCTCCCCATGACTTCTTGAATTCAAAAACTATTCGTTCCGCTCTGTTTCTTTCATCTACGTGCAATTACCTGTCTGTATTAGTCCTTCTTTGGAGTCATTTCTGATGCGTATTCTTTTTATGTTTACAAGCTGCTCTCACTCCATCATTCCACCAAGATGTTCGCTTGTTTCCATCTACTCGCACAGTTGTTCCTAAGCATTCCCTTGCTGTTTCCGCTACAGCATCACTGTATGCCACCCATTCTCTTTCTATATCCTGAACCTACTTACTGTCTATTGTTTGGAAACTTTCGCTAATAATATCCATGTACTTCTATCTAATTTCCTCGTCCTGGAGATTTTCTAGCCCTTGTTCGTCCGCGGACAGATTTCACTTCCTCTGTCCTAGGCCTAGAGATACTCAGTTCACTACAGATCAGATAGTGGACCGTATCAACAAAAATTCCCCGGAAAACCCGCACATTCCTAACAGGTTTCCTGAATTCAAAGTCGTTTGAGGTATAGACTATTATGAACCTGTTGCCTCTACCCTCCCATGTGTAGTGGTGAATAGACTTATGTTTGAAGAATGTATTCGTAACTGCTAATATTTAAACCAAGTAATTCAAATATATAAAACTAGACCCCAACAATGAAATAAAAATATTTCCATTTTTCATAATGAATATCACAAATAAATCAACACAACCATTCATTCTTCATATTATAATGTACTGATAATACATATATTATTATATTTCTACGATATATTAATATCGAGATGTGTGATATGTATCTCTTCGATCTATCCATGTAACCAAAATTATTGTTGGGATAATTTGGTGACAAAAACTTATAATACTGGAGTAAATTAATTTATTTTATCAATACTCAGTAGCCATTATAATATTAGCATGTACTGCACCAATGTGAACTTTAGCTGAGGTGCCATGGCAAAAAAAAGTTTACAAACCATCTAGTTCGGGTTTTCACGTGTTTTTCTCTTAATATCTAAACATAAGAGAAGGGTATTTTTCTGGGTTAAATTTTAGAATCAGGTAAGATCAGCTAGAAGGTGAACCAGTATACGTCAGAACGGATAACGTGAGAGATATTATTTCTCTAGAATTATCGTAGGAAAATAAACACAAAAGAAATAGTATTTATATATCTTGAGAGCATTAATTTGTATAATTCCGCTGACGTAGTTCACGTTCATAAACGCTTAACGAACCCTTGCTTGCCATAAACAGCCATCCGCGATTTGATTGGCTATCATTATCAGGCATTGCTCTCGTTACTGACGTAATTCCCCTCCGTTCCAGCCCCGGGTTTTTTTTTTATTACTGTGATGCAGAACTGGTTACCAAGGTGATCTCTGACGCGCTGCGGGCTGGGCTGGTGCTCTCCTGACGCACACACTCTGTGATACGTATCTCCAAGGACTTAATTAATCCATTATTCTTTTGCATATTTCTGCATGGTCATACAAATCACAAGTCGAGATTCATTGCAATCTATCATCAGCATTCGTTCGACGTGTTTCAATTACGTAAGAAACGCGGGGGCGGGGGGGAAGAGGCAATAAGAGATAGGTGTTCATATTGCAACAGCATACATTGATGATCATTATTTATTTGAATTGAAACTAACGCCTTTTTACCGATGATAATTTCGAAATTATCATGTAAATGTTTATGAAGGGCAAAGTAATCATTTAGTGTTGTTGGAAGACAGCAGGATTCTCAGCTCTTTCCAGTTTTCCGCACATTTATTTAAAATTTGCTTCCAGTTTGTATTTCTTAAGTATTTCTAACTGTAATGAATTGTAAAATCTTCCCGTAAAGGCTTCACGTTGCTCCTAAGTTATTTTCAGCCTTTCGCACGTCATATACCAGATTTGTCTGACTGTTTCGACAATGGTTGAATTAGGATAAAAATATCTGGTATTTACACACCTAATGAACAGTGATGGAATGACAACATTAGCAATAGTTTTCTCTTGGTTCTGCTACCAGAACTTAGCAATTGCGGGATAAATGTCTACAAGTTGTTTCACTGCAACTTGGCTTCACTGTACTCACACAAGCCAGGCTCATCATTACTTCCTAAAATTTCTAAAATATGTTCTTCCTTCATTCTTTATTTGGAAGCTGGCACAGCGACTAATACGCAAGATGGCAGCCGTGCGCAACTTCTTAGTGCTAGGGCCCCCGAGGCAAGATGGCCGCTACACATTCGTTATATGAGACTAAATTTAAGGAGCTTGGCCAGGGGCTAAGGGTGATACATAGTTCTTATAGATCTAACTCTACAGAGCTACCTCAGGGGCTCACAACTTGTAACTTATGACCTATTAGTTTTATCAGCCTAACATTCGAGAAGTGAAGCAAGGAATGCTAGACAAAATGGCGGCTATACTCTATTCGTATAGACCTAACTAGAGAGCTTCCTCGCGAACTCACAACTTGTAACAGCTGTGAAAGAAAAACACAGGGCACATAATTATTGTCAAAATACTCTAAGGCGATTTATGAATCGTCCATCATCTGAACAGAGTATGTAATGAAAAGCGCCCGGGTGACATCTTTTTATTGACTGGTCAGGTGCAATGCTCCGTCTGTTAGGTAATCAGCCCAGAGGCTGGTTGGATCCTCAAATAGCACCACCAAAGGTTATGCTGTTATAAGGAAACCCCAAAAACCAATGGCAGCACCAAAATTAGGCGTACTAGGCAAGATGAGGAGTGAGGTAGTTTGCCATTGCTTTCCTCACTGGGTCAGAAAGTACTATTGCAGCACGACTGACCCTATGAGCAGCACCTTTCATAACACTCAGATGCACTAGTCATGCTCTGAATGTCATTATTCAGCACTACCCATACCCCACCAACTTCCATATTGTCACAGTCATGGATATTGACTGGGACTTCGGTGGAAGCTACACTTTACTCTGGCCTGTGCCAAGAGATGGATGCAAAAGTACTGTATCATCAGGAAATGACAGCAGGCAATGCTCCAATATATACAAATTCTGTTCATGGCGTCTCGATTACAAATATATCCTTTTTATTTTGTATTATTTGCATATTTCTGCATTTTTTGATGGCTTTGTATTTTAAGAGTATTTTCTTTAATTTTAGAGACTTTTTCGATCATAATTTGGATATTTTGTCTCTTTAGATCATTGTGTCCCTTTTGTCATGTTACCATATTAGTTTATGAAGTTACGTCCTAAAGGCATATGGCCCTGAGGTTCACTCAGCTTACACAAAAAATGAGTACCAGGTTAATTCCTGAGGACAAAGGCGGCCGGACGTAGAGCTAACCACTGTAACCAATCACGTGCCGAGGTTACGAATGGTGGAAGCCTTTACCTTCCACACCTCCAAGGGTCTTCATGGCCTGTACGGAGATGACTTTGCTTTTTTTACGTCCTAAAGCCTTAACTAATAGATATACAAATATTTAAATAAAACTTTTCAATATATTAAGTGGTCGTATTCCTGGTCTTTCAAGTATTTCTTTATAAATCATATTTATATTTTACATTTCTTAGAAATTAATTTCTCAATTCGTTTCTTATAATTTTTCAACATGTTTTTGTAGACTAACTTCACAAATCTTTTATTATATCAAGTTATTTTCAAAGTGTTTCTTTTTCAAACAATATCCATTGTATTGTGTCTTCTTTGCCTCCGAGCAGCCTCCAAATACAGTAAAAGGCCTATATTGTGTACATTCTAAGTTTGTATCTAACCTATTATTTTCTGAAGGATTTTTAAACATTTTTTTAACATTTTTAAAAAATTTCATAATGTATTTCCTTAATATTTAGATCATCTAATAAGTCATTTTAAGTTCATTTTTAATATGCTTTACGTCATCAACATCCGGGATTTAGAAATCAATAGGATAATCATTTTATTTACTTTACGTCCCACTAACTATCGTTTTACGGTTTTCGGAGACGCCGAGGTGCCGGAATTCAGTCCCACAGATGTTCTTTTACGGGCCAGTAAATCAGTAATGAATATGGTTCAGAAGTTTATGACCTAAAGAAGTACAAAATATCCCCTAAAAATCTAAGTAAATATGACCTAAAGAAAGATCAAATATAACATAAGCATTTTAGGGATATGTAACAAGTATTAGAGTGCCAAAAAAAGTGATTAGCGATAATACAGCAGATACATTCAATCATGCAATCTGACAGAGCTACTGTCTGTACGTTAAAACTTTGTACATTCATTCACTGCCATAGCCCTGAGAAGAAGTTCTCACTCTATTTTCCTAAATAAAGAACCTAAAACAAAGTATTAGCAGGATTTTTGGTATCTCCCAGCAAACGTCCGTACAGCATCTCCTTCTTTTTCGGGATCATCTCTTCTTAATGTGCTACCTGTCTGATTCGAGGAAGGAAAGAAAAATATACCTACTACAGTAATTGGAAATCATGTGTTTAAAACTCGACTTAGATAACAAGTACATTTTTAAAAACGACGCCTGAATTTAAACAAAAATACTCAAAATATAACCAGATATGAAAAATATGACCTAGAAGTGTACGAAGAAGTCCACTGCCTCGCCGAAGGAGGCAGCACTCGCAGGATTGATATTATAGCGATTGACAGACGGAGGAACGAAGCAGAAATTATTGATCCTACGGTACGCTTTGAATCTTCAGCCTCTCAGCCGACTGACGTAGACAATGAGAAAAAGGATATCTATAATCCAACCATCCCTTTCTTTCTTGAGTCGTATAACCTTAAAAAAATTACGGTGACTGGACTTTTCTTTGGCGCGAGGGGAACAATTCCCAAATCTTTCGTCACATGGCGACAAAAATATAAACTAGCGAGAAGCCTACAAGATGAGATAGTCGTCTCACTCATCAAGTACTCCGTTTCGATTCTTCGTCACCATTTATATGGAGTTCATGCCATTTAACATGGTTAATTGTAACCTATCATTTTTTTAAACATTAATCTTTTTATCTTCCCTCAAAATTGTTATTGTGTATTATTCTGTGTCTTATGGCAAATCTAGGGTGTCCTGGATCAGACTAAATAAATAATGAAAATAATGAACAAAATATGACCTTATATCAATCTAATGAGCAAAATATGACCCTATATCACTATAATGAGCAAAATATGACCTTATATCACTATGATGAGCAAAATATGATCTTATATCACTCTAATGAGCAAAATATGACCTTATATCACTATAATGAGCAAATATGACCTTATCTCACTATAATGAGCAAAATATGACCGTAAATCCCTATAATGAGCAAAATATGACCTTATATCACTATAATGAGCAAACTATGACCTTATATCACTATAATGAGCAAAATATGACCTTATATCACTATAATGAGCAAATATGACCTTATATCACTATAATGAGCAAATATGACCTTAAATCCCTATAATGAGCAAAATACGACCTTATATCCCTATAATGAGCAAAATATGACCTTATATCACTATAATGAGCAAACAATATGTACCTTGTATCACTATAATGCGCAAAATATGACATTGTATCAATATAACCAGAAAAATATGATCTTATATCACTATAATGCGGAAAATATGAGCAAACTAATAAAAATGGATGAAATATGCTTTTATATGCAACATAAAATTGCTTTAAGCGGAGTCAGGGAAGCATCATTCACAGTTATTTTTCATATTTCGGGTAAAATTACCTCAGGAGAGAAATATGACTTTTCCTTAATATCCGAACCTTAGTGATGAACAACAAAATGGCAGCGTCAAACTGAACTCGGAAGTGGAGAAGAGTGCATTGCTTGAAATCCTAGTTAACTTGTGTTTGGGACAGCGTGAGACGTACTGAAATCCGAGTTAACTCGGGCATGCCAGCCAAAACGAAAATGAGACTGGGTGGTTCCAGTGATCCCAGAAATAGCTGGGGAAAGCTGAAGAAAATTTACTATGTTGGGTATTCAACCCGAAGGCTCCACCAACAGCTGCCATAGATAGCCAAGGCGTAAATGAAGAGGCATACTAGGGAAATGAGGAATGAGGTGGTTTACCGTTGCTTTCCTCACCGAGCCAGAAGGTGCTATTATATAGCAGTATGCTAAGCTCACTGAAATGCATGCAGCAACTGGCCCTATGAGCTATATTTTCACGCCATGCATAACAGGGACTGGCTGTATAAGGAATGGTAATACTAACATCACTCATACCTCGGTCACTTTCATATCGTCAAAGCCAAGGATGAGACTGAGACAGGTCAATAAAAGTAACAAATTTATTCTAGCCCATACCACAAGACATAGTGCACTGTAAACACTAGGTCCCGCCAGCAAAGGCATTAAGTCATTATCACTGATCTCTATACATGGATCGCTGATGACAGCTCTCCGCTGCAGGAGAAAGTACGCCAAGTTCAGTGCGCGGTTAGCCATGTTGGTGTACCCATTCTAGAGCTCTCCTTATAGGGGAGCAATGATAATTTAATCAATTTTAAACCGCAATTAATGGCGCATTGGAATAATTAAAAATACAAGAGACATGTTCACTCAAAGCATAAGGACATTGGGAACATCGACAAGTCATTCCGAGATCAGTAAAACTCCGGGATAGCGATAAAAATGAGTGTATAATAACGGCCGACAAATATTAATTTAGGTGCTGAATACATGCAATTAGCGATCGGCAATACAATAGGAGTGAAAAACAGTTTCTGGAAACGTTGCTGTAAATTTTATACATGTGCACCCTGCGGGTCAGGGTAACCACAGTATTTTCCCAACTAGTCAGTTACGTATCTCAGGGTATTCATGCCTCCAGAAAAATGGTTAATTTTTCTATGTTTGGTTTAACGTGCGTTCAAAGAGAAAGTAACGATATCATACGCGGTTCAGAATTACATAATTCAACGCTCAGTAGTAGATTTTGTGAACGTGAACTTCAGTCAACCTTTCGAAAAAAAACATATCCGCATAACGAGAACCTTACTCACTAAGTACAACTACTGACTACCAATATAAATGAAAACTCATTCCATTATATAAAAATTAATCAAGAAACACATTTATTAAACTATCAAGATTCGCGAAAGAAATGGTTATTGTCAAATATTGCTCATAATCTTCCAATTATCAAGCTAATAAATAAATATTTTAATTACTGAATCAAATATTCTAGGTCAGCGCTGCCTTACTCCTAAACTAAGTTTACATATCTTAACATTCTGGGTCGCGTATTCCTGAAATGAATTGTTGCTTTGTGTCATCTTCCTATTAAAATTTACATCTGGTCACTTAAGTATGTATTACATCAAAGTCTTCAGACCACGGTCAAAATTCGGTATACCAATAAGTTACTCCATCACTCACGGTGTTAATTATACACCCTCATTAAAAATACAACCATTACATTGTTCAAGTTATCGCCGAAATGAACTGAATTTGAATAAAGTGTCCTGAATACAAATATCAGTGACCTAAGTTACATTGAAAATTATCTTAGTTCGTTGGTGCAGACTACAGTGAAGAAAATGAAATATTGAATGACGCACTAAGTTTCTCGGTCCGATTGCCACTTAAATTACGGCTCCTAACTAAATATTCGCTCTAATAATATTTCAGATTAACAAAACATCGACGATATCTTACGTAAATCTCAAATAATTTCCCTACTCTAGCTAGATAATTTCTTATGTAACGTATTCCAGTTCAATATACACATAGCCAATAAGCATTTTTCATATATAGATGTGCAAATGCCTACACAAAGATATTTCAACACTACATTATCATACTAGTTGCATACAAGTTTGATCTTCCACGCAACTACCATTCATTCAGAATATGATACAATCATGTATTCATTTACCCATCACCGGTTGTTATTATTGTCAAACCACTTTCACACTTCATTAAAATATGCGTAATTTTATTGCCCATACCTTGCTATAGTTCCTCCCTGGGGCATACTTACATTCCGTAATCGCTTTACATGTGCTCTTACATCGCACATTAGATATATCATATACGTTTTACTTCCTGTTAATCTGCGCAATATATCATTTAAAATACCATATATACTTCCATTACTTCATTATTAACCTTCAATTCAACCCATATTTAATTCATTTAACATCTATAATTACCGCGTTTAACCTCCAATATTAATTAAACACAACGATACGTATCTCTTCAATAGCGCAGAATTCGTTCCTCAAAACGCATTTTTGTCATACAATTCAACATATAACCCCAAATTCAGTATCTATTCTTTCAATATATTCACACAGCAAAGAGTATGGTAATTTAACTTAACCAATTCAAACATGCATCCCTCTGTGACGTAACTGGGTTTGACTGGTATTACATCACTCATGGATCTTTCTAACTAACCGGGATTCTTTGGAAACAGCTGTTACACTATGTCATATTTTAAATCGTATTCCTTCATCCTTGGATAAAATAATGTAGTAAACATGTTACCATTCTGTAACAAGATATCGTCTTAAATATTTCACACTGCACTTTCTTATATTCACTGCACACTTAATTATCTCACGCTTAGGCTATTCAGATCTATTGCATATACTGGTAATACTCTACATAAGAAATTATACTACTTAATACTATTACTTAGCTCGCCATTCAATATCTCGGGCCTTAGTTGCTCTTCGGTCTGGTCGTAGGCCTTGGATTGGGAACTGGGCAGGATCTCCACCACTGGTATCTCAGGTAGAGTGACCTCCTCCACACGGGTCGGGTGGTTTTAACAGCCAGGATGACATCTCCCTCCAGGTTGGTCTATGCCGATTTAGCAAGCCATCATCTGTTCAGGAACACAGTAGGCAATATGCGTCGATTCTGGAAAATACGAATTCATTATGGTTCTGCGTAGTATATATATATTTTCTATAGTGATTGCTTCTTTATTTAGACTGTCCTTGCGATTATTTCCACTTAATATAGCTCAACCTCGAGCTTTCACGTCTCAATCAACTTCTTGTTTCCAAACGACCTTGCGTCTAAGTATTTGGATGGACTTTTCAAAGCTTCTGGATTTTTATTCCCTCTTTACGGTACTTCAACGTTTATCTCTTCGTTTCGTTCAATATTTCCGTCCTCTCAGCTTAAAATTTCACGTTAGATATTGCAAATCTTGCTTATTTTTGAGAGCGATGTTCGGGATATCTTGTCCTTACCACGTCAATTTTTTAAGTCAGTTTTTATAATAATCTGTTCGATCCTTCTTATTTTTTTAAAAAAATTCTATCGATTCTACACCATTGTACGCCGCCTTCATAGTGGTAGGTTTAAGTTAGTCATGGCCTTCTAGCATACATCAATATCGATATCCTATTACACATTTCTTTGCCTTGGCTAGCCTCTACCTTCCGTAGGCGCCATTTTTAATACGTCCAGTAAATGCATCGGGTACACCTGTATGCTACGAAATTATGCATTCTCAATTTTTCGTTTTTCTTTTTGTTCATACAAAAATAGCCCTATTTTTCCTGTTTCAGAAAATGTTTTTATTTTAGTAATTTCGGCTTGTTGAAGCCATTTAATATGAGCCCGCAGGACATTTAAAAGCCCAGAACCACACCCACTTCTCCTGTAACGGCATAATGATAGTTTACTGTGTGTTTTTCGCTGTATATTCAAGTATTTCGCAGCATATTTGCCGTAGAAGTACACTTCGGCATGCTGACAGTCACTTGTTTACTACGTAATCAATACAATTACGTTATGTTAGGAAATATTGTAACTTGAACTGACGGAGAGAATGTTGTACCTCTTCCAAATAGTACTCAATTTATATCGGCCACACACGTATACTTTGATAGTTTAAATATATTATGTATTTGTATTATTTACGTTTAGGAATTCGTATTTGTGTTCATTGTAGTAGAACAAGCATGGCTCCCTTGTTTATATTTTACTAACATGCAGAAGTAAGATGTGGTTTCAATTCAGCGAGTGAAATATCTAAACAAGTGATTTCTCATTGATGTATTTCATCTTAATTCCTTTGTAAATGTGTGGGGTATTGTAATAACACAGCACAGCCTTGCGTCACTGAACTGAGCATGAACAAAGCAAGCGCGCTCCTCGTTGTCTACTGCACCGTGCGCTCGCTGCCATCTTACTACGCCAGTCATCTTCTATTCGGCTTACTGCTACCCAAGCTACCGGCCATCCATGTATAGAGATCAGTGGTCATTATATATGGTATTCCTCTTTTTCTTACTCCTTCACCGAGCGACTTGGCCGTGCGGTTAGGGTCGCGCAACTGTTAGCTTGCATTCGAGAGATAGTGGGTTCGAGCTCTGCAGATGGTTTTCCTCGGTTTCCCCATTTTCACACCATGAAAATGCTGGGACTGTACCTTAATTAAATCCAATGCAGCATCCTTCCCATCCCTAGCCCTTTCCTGTCCCATCGTCGCCATAAGACCTATCTGTGCAGGTGCGACGTAAGGAAAAATTTTAAATAAAGAAATCTTACTCCATCTCCCTGCACTGAAATTTCAATGCTTTTACCCCAATGCTTCTTCATGTAATGTTCCTCTCTTCGTAAACAAGACGATTGGTCATAAATAGAGCCCGGATTTTTAGGTTCTTAAAAACCACGTTTTAGTTTTCTTAATAGCTCAAAATAGTTTTTTAGTTTTTTTATCCTCCTGAAATAATTTTTAATGATCATTTCAATCAATACTAAAGTTATACTATTCATTCAAACTTTTTGTACTTTATTGTAACCTTCACGCCTCTCTAGTACAAAACTATACCACTCATTTCAAAATATGGGACAGAATGGCTTAATGAAAGCATTTCAAACATATCATACCAACTGAAATTAAAAATAACAAAGAATATTTATGAGCAAATACAATAAATGGTTCATGTAGGTTAAATTTTTGTCACTTCCAATGCATCAAAAACATTTTCAGAAGCACAGAACACAGTTTTCACTTGCTGTTACATTGTACAACTAAATACATTTCCAGATTTTTCAGAGTAAAACTTTTTCTGTTATCTCTAAAAATATTCTTATAGCAGGAAGTCATTGAAGCAATAGCTCTCGGTCCCCATGGTACCTCGTCAGTAATTTCTTATCCCTGAAGTATTGCAGACACACTGTTCATTGTTGAAAATCCAGGGTTCCACTGTAGAATTTTGATGAGCTTGTGTGAATAGGCTTCACCCACTGGTCCTGGTATTTTCTTCTTCGAAATGGAGTCCACAAATTCTAGTGAATCTTTTAATGGCAACGATGCCGACTCAACACGCTCATTAGCTGCAGGAAGATCAGAAAATTGTGCTCTAATGAAGGCAAGTGAAACAGCGTACTTGTTCGTGAGAGCTGTTTTAGCCTTCACTATGCAGAGTGCATCATCGACATCAAAAGAATTTATAACATTTTTAATGTCTTCAAAGTGATTGGCACAGTATAGGGCCGCATTGAGCCATGCCCCCAACGAGTGATGATGGGTTTGGGAGGAAGAGGAGTTTGAGGCAACATTTCCTTGAATGTCAGAATGCAAATAGGAGCTTTAAGAAACACCTTTTTCACAGAAAAAACAATACTGTTTACTCATGGAAAATTATTTCTAACCTCTTCAGCTAATCTGTGTAAGCCATTGGCTATGCAAGTTACATGCAGCATGTTAGGGTGGAAACTCTTCAATACTCCACCAGCTTTGATCATATATGCCGCACTATCACCCGAAAGAAGTAAAAACTTGCCATCCTGTTTTCCTCTTGGCCAAAGAATGCGAAGAGCATCTCGGACGGTGCAAGCTATGGTCAGCGTATTCCACGGCACGTTTGCCGAAACCAGCGCTTCACATAAACGGATATTACCGAGCTCGATAGCTGCAGTCACTTAAGGGCGGCCAGTATCCATTAATCGGGGGATAGTGGCATTTTGAGGTGATGTTGCTAAATCTGATCGTGGCTTATAACTTGTTTGAGAGCACTAATGGAACGTTGGGACGTATGATTTGATTTTAAATGCCCACCTATTCAGTACAAACACATGTGAATACAACATCTTAGTATGACATATCCCTGATGAGATAGGCCCTAGTTTCATGATTTGGTTTTTTTGAAGATGAATACAGATATATAGGAATACTAAATGGAATACAGTGTCCGTTTTATGTGGACGGGAGAATTTCAACATAGCCAGCCGTGCTCGCGACAAGCCGTCGCCACAGTTAAGCTTGTCATTATGGGGAGAAGGTTTCCTGGTCAAAAGATAAGAGGATTAAATCTAGAGCTCACAACAACAGAATCATGACTACAAGGAAGTGAAAGAGTATATATTTCGGACCAAGGGCGAGCAGATGTATCACCAATACCGAGAATATGACGTACCAGTTTTTATATGCCCCGAGGCATTTGGTGTTGTCACGTTACAAGGAAGAGATTTCAAACTAACCGAAGCGGTGTTGACCAATGGGAAAATTTATCATAGGCCCGCAGATAAACCAACATAAGAAAAACTCAGAGTGAACTCCAGTTAGCTTCTCCGATAACAATAATTAAATTATTCCAACCACATAATTGAATAGAGGGGATTTTTGTGATATCGTTCCCATGTTGATAAATTGTAATCGTAATAAATTAAAGTAATGAATTCGTGGAAATGACCCACGCTATCTCGCCATTGGTCGAGATGAGCACGCCATCAGGGACGCCGAGTTAGCGCGCGAAAGGTGGAGGACAGGAATTAAGTGATATTTCCATGATCACCGAACGATATGAGTTCAGAATACGACACATGAATGTGTATCGCCAGTGTATTAAGTAGGATAAAGCAAGAGATCCAAATCCACCTGCATATGCCAATTTAGGATAAACAACCCCCCTCTCCAGGAGATGACCGCGGATGACCCCGGCGGGAAACCATATCGTCCATAAAAGTCCAGTAGTGGAACTTCACACCCCCAGTCGTTTGAAGTCACCAGTTGTGACCGGTCGAGCTTCACATCACCCAGTCGTTTGAAGTCACCAGTTGTGACCGGTCGAACCTCACATCACTCAGTTCTTACCAGTCACCAGTCGTTATCGGTCACCAGTCGTGTCAGCCGTATGAAGTAGTTGAGACTCTGACACGTTGACTCTGTAAGTCAGTACCTCGGGACGCATTCGAAGTCAGTTAGAGCTGAAAGTGCGTGAGTTATTAGGAGAATGAAGACGAACAGTGAGATTATCCATAGTACCGAGTGTAAATAATCAGTACACCTGTATGTTGAATTCAATAAATGTCATGTGATTAAATAATAAATAATTAACGGAACGCCGATAGTACCTTTGGAAGGCAGTGTGCGGAGCCTGAAGTAAATAGCTCAAGATAGACGGTGAATAACCATCCGAGCAGGGAACTATAGGAGTTAGGCGAATACCAAGACGGCTTAGAAATAAACCAGGAAGTGCCGGTTGAAGACGCGATACGCGCCGGTTCAAATGAACGACATTTCGTCGTAATGTGTCACGACGTGTTTCGGGCGTATATGAAGAGTATATTGTGCGAGTGTCAGGTGTCTAGGAGCACCTATAAGTGTTTTTTGTTTGTTATTAGTATTCTTGTATAAAATAGTGTAATAAGGTGTTAATCATGGGTAGTCACCCAGAAGTGTTTTATTGTGTTAAATTTATATTGTGCGACATGATGGACGAGTAAATCACCATGGGGCCGTAAGGCCTATATCTCATCCGCTACGAGACAATGGAATTCTACATAGGAATGAGTACACAAATTTGATATTTTGGGGATGTTATCGCGACTAAACGGGGTTCAGTGTAAATTAATTATGGTTACTTAACATGGTCCGCCTCCCGAGTCCATGATTTTATTTTTTTGTTAGACGGACGAACTAATTTATATTAACGTAATAATGGGTTAGATTAATTAATTTGAGTATTTCTTTGTTGTATATAATGTAAATATGGGATATATTTCTTTCAATTAATGCATGCTGTTTGTAATACTTTGACTTAAGTTCATTTCAAGTGTTAAATTCCTTTTTGTGCTAACCCATTTATTTGATTTTCAATCACTGCGGTGATCATTTGTATTTTAATTAGGAATATTTTCTACCTGACAGCCAGATTATGAAAGAGCCAGAGTATGTAAAATTTGTGTTGCGTACGGAAGGTCATTAAAATAATAATAATAATAATAATAATGTTTGTGAGTTGACAAAGGAAAGTAAATTAATAATAATAATAATAATATTTGTGCGTTTGCAAGTTAAAGTATAATAATAATAATAATGACAGTGCTTCGTGAGTTAGCTAGTGCAAATAATAATCAATGTGGAGATAACATGTAGCGTTAAAGACTTTCATTCGCGAAATCAGTTTGATTTTACGTAAATTTTTGATTTCACGTTTTTAGACTTTAATTTAACCATTAAAATTTGTTTAAAAGCGATAGAGGCACGTGAATTAGAATGGTCACGATATGTTAAGAGCCCAGAGTGGTTTGAGCCCATATTTAGAGTTGGAAGTCATGAGGGACGAATATCCGGCGTGAAATAAATTGAGCCGTATTGTTTGTAATGATGAAATAGATGAATCTCAAGGCCTAAGATGATATAAAATGCATATGCCGGTGTTATTAGTGGTAGAATCCACGCACCGAGGATTAATTTATGAATTAAATGTTTGAAGAGTTCCGAAAAAAGGGAAATGGACTTCAAATTGGAAGGAATAGTTTAGCAATCGCCGGCAATTGGAGGTATTTGCCCAGCCGCAATGTGCCATAGGTTGTGACATGTGTCTTGGGAGGACGTGTGTCCCCATATAAAATTAACGGCAGTACGAAACTGAAGGTACGGTCCCGAATACCGTGTTGTCCCGACCGATATAAAGCAGATCTTAGTGGTTCATAACGGGATTTAACATATGTGACTAAATTCTAAAGAGTGGAAATTAAAATATCATCTTTCCATTTTTAATAATAATAATAATAATCATACTCCAAGTGAATCTTGTCGTAAATCAATTGCTTAGTGCCAAAGTAGACTGAAATTGTAAAGGTTTATGCATTTAACCATAAATATCGCTAACGGTAGTGTAAACGTGAAATTATAATAATAAATAAATATTTGAAGAAGAAGAATTTACTTTTTATATTTTGGACATAATAATGATGTTGGGAGTAGAAATGAAAAATTTGAGATTTTTAGCTAATAATAATAATAAATAAAATATTTGAAGATGGAGAAGAAGAATAACCAATGAAGATACTTTTTTTTGATGAGAATAATAAGAGCGAGAAGTTGAAGTATTATAGCGAGGATTATTACGTGTTACGATAATCACAATTTCCACTATTAATAATAATAATAATAATAATAATAATAATAATAATAATAATAATAATAATGAAAAGTTGAAGAAGCAGAAGATGAAGAACTTGCAATAGTATTTTGAGAATAATAATTATGATGAAAGGAAATTAAGATATTTAATGGGCGATGATTCATTGTTACGAATATAATAATAATAATAATAATAATAATAATAATAATAATAATAATAATAATAATAATAATAATAATAATAATATTTTATGAGGAAGCTGATCATTAAATTGTGCGGATAAATTACGAGGAAGAACGACCCTTCGTTTGAAACGTCGGCAAGGGTTGGCATATAATCATCCCGGATGACAAATGATAATAATCAAAAATAGGATTATAATTGAAATTAATGATAATAATAAATTAATTGATGGTAATCACAGAATATGATAATGATCAGATAAAGAATGGTAATGATATTATTTTATAATCATAGGAGGATAAGATAGGGACAGTCGTCCTGTGTCGAACTGCTCAGAACCAGATGTTGGGTTTTCACGGGGAAATTGTTAGCGGTAGATACGTAAATAACCCACGGACGGCACATGTCTTCATTGTCAGAGCATAGTAATGAACCTTTCCGTACATCTTGTCGTATTGACAAGTGTAAATATTAAAATAGGCTTTGAGTTAATGAACTCTACCTGGCGTGTTTGTGAATCTGGAAATAATAGGCTAGAGTTTGTCCGTACTATAAATACCCGTTTTTTCGAGGCGATAACATTTCCACGGTGAGTGTCCGGCTCATCAGAATGTATATACCGGAAGTGTCTCATGTCCAACGGAACGAGGAGGTGACAGTAAAAAGTTACTGTCATGCCTTCGTCTCCGAAAGAAGATCTCCAGCGGTGAAACGTCCACTCATACGGATGTGAATTCGATCCCCAGTAACCAATTGGGGCGAATTCACCAGATGTTTACACTACCAGAAGAGTGAGGTAAATCCAAGTAGTATGTCATTTATTTTTCAGGATGGAAGTGTCCCAATGTAAAAATCGTCATCATGTGTAGTAAGTGAATAAATTGCTCCTCATTGCAATTTCAATAGGAAACAGTTTCCATATATTTTCATTGTAGTTAGTCCAGTATGCCCATGGAATTTAAGTTGTCACTTCCCAGTCCTATTGTGGAGTCAAAAATGTGTATCCATGAATGAGTTATCCCCCGTAACCTTAATTTGCATGCCCCGTTCATCCCTGTGTTCATTTGATATATTTTTTTGATTTTATTTATATAATTTTTTTTATCATTTTCGAACTGATCACCCCTGAGATAAATGCTAGTCTGGGACTCAGGAAGTGAGCGGGTGCAATATCCTCAATTTTTATTTTGGTACTAGATTCGACCTTTTTCTTCATCATCAGCCCTGACAATCATTGGTATCCCCCTGTGGATGGGGGGCGGTAGAATAATAACTACGGTATCCCCTGTCTGTCGTAAGAGGCGACTGAAAAGGGCCCCACGGGCTCTGAACTTGGAGCGTGGGTTGGCGACCACGGGGCCCTGAGATGAGTCCTGGCATTGCTTCCACTTACTTGTGCCAGGCTCCTCACTTTCATATATCCTATCCGACCTCCCTTGGTCAACCCTTGTTCTTTTTAGACCCCGACGGTATTACGTATGGAGGCCTAGGGAGTCTTTAATTTTCATGACCTTCGTGGCCCTTGTCTTCCTTTGGCCGATACCTTCATTTTTCGAAGTATCGGACCCCTTCCATTTTTCTCTCATATTAGTGTTATACAGAGGATGGTTGCCTAGTTGTACTTCCTCTTAAAACAATAATCACCACCACACCACTTTAGTTACGAAGAATGATGGCTAATCCAGAAGTGCCCCCGAAAATTGATTGGGAGTACTACAAATCTCGTAATGACATCAAAGGTATGGTGGAGGATTTCCAAAAGCAGTAGGATGCTTTGAAGATTCCATATCCAGCCGAGTCCACCTTCTTTTTTTTTACAAAGTAACAGATTTATTTCGTCCGCCTCTGTGGTGTTGTGGTTAGGGTCATTAGCTGCCAACCCCCGGAGGTCCGGGATCGATTCCCAGTACTGCCACGAAATTTGAAAAAGTGGTACGACGGCTGGAACGGGGTCCACTTAGCCTTGGGAGGTCAACTGAGTGGAGGTGGGTTCGATTCCCACCTCAGCCATCCTCGAAGTGGTTTTCCGTGGTTTCCCACCTCTCCTCCAGGCAAATGCCGGGATGGTACCTAACTTAAGGCCACGTCCGCTTCCTTCCCTCTTCCTTGTCTACCCCTTCCAATCTACCCATCCCTCCACAAGGAACCCTGTTCAGTATAGCAGGTGAGGCCGCCTGGGCGAGGTACTGGTCATTCTCCCCAGTTATATCCCCCGACCCAAAGTCTGAAGCTGCAGGACACTGACCTTGAGGCGGTAAAGGTGGGATCCCTCGCTATTGGTGTAAACTTCTGGATTAGCCATCATTCTCCATAACTAAAGTGGTGTGGTGGTGATTAAAGAGGAAGTACAACTAGGCAACCATCCTCTGTATAACACTAATATGAGAAGTAACATGCAAATGGAAATTTTATTGTGAGTGCCAGTTAAATTTGTCTTAGTTTTGCCTACGAAAATTGCTGTTTGAAATATTTCAGCTTGGAACTTTCGCCGGTAGATTTCTGCCATCTACTTTCGTGGAAAAAAGTATAGACACCCGAGTTTATAGGTTAATAAAGTGGTTATCCGTTTTCCCCCATAGAAACAAGCTACATCAAACTGTATCTTATTTTAGTCTACGTTTAATTCTGTGCAGTAGAAATTTATATCGTACCGAGTTAAAATTTTAACGCAGATTGAACGAAAGAAAGTACCGGTATTTTTTCCATTTCCAAAGAAGCGCTCAATTTGAAAATTCACAACTTGAAAAGTATTGATCTCATAATTAGGAAACTTTAATAGGTCTTGTTGATATGTTTGCCAAGTTTTTATTTCATTTGATATTTGTGAAAGGAGTTGTTATAAATTTTGTGAAACAACATTTTCTTACTACTGGGTGATCATAGCCGTAAACAATTCGGTTTGTTATAAAGCTTATGAGAATGTCAGGCTAAAATTAAAACTGCCTGTTTGCTGCATGCAATTCTTGATTTTATATAGATTTATATTTAACTGAATGGTTTTGAGAGAAGTGTCCCGCATGCAATAGTGATGAAAGGGATGCCTAACAGCTGATTTTCACAGGGGTATTACTGCCTGTAGGTTAGTTACGTCAGAATACGAAGAGATAACAACCGGATGGCCGCTCGTTGCGTATTCCTCAGCGCTACACGTCCAGTGCGTTCCCTTGCATTAGTAAGCCTCGTTTTCTAACATATAGTAGTAGTCTGGCATTTGGTAGAGTAGCACTACACTTGATGTCAACACATCGATAATTGCTGGTGTGTTCAGCAACAACGGATACACGTACATAATTTTAATCTATGAAGA
The DNA here is from genome assembly GCF_040414725.1 of Anabrus simplex. Taxonomy (NCBI): domain Eukaryota; kingdom Metazoa; phylum Arthropoda; class Insecta; order Orthoptera; family Tettigoniidae; genus Anabrus; species Anabrus simplex. The sequence goes on along the minus strand of NC_090269.1, from coordinate 370,006,136 downwards.
ATCTGTTGGGAATGCAGCCGAAGCTCGCAGACGGTATGTGCAGCAGTTATCCAAATAGACTTCTACACACGTATTTCGCTGAACAGAGTTGCTTTTAAGAACTGCGTTCAAGGCACATGCAAGTAACGTGAGCTCTCTGTATGTGTATAAATTAAGGAGTTTTGAAACTTTATTTTCTGCATCTTTGACTGTTTTAAAATACACCCCGTTACAAAGCCAACTGAACAAGTCTTGGGTGTCTAAAGATGTGTCCTATCATTCTATTCCTTCTTCTGGTCAAATTTAGAGAAATCGATCTCCTCTTACCAATTCGATTCAGCGGTTCTTCATCCGTGATTCGATCTACCCATCTCATTTTCGGTACTCCTCTGTAAGACCATATTCCCGTTCTTTCTGACCCTGTTATCGTCCATGCTTCACTTCCATACAATGGCACACTCCAGGCGAAAGTCTTCAAAATTGAATTTCTAATTCCTGTATCAATGTTGGAAGAGACAGAGGATACAAGCTGATATTTCGCAATATACCGTCTCCATCGAAATTCAGAGAATGAAAATTACTCTCGAGGATACTTAAGTGCATAGACCTTCCACGACCTATCCCCAGCATGCATAAAACTACGTGAAAACCGGTAAGTGGACAGCCACACCCCAGTTGTCCGTTGAACTGCCCCAGGACATCGAGACGTATCGGCATAGCTGAGAACAAATATCCCTAGCAAGCATATCCGCAGGTCTAAGAGATACTCAAGATGAGCTGCCTAATATACATTGTTATGTATTGGTAGTACCGAGTGAGTGGCTGCATGGTTCATGTCACGCAGCTGTGAGCTGGAATTGGGAGATAGTGGGTTCGAACCCCACTGTCGGCAGCCCTGAAGATGGTTTTCCGTTGTTTCCCATTCTCACAGCACGAAAATGCTGGGACTGTACCTTAATTAAGTCCACGGCCGCTTCCTTCCCACTCCTACACCTTTCCTATCCCATCGTCACCATAAGACCTATCTTTGTCCGTGCGACGTAAAACAAGTTGTAAAAAAAACTATCTAGTCCGTAAGGGATTGAAATTTTGTTGTACCAGTGACTCCATGCTGCAGGTCACGCAGCTGTGGGCTGACATTCGGGAGATAGTGGGTTCGAACCCCACTCTCGGCAGCCCTGAAGATATTTCTCCGTAATTTCTCATTTTGACAGCAGGCAAATGCTGTGGTTGTCACCTAATAAAGGCCACGGTCGCTTCCTTCTCGCTCCTAGCATTTCCCTATCCCTTAGTCACTATAAGACCTATCTGTGTCGGAAGGACGTAAAGCAAATTGTAAATTTTGTTCTAGCCATTTTATTTCTTAATTCAAAACAAATTCGATGCAAAATAAGTCTGTGATATGAGAAGTAACATGCAAATGGAAATTATATTGTGAGTGCAAGTTAAATTTGTCGTAGTTTTGCCTACGAAAATTGCTGTTTGAAATATTTCAGCTTGAAACTTTCGCCGGTAGGTTTCTGTCATCTATTTTCGTGGAAAAAAGTATAGACACCCGAGTTTATAGGTTAATAAAGTGGTTATCCGTTTTCCCACATAGTGTGACCGTTCACAACGTCACCTATGGTATGTCATGATATCCAGGAGATGGAATATGCCGTTTTCCGCGTCATTCTACGATAAAAACTGCCCGAGTTAGAATTTTTCCACCCGCTCCAGGACTCGATTTGCAGTATCCAGAGTCGCGCGACCCAGCTCTAGTTGCTGGTAATTAGCAGCAAGGCGTTGCAAGAGCGCTTGTACTCGAAGTTTTCTCACTCCAACCGCGAGCGAGATGAAAAGATACGCGTTATCACGTGACAAAGAATCTAGGCCACTAGCTGAGCCCAGAGAGTATATCCAACGTGAAAACTAACATTCTACCCTGTTTTCCTCGCTCATCCACCACTGCCAACTTATCGCATTCAGCTGTTTTATTTCTGTTAATTTTTATAAATCGCAAAATACCCAATGGATAATTAAGCGCAAACATTCATTTGAATCAGGGAATTTTACGCATAATTATGAGACTGAGAAGTGCTCTACTTAACTCACAGAGCGGTAACTACGCTGTAAACAAGGGCGCGTCTTAATGACTAACAGATGTTGGACCCTAACCGTGACAGCGAACACAAGGAATCCCATGTGCTCGTCATCATTCACCGCCAGAGACAAAAGGACGCTTTTGAGATTGCTTGAGAATCTACGAAGCTATTTCAAAAACATTCACTCAGTGGAAATGAGAATGCAAGAGCTACAATTTGATATCCTGTTCGTCACTATACGTTGCGTATTAACGGACCAACGTGTGAGAAAGGGTTGCATTTTTCCCCCACCTTCAGCATTCGGGTCTCTAGCGTAGCTCGCCTATATATTCAAGAGCTGAGGGGGAGACACTACCCAGTGCATTTTCAGTGTAACGCCAGTACGGTAGTATTTCGTCGTGGTTTGTGTGTGAGTCATTTGTGAAGAAATAATCTTGTAATTTGAGCAGTGTAATGCAGTGATTCATTAAAGTCTGTGAGTATGTGGAAATAATCACAATCTGAGTGAGATGTCAGCGCGTACAGTGTGCCGCTAATTAAGAAAATAGGAACGGTACGAAACCGTAACAACCGATGTCCGTGTGTAGAAGAGGTCGTACATCGAGCCTCCTATGTGTCTAAGCTAATACGGCTCAGTTAACATATATAGGGACGTACTTAGCGAAGTGGGTGGAGCGAGCGGGCTTGATATAAATGTGAATTACCAAGAAAGTCAGTGAACGGCTCATTGTCGATCCAATTGAGGACAGTGCCACGTTAAAGTAATCCGTAGTGCAGTTGAGAGCTCGACTTACGGCTAAGTGCAATAGAACAGGCCTGAACTAGTATCATGAAATACGAGAATGCTAATACATTAGTGGCCTAACCACTGTCGTTTCTAGGGATACTAGTGAAATTTCTGGGCCTATAATAGCTGCCTACAAGAAGATTAGATAAATGAGAAGGGATTAATGTCGGGTTTCTGGGACATTACCGACATCGTGTTGGAATGCTCGTGCTAATGAGTATATCCAACCATATATTCAAATTGTGATGTGTAATAAACTAACGCATTCACATGAGATAACTTCCCCTCATTTGCATGTCTGTGAGAACGTCGACATCCAGCTGAATGCCAGAGTTTTGCCTGTGTACCGGAGAGAACGAGACATCTAGCTGCGTGCCGGAATTTCGCCTGGTAGCCGAGAACGTCTGGAACGTCGCTGTCATGTGTGTGACCTGCCAGGAAGTCATCATGGGTCTTCACATCGCCGATGACGTGATGCAAGCAGCTTAAGCCCATGGTGTGCCCTCCTGTAAAGCTGTGAACGTGGTATCCAGAAGGCTGAGTACATTTCCAAGTATTTATATCTTTGAAGGTCGTGTCCCATTGTAAATATGTAGATTTTCCACTTAGATGTAACGTAGACTGCAAGCACGCCATTTCAGAGGGATAATAATAATGATTTCATTTTTATTTGGGTCTTTTATAGAATCCTTTCATCATGGTTTTGGGACGACCATATTTTACTTCCATCCTTGTATAACGGTTCGATAATGCATGACGTAATTATAAGGACCTTGGCTTAATTAAGTGTGAAGCGTTGTCAAGTAGAGAGGGCTTAAATATTCTGTAAAAGTGACTCCAGTTATCATCTTTCCATAGCATATACGAGTCATCAAGATTTTTCAGTAATTCATTTTTTTGGTGCGCTTCACCTGGTAGAGATCCCTCCTAATTAGTAACTAAGGCACCTGGAACAAGGCATCGAGACAGTGGGTATATTACATCGTTAATTAATTAGTTCGCGAATGCGCAAGTTAATTTGGACACGTGTGGCAGGAGTTCATCAATAAATAGCACGGTATTCGAGGTATCGAGAGGAGAAACGAAACGAGTGAGTAGGCCATAGCCGTGATATATACTGTGAGATAAAAATGTGTTCCCTTGGAACTCTTTAGTAATGTACACGAAGTGGATCTCGTGTTGTGAATATGTTAATTACGGCCGGACATAGCCGATATTGAATGTGAGGCCATTGTGGCTCGAGAAAAAGAAAGCAAGGTCGTTTAGCGCGAAGTCATTGTATGAAGGCGGCCCAGTGGCCGCCCTTTAGAAATGGGTCTTGGAAGGCCATCAGCTGAATAGATTTACGAGCCTGGCTGTAGGGACGAAGAAAAGTGTTTTCTACACTGAAAGTAAACAGATACAAGTAGCTATTTCGTGCCTCTCGGTGCAACGATTACGTGCATCGATTTAAGTATTATCAACGTCGCGGTGATTCCACATGAGCATTAAATGAAGGACCCCTCCAATTTATTTCTTTAATTATTCACAGCGTGTAGGGAATTCCAGGTCAAATATACCCTGTCTCAGAAGGTCCTGAGTTCATCGCAGGAGACAGTAAAGCTTACTGTCACAAGCGGCAGGTGACTAAGGCCACCTGTGATTCATTGTGTGTATGTGAAATGTATTTGTTCTTGCCCCTTTTCTTGCAGGAAGTGTTATAATGCTATGTTTATAATGTTTTGGTATTGAAGTCGCTAAGTGCTTGTCCATAGGTAGCAACGTTGTGTGAATACTGTCGTGTCATGTGTATTGATAAAAATCCTAATGAAATGAGCGTGTTTATTATATTGCCTATTCGGTAATGATTAACATAGGGAAGTGTTGTAACACGACTTTCAAAGGCTTGGGAGTGTACACACAAGCAACCATCGTATATTTCAGTTCATATGTGTTCGTAGGCCTATATCACAACCTGATATAGTTTGAATATATTAATTCTCGGCAAACAAACAGAATTACAGCGGGGTATGCCTATGTTGAATAGATTTGTGTGTAAAGTGATCAGTGTAAGTGTAAAGTGAAATAATTAGAGAGAAAACGCCTCTCTAAGTCTGAGGTAGTGTAATAGTTCGAGAGGGAACGCCTTCTTAAGTTTGAATATTTAAAACGTATAATGAAGTGTAGAAAAAGACTACCGAACATTTAAACGTCAAGATCACCCAAATTACTGTATGTAAGGTGTTTGTATGGCATACCCATGTAAATAATGTGTTGCACTAGTATAAGTAAAAATTTGTTATACAAGATATTGTCTCTCTTCTCATTAGTAATGAAATGGTATTCCTCTCATAATTAACTTTTCCCCCTACTATAGAGACTATTACTAAAGAACTTACCGCCCCATCGGACAGTCTACAGACCCAAAAATGCAATACCGACTCGGCTAGCGAATTATTCTAGTAGGGGAGGGTGAGGCTTCGACAAACCGGGCTGAGTTCGAGGCTCACCGATGGTGCTCCATTCTAACGTCATATTTATGAACAATGGTAACTGGTTCATGTACTGATGCCTTGGAACGGTACAATAGAAACAAGCTACATCAAACTGTATCTTATTTTAGTCTACGATTAATTCTGTGCAGTGGAAATTTATATCGTACAGAGTTAAAATTTTAACGCAGATTGAACGAAAGAAAGTACCGGTTTTTTTTCCATTTCCAAAGAAGCGCTCAATTTGAAAATTCATAACTTGGAAAGTATTGATCTCATAATTAGGAAACTTTAATAGGTCTTAACGGGAGTATGAATGGCCTATCCCGCTAATGTTAAATTTGCTATTTTCATGACCCATTTTCTCAAGAACTACGTGATGAAGGATAATGAAACTTTCAAACATTATTTACACATCCGTTATGTACATACTCCTCTAGTTTCACTGAAGTACATGTTTTAGAAGTTGGGATATAATTTTTTTCTCTGTTACATTTTTTATACCTTTTTTGTCAAATGTTTTCGTGAATTTTTCTTCAAATATACAAGTTATCTCTACGATTCTAGAGGTGTACTATTACAAGAGTATTAAACATGAACAGTGAAAACATCAAAAGTCTATCTTCTATAGATCCGGAGATAACGGGTCATTTGTCTGAAAAAAATTGTTTTTCAGAAATTGCGATTAAAAATGAATTTAGATTGTAACTCCTTTTTCAACGGAAACAACAGTAAAAAACCGCCGACTATGTAGTTTTCATCATCTCCTACATTGCCCTAGTGTATCCTCTTCTTCCTTTTCAAAGATCTTGCCTCCTTGCTCATTTTTAGGCCTGTAGCTCTGCCATATCGACTCGCTCCTTGTCCAGTTCCTTCAGTATGGCTCGTGTATTCCAACCAGTCTTCACATCCAGCTCCTCCAAGATTTTCAGTCTACCAGGATTGCCATCATTAAATGTGATGACAGCATCATACACACCAAGCTTCAATGTATGGTACCCTACAAATACATTTTTAGGTACTCTTGTCCACACTAAATCGTTGAATGACTCATTTACGTTTTGTGTTTTCCCTCTCAGACAGTTCTTCAGTAGATCTGGATTTGCCAAATCTCTATTAACTAGCTTTAGAGCAACATAACACCCTCAGGTATAGAGTTCTTGTGGGAAAATTATCTAAAGTTCCAGCTGCTTCAGCCTTTTTTGTATTTACACCTATCGCCAGAACAAAGGTTGTGGATTGGCTCGTCATCTGTTGATATTTTACGGAAAAAGGTTGCCCACACAGGCTTTTTCATATCATCTAGGTTAGTTTCGTTGCTTCTGATCGCTTGACCACAGTATTCTGATAGTTGATTTATGGCATTGTCTAGCCGACGACCCCTTTTGCTCTTGTCATGATCAAATGTACTCAATATCAATATCAGATTAGTACAACAGCACAAAGAATGAAAAAATATGCATGTTATACCAAGAATATAGAGCGCACAACGTAAACAATCAACCCAATTGTTATGCTAGTCCCACCAAGGTATGCAGCTACGTTTCCACTAGAAATTAAATCAAACCACAGCCTTTTAGACCTTATGGTTCTTGAGATATTAAGTGTTTACTGAAAAAAATGGTTTATGAAATCCTGAAAATGCCCTGCGCAACTAATTAAATTAAATTAAATAAATATACTTCTAATCAAGCAAATTTAATCAATCACATACCAAATTAATCAGCAAATTCCAAATAAAGTTTTGGCATAAAATCAAAAAATATGAGTTTTTCAACAAAATTGTCATTTATTCTCCCCTTAAAGAAACGTATTGTTGATATGTATGCCAAGTTTTTATTTCATCTGATATTTGTGAAAGATGTTGTTATAAAGTTTGTGAAACAACATTTTCTTACTACTGGGTGATCATAGCCGTAAACAATTCGGTTTGTTATAAAGCTTATGTGAATGTCAGGCTAAAATTAAAACTGCCTGTTTGCTTCATGCAATTCTTGATTTTATATAGATTTATATTTAACTGAGTGGTTTTGAGAGAAGTGTCCCGCATGCAATAGTGATGAAAGGGATGCCTAACAGCTGATTTTCACAGAGGTATTACTGCCTGTAGGTTAGTTACGTCGGAATACGAAGAGATAACAACCGGATGGCCGCTCGTTGCGTATTCCTCAGCGCTACACGTCCAGTGCGTTCCCTTGCGTTAGTAAGCCTCGTTTTCTAACATATAGTAGTAGTCTGGCATTTGGTAGAGTAGCACTACACTTGATGTCAACACATCGATAATTGCTGGTGTGTTCAGCAACGACGGATACACGTGGCTTTAATTAAGGTACAGCCTCAGCATTTGCCTGGTGTGAAAATGGGAAACCATGGAAAACCATTTTCAGGGCTGCCGATAGTGGGATTCGAACCTACTATCTCCCGGATGCAAGCTCACAGCCGCGCGCCTCTACACGCACGGCCAACTCGCCCGGTCGTACATAATTTTAATCTATGAAGAATCTGTTGGGAATGCAGCCGAAGCTCGCAGACGGTATGTGCAGCAGTTATCCAAATAGACTTCTACACACGTATTTCGCTGAACAGAGTTGCTTTTAAGAACTGCGTTCAAGGCACATGCAAGCAACGTGAGCTCTCTGTATGTGTATAAATTAATGAGTTTTGAAACTTTATTTTCTGCATCTTTGGCTGTTTAAAAATGCACCCGTTACAAAATGTGTGTAGTAAACTGAATTCTATTTGTTTCACATCCGAGATATAGCACGTGGTAGCGTTCCTTTGAAAACCAGTTACTAGACATCCCATTCACCAATAGTGCATGCGGGACACATCCGTAGAAAGTACGGGGCTGGAGGGTCACCTGCGGGTTATCACATAGCGTTTTCGCAGGTCCAACAACGATGTATGTCGGGCTGAGTGGCTCAGACGGTTGAGGCGCTGGCCTTCTGACCCCAACAAGGCAGGTTCGATCCTGGCTCAGTTCGGTGTTATTTGAAGGTGCTAAAATACGTCAGCTTCGTGTGGGTAGATTTACTGGCACGTAAAAGAACTCCTGCGGGACAAAATTCCGGCGTCTCCCAAAACCGAACAAGTAGTTAGCGGGACGTAAAGCCAATAATATTATTACAATGATATATTTGTAGCATGCAGAATCGTGGGAGAATCGTTGGTCTCACCGAAGCCTCTTCATCATCACTAAAGTGATCTATATCCTCATCCATTAGTTTCAAGTCATTTTCCACCAATGGGGCAGTAGTTGTACTCAGCTGGATCTCCTGGAGTGCGGAAAGTGCCTCACGACGCTCCCTACAAGTATTTTGACGCTCAAATTTTATGGTTTGGATTTTTTTAAATTTTAACAAGACTCGGATGTCTGCTCGTTAATTTTTAGGCCATTAATTATCCATATGTCGCAATATTTTGGGATATAAAGAAAATTTTCTCAATTGTTCGCACACAGTTTTATGAAATGTTCTCCATTTGATTATCATTCGCCCTATACTTGTAGAAATAACTGGAACGAATCAAACGACACGTCACACGACGTGCTACTACGTCGGAATCCAGAGCTACACTAATTGCTGGTCGCGCTAAAGTACGATGCGTCCACATCTTATAGAGAATGTTCACTCATCTGCGGCTCTTACTATGTTAGTTACCGTGCGAGTTGGCCGTGCGGTTAGGGGCGCGCAGCTGTGAGCTTGCATCCGGGAGAGAGTGGGTTCGAACCCCACTGTCGGAAGCCCGGAAAAACGTTTTTTCGTGGTTTCCCATTTTCACACCAGGAAAATGCTGGTGATGTACCTTAGTGAAGGCCACGACCACTTCCTTCCCACTCCTAGCCCTTTCCTATCCCATCGTCGCCATAACACCTATCAGTGTCGGTGCGACGTAAAGCAGCTTGCAAAAAAAGCTTAGTTTTTGTGAGGCATAGAGAGTCGTTGAATTTCCTGCTTTCAGTATTTATTTTCATTCCTTGCATTTAGACTTCAAGTAATATACGGTGTTTTGCGTTCGTAATGCAGAATCCAAGTAGCCGAAGACCAATTTCCAGGTACAGTTTCTAATTCTTAAAACCGAACTCCATAGCTGCAGTCGCTTAAGTGCGGCCAGTATCCAGTAATAGGGAGATAGTAGGTTCGAACCCCACTGCCGGCAGCCCTGAAAATGGTTTTCCGTGGTTTCCCATTTTCACACCAGGCAGATGCTGGGGCTGTACCTTAATCAAGGCCACGGCCGTTTCCTTCCCATTCCTAGGTCTTTCCTATCCCATCGTCGCCATAAGACATATCTGTGCCGGTGCGACGTAAAGCAAAACACCAAAAAATAGCTAATTTTTAAAACCACAAAGGACTTATAATAATCGTTGTTTTATATTTTAAAACACTATCGTAACGGCAGAGAAAACGTACAGGCTATCTTCAGAGTCAATGTGATCTTAAATAATAATAGTGTCATTGGTCGTATGTCCCACTGAGAACTTATACGGTTTTCGGAGTCGCCAAGGGGCTGAAAAAATGCCCGCATGACCTTCTGGTAGATCAAATTCCGATCCGCTTCGATGTTATCAAAAAAGGGGAAAGAGGACACATGAATCGTTAATTGAAGAAACCACCTAAGTGCACTTTTTCAAACTGTTATGAAAATGAAAAAACTGTGTGGGAGTATAAGTTGAAGTCTGATCATCTTCTGATTTGTTTAAACTAAACTTTAATGTGATAGAAAAGTGTAGTAAACATGATATAATTTTTTTAAAATTTTAAATGCCATAAACAATTTTTAAAAAAATATTTAACTTAGGTTGTTTCTGAAATAAACGACTTTTCCTGTTGATTTTTGTAGCAATTATTACAAAAACAGCTAATTGATTAATCTATGCAAGTTTTAAGATGAAAGGTTACAAAAATAACACCGTTTTATTCATCAAAATTTAATAGACATCAGTTAATGAACCACAAAATACAAATTGGAACATTAAAACACTTTCTGGCTTTATTCAGCCTCTGGCATATCCTCAGCAGATTCTCTCTCGGTTGTCGGCCATTGAATGATGCTGTTATTAAAGTCTTCATAACCAACGGTGTAGTCCATTAATTTTTTCAAGTCTTCTACTTTCGTTTTGTTGATTGGGACATAAAATCAATAATTGCGTTTTGCAGAACCCAGTAAAAGTATATAAAGTTGTTATAGGCTACAAAATATTTTTACTTGTTCAATAATTTTATATCCCTTTAATAATATTATTGTAATCAACTTACCTTTCCCAAAGAATAAACCCTCCCGGAAGGTAGTTTAGGTGGGCTGTCAGTTTTCAGTAGTGCGAAAGTAGATGAAAATCCTCCAATAAACACCTTTGCCACAACTTGTCCTGAAGAATCTTTACAGTACAGAAACTGTTTGTAACTAGAAACCTTGAATGGCTCCTTACGTTCTCTTGGTACTTCCCTGCCTGATGTTTCATTAGAGTTTGTTATTTTCTTGTACGATATAGGCCACCAATGTTTAAAACTTAAGACATCGTCCGAGGTAAAATGATAAACGGTAAAACGTCCAGACACACTTCCCTATAACATGAGCTCAGCATACTCACCTCGAGTATAAATTCTGACCACCTTCCTCAAGAGCCGTATAATACTTCCAAAATTCCTGTCACAAGGCGGAAAAGAGTGGCCACGGACAGGGAAGTTATGCGTAATAATCTCAAACTGACCTCTGTCACAGAGATTAAATAAGAAACTCACAACTGTGTGATTCTGTGTGAGTCACAAAACAGGTTATCCTAACAGGGCCACCAACCGTCATGAGTGGAGGAATTAATTTACCGCAGAAAGAACCTAAGCAACGGCGCTTAGATTCTTTCTGAAATAAACGCATTATTTCCACAGCTACCTAACAGCATTGCTTATATGGAACATGGGTTGTTTCTGCTAAAAACAATACATTTATCTCCGAATAGTACTATCCTGTCAAAAAGTCAATTTTGATAAAAAGTGTCACTTAGGTGGTTTCTGAAATAAACGATTCACATATGGTGGACCACAAGATGATGAAAGTGTAGCCTGTAACGCACCACTTGGAGGAGAAGGAGGTCGAACATTTGTCAATTGAATAGGTTCCTGTAGGGGAGACATGGAGTCGATGGAAAACCCTTCTGACTGAAACGGCGAGTTCAAGGATCTGTGAATAAAGTTTTTTTTACTAAAACCACGGTAGATGATTCACAACATCTACAACCGTATGAAGCAAAGGCAGCAATATGAGTCAAACGCAGGTATGACGAGATCAATCAGTAAATTAGAATATACGGCAGGCAAAGACAGAGTGGAATGCTGCATAACGTGATGAAATCTATAACTACTCCACATGAAGGTGGAATATGATATAAGAGTACGGTGGATAGGAGGGTCTGGTGAGCTTGTAGATCAAAATGGAACCCTCGTCACTGACGCTGGCCGACAGCTATAATTATAGAAGGATTACATGAAGGAGCTCTTAAAGGATACGGGTGACCACAGTATCCACGGTATGTACAGTGGCCGTATGATCACCAGTTTTGAATCTCAGACAGAAATCGTGAAAGCAAAAACGGGAAAGACTGCGGGCTTTGATCAATTTCATTGAAATTGCAAGTCCCCAATGGAATCTCACTGCTGCGCCACTTACTTAATGAAGTGTACGACACTTGGTCACCTACCGAGGAAACAAAGTGCAAAAGAGTGCAGTGACTGTGTCGTACTATCAGGCTCATAAGTCTCACGTTGAAGCATTTATTTCACATCCTTCATGAGAGGATTTACGGGAGGATAGAATCAGGCATCAGCGACCTTGTTTTGTATGCGGAATGGGCCTAGAACGTAATAAGCTCCCTTTAGCATTCAGATCTTGGCACAGTGCTGCCACAATATTAACTGCAATGTCTTTCTCGGCTCCATTGACTTTGAAAAGGCGTTTGACAAAGTCTGCACTGAGAAGATGATTGAAGTCCTGAAATATACGGACATAAAGGAGAAAGACCTGCTATGTATAGCCAATCTCTACTGGCAACAGAGAGCCAGCATCGGGGTCGGGATCGTATGTCAGAAGAGGTTGAAATAAAAAGAGGAGTGAGACAAGGACGAATACTGTCGCCTTGGATCCTCAATTATTACTCCGAGCACATCTTCCGAACAGCCCTCGATGACATCAAGGATGGCATCGACCATAACGGAGTGCTGATCAATAATATTTGATATGTCGATTAATTCCGTGTTGTTCATTGATAGCCAAGAAGAAGTACGGGAGATACTGGAACCGTCCGGCTCCATGCCTAAATGGTTAGCGTGCTCGCGTTTGGTTCAAGGGGCCCCGGATACGATTCCCGGCCGGATCGGGGAATTTAACCTTAATTGGATATTTCCACTGGCTCGGGGACTGGATGTGTGTATTGTTCTTAAATAGAAAATAAAAGGAAAAGAAGAAAAGAATGAGAAAAGTAAGAAACGACATCAGTAATTAAAAAAGAAAAGTAGTAAATTATTTAAAAGGAGGTCGCGCTGTGACGGCGTGTGAGGAGTTTGGGTTGAGGCTGAATGTTAACCAGATCAAAGACACGATCGTGGCCAAGCAGCCGGTGGGATATTAAGGCATGTCGGTGGCGCGAAGACCTCTCCAGAGAGCTGTACTTACCTTGGGTCCTCAGTCAGTCAGGATCGGAACCACTTCCTGGAAGTAAGTAAACAAACTCGTGTCTTCATCCCGAGGGGGTGCAGCTCTTTTCAAGCACACCTCCAGTAGAGGTGATCTGCATGTACCATTTTAACCACATACCATCCTAATGCTACAATAGGAAAGCGAAAATAATATTGTTTAAACTCCACACAGTCCTCAAAGATCGCCTCGAGCTGGACCTCAGTGTATGTCTTGTCTATTCCTGCTTTACGGAGTAGAATCACGGACACATAGAAATCATGTGAAAGAAACTTGAGGCATTGTAAATGTGGTGTTACTGCGCTGTCCTCCAGATCTGCTAGGTAGATCGGGCAAGCAACGAAGACGTTCTGACAAGTATGAGAAAGGAACGGGAGATTATCAACACCATCAAGAAACGGAAACTCGCCTGCTTCTGTCATGTGATGCGACGCCCTGAGAAATATAAATATTCTCTAGCTGATCCTGCAGGGAAAGATATGTGGAAGACGTGGTCAAGACAGAAGAAAAATCTACGTCGGTGGTTCGTCGTTTCCTCAACAGGTCTCTTCAGATCAGCCATCAATGAGATGACGTAACCAACATGATTACCAATGGCACTTCAAGAATAAGAAGAGTCTGTCTGTCAAATCACATCCGTTAAATGCGAAGTCCGTTGAATCGGGATCCGGTGAATCGACGATGTGCATGAAAGAGACATTGGTGAAAGAGACCTACAACTTATTCGTATAAAGTAATACGTTATAAAGTAAATAATGTGCCCTATGATGTCCATGGTCGCCGTCAAGCAAATGCTGAGATCCGACCAAGTTCACTATAGTGGACAACACACTCACCAAGTGGTAAGTGCCCTTGGTACATAGCTTACCTGTCCGTTAATATCCTCTTCTACAGCTCGGCGTAACACAGTCGTCAACAGGGAAAGGTGTGTGAATATGGGTCAGCGTAACGAAGAAATGAAGAGGAATATACGCACAGTTAACTCAAGCCAAATAAGAAATTATAGATGAGCTGCAATTTCGCTTAATCCATACTATATATTTTATTACAATAATAGTTGAAAATCGGATATAAAACAAAATTAATATGTGAAATTTTCATAATCGACAATCTCCTCATAAAAAATATAAAATTTAAATCAAAAATATGGCTCATAGTCTGAAGTCGTTTCCTGGTGTAGGAGATTCCTAGCATCGTATCCCATTGATACTGCAACAGCCAGTATAATGGCTCCCTCAAAAAGAAAAATAATACAAACTGTAAGTTTGCGCATAGCCAAACCATATCTACACACAAAATAACATATTCCTAAAATGAATCTATGCCACAGGACTCGTGATTAATATAGGTTCTAAAACTAAACAGGCAATACACAATGTGCCATCTGGGAATCGAACTCGAAACTATAACGAATCCTGCGACAACACAACTTACAGTATGATAAAAACACATTATTTACACGGTGCAGACATATTATGAATAGTTACGTACACCTTTAAGTGACACATGCAGTCGTGTATAAATTTATCTTTCAAACAGCAGTACAAATAGGTTAACGCACTTTTCTTCCCTTGACATAAACCGTATTGTTCAACAAACGCAGACTTCCCTCTCGTGACGTCAGAACGACCTTCCTTTTTTTTCTTTTAACACGTCTCGGTTTTTGTATAAACTGAGTGGCCATGTTTTTGCAGCCATAAATTTCGCTCGTCTGACAACTAGGAAACAGACCCAAGTGAAGACTCTCACTCACATACTAGCCCATTGATCTACCCCTCGTGGTGCCCTCTTAATTATATAATTCCCATGTAATTACCATATGTCTATTCATTTCAGATAGTGCAATGTTCAGCACATCATTCTACTTATCATTCAAATACAACTGGCACATTTATTCAAATCTACACTGGTGCTCTTACTGTCACACAGAACTTAAGCCTTCATTCGCCATGTATTATGGGCCTTATCTCTAGACTCGTGGGCTATCAAACATATTCCTCATTTCCTATGGGCTTTTTAGTTCATGAGCAGCTCAATTTAGTACGTTATTCCGAGTGCAATAAAGAAATATAGAAGACCTTATGCTTTTCCTCGTCTCATAATAAACACTACAATCTACCATGCTTTATGCATCTACCTAGACCCTAAACATCTTGTCCTGCCTATAACCATTCGAGACTGTGTAAGTCTTGGATAGAAGAAAGTACATGACCCTAATTTCCATAGATTGAAACATTATGTATATCAAGTTGTGACACTAACAAAATACGATGAGAAACAACAACATGCATACATTAACTATCCTACAAGCATTGAGTCCTGGGCATAGATTCTATAAACATGGGCCCTCGGACACCTTTCTATTTACATACAGGCGAAAGGCCTGCGTTCCTTTATTACGATCCTTCCATTATGCTATCTGCTGCATGCTAAGAAAGGAATAAAGTGGTCTGACCTATGTCTTGTGATAGCATCTGAACAGTTCTCCTACGGACATGCTAATTTAAGTTATCATGTTAACGTTGTGCATACAGGGTTGGGTGAGGGGTGACATCCTGGTCTGCTACGACGTTCAACTGCAACTCTTTCAGGTGAGTGGATTGCCGCCTCGGCGTGTTGACTGGACGTTGCTGGTGGTCCTCGCTCGTACCTCGATGCCGTGAAGGATATTCTGCTGCTCCCCTCGAAATTACTGCCTCAGCGCGATGGATGTGCAGCTTCTGGTACCCACGTTACGTAACAGAAACTGCAAGGAAAAACCACATTGCGATTTGCTCTTACTTCAATGCCTAGGTTTCCCCTCTTGCCTATATTTTACTCCTCTAATATCTGGACTCACTCCTTGCCCTTTCTTTATGAAACGGTCACACAATTCTCAGAAGCAATTGAATTTATTCTTGACCGATACTGATTCTGACTGAATTGAATTAACACCGACTTTCCGAGCCTACACTAGCATGTAACGTTAGTTTAGAACAATATTAGCATAGGATCATGCTATGCGACTTTGCGTGAACAAATTACCAGCACAGAAGTTCTCAAAGGAAATCAATTCAATATTTTGCTGTACAAAGTTCTTATTTATATCACAAATGGTTATTACTTACAAGTTACTAGGACAATGTAGACTCTAATAGCGATACTCGTAGACAAAGGGAACCTTCCCTTCGCTGAGTCACCGTGCGACAGACGCCTTCCTGACAGCGATACACACAGATAATGACGCTCGCGCACTTGCCGGATGTATATATTAACGATCGTGAGCCCACGCTAAAGAGCTCACTGTGAGTGGGCTCTTGTAAGCGTGCCCGCGGAGATGAGAATTCTCCCACGGTACTTAACATAATTATTCATTTCTTCATTGTGATTATAACTAGTGTCATGTAGCATATCAAAATTTGCAGAAAAATATGCTCATTCCGATTCTTGTATTCAAATTTATATATTCATCTTGTAAGCGGAGATATCGAATAAATTCGTTTCCCTCCAAGTTAGGCGTCTTCGCGGTTTCTCAGGCAGTTGCTCGCGTCCCTCGCTGTAAGTCAAGAGGTTCGCTTGGGATAATAAATTTTAATGATCATCCTGGGAACTTCAGCTCGCTTCTGACGCTAAGTTCTCTTGAAAAGCACGCAATGTTTGGTACTATTGCACAATAAAATGCCATCTAATGTCCTTTCTTTGTGGTCTCATATGATTACCATAATTATCAGTATATCAATGTTATTCGACCATGAACAGAATGGTTCAATAATAATAATAATAATAATAATAATAATAATAATAATAATAATAATAATAATAATAATAATAATAATAATAATAATAATGTTATTGGATTTACGATCCACTCACTATATTTTTGATTTTTAGTACCCCAATGAACCATAATTTTATCCCACAGGAGTTCTTCTAGGATCTCATAAATCTATCGACAAGAGACTGACGTATTTGAGTCCCTTCAAATACAGCGAAATTAGCTTCAGGAGGCCATCCATCGCTGTGCCGTCTAAGTCGGTTAAACCAGAACATTAAAAGAATCAGGGTCAATTTTTGAAATTCCGGTGTTTCTTAAGACCAATGGTAGCAGAATAAACGCTAAACACATATCATTACTGTTAAGTGCCAGTTACTGCTACAACTTTCTCTGCTGTATAATGACTAGCCTAGTCTGTTGTGCTGCGGGAAATCTCAATATGAGGTGTTTAAATTCACTCTCCTGTTTTGTACATCGTTATGTACTATTCATTTCCACAGTCGCACAATCATACACGATTTAAACATTAGGTTTCTGCTATCCATTTTCAATTTAACTAACTGGTTTAGCTGGTGAGTGTGTCAGTCTAGCAGCTAGTATCTCCCACGAAGAGCTCCTGCACAGGACTAGAGTAGGCAACCAACTCTACTGCACCCACTATTAAAGGAATAGCAGAAATGATAAAAATAAAATCATGTTTGTGATTTTACATCCCGCTAATTAATTTAATGGTCGTTGCGGACGCCACGATACCAGAAATTTGCCCCGCAGGAGCTCATTTACGTGCCGGTTAATCTACCACCATACCTCTGTGCGTGGATGGGGGATGCGATACATCCAGACCATCTATACCCTGTCTGTCTTAAAACGTGAATAAAAGGGAGACTAGAGGCTCTCAAAATCGGAGCGTGGTTTGGCGGTCATGGTTCCCCTAACTAATTCTGGCATTACTTCCACCTAATTGTCAGGCTCCTCCATTTCGTCTTTCCTATCCGACCTCCCTTGGTCAACCCCTATCCTCTTCCAACCACGATGGCATCAGTTTCGTGAGATCTGCGGAGTATTTCACTTTTTCGCACTTCGTGGCCCTTGCCTGTAAAATATGTGGTTTCTATGGCAAAATATATGTTTCTTTGAGATTGAAAATGAAATGGCGTATGGCTTTTAGTGCCGGGAGTGTCCGAGGACATGTTCGGCTCTCCAGATGCAGGTCTTTTGATTTGACACCCGTAGGTGACCTGGGCGTCGTGATGAGGATGAAATGATGATGAAGACGACATATACACCCAGCCCCCGTGCCAGCGAAATTAACCAATTAAGGTTAAAATTCCCGACCCTGCCGGGAATCGAACCCGGGACCCCTGTTACCAAAGGCCAGCACCCTAACCATTTAGCCATGGAGCCGGACTCTTTGAGATTATTTTAATGTTAAAAACATTTATTAGAGAACAAAGTAACCTTACTACGAAAAACGTAAAATTAAGCAATGTCCTCAATTGTGCCGGAAATTGAAAGGCTAAAGGACTCGGAAAGGTCTTAAATTGTGAGTCTTGGATAGTTCTATCAAAAAATAAATACAAATTTTGAAAATCACTTCCGGCCTAAATGCAGTTCCGGAAAAAGATCTTAAAATCGCTTGTTTGTTTGTTCATTTTTTATTCAAATCCTAGCCAAATTAACTCATTTACATATTTCTTTCTGTAATGTGTTCCTTGGCTCAGTACCCTTAGGCGTTTCTTTAACTTTTGAAAAACGATCCACACCGAATGTATTTATAAGGGCTTAAGTGAAACTCTGCATTGACTCACATTAGCGCTCATAGTGGTGCTTAAGTGAAGCAATGCATTGACTCACATTAGCGCTGATAGGGGTGCTTAAGTGAAACTCTGCATTGACTCACATTAGCACTCGTGGTGGTGCTTAATTGAAACAATGCATTGACTCGCATTAGCACTCGTAGTGGGGCTTAAGTGGAACTCTGCATTGACTCGCATTGGCACTCGTAGTGGGGCTTAAGTGGAACTCTGCATTGACTCACATTAGCACTCGTAGTGGTGCTTAAGTGGAACTCTGCATTGACTCGCATTGGCACTCGTAGTGGGGCTTATGTGGAACTCTGCATTGACTCGCATTGGCACTCGTAGTGGGGCTTATGTGGAACTCTGCATTGACTCACATTAGCACTCGTAGTGGTGCTTAAGTGAAACCCCGCATTGACTCACATTAGCACTCGTAGTGGTGCTTAAGTGAAACAATGCATTGACTCACATTAGCACTCGTAGTGGTGCTTAAGCGAAACAATGCATTGACTCACGTTAGCACTCGTAGTGGTGCTTATGTGAAATAATGCATTGACTCACGTTAGCACTCGTAGTGGTGCTTAAGTGAAACTATGCATTGACTCACGTTAGCACTCGTAGTGGTGCTTAAGTGAAACAATGCATTGACTCACATTAGCACTCGTAGTGGTGCTTAAGAAAAACAATGCATTGACTCACATTAGCACTCGTAGGGGTACTTATGTGAAATAATGCATTGACTCACATTAGCACTGCTTAAGTGAAACAATGGATTGACTCACATTAGCGCTCGTAGTGGTGTTTAAGTGGAACTCTGCATTGGCTAACATTAGCGCACGTAGTGGTGCTTAAGTGAAATAATGCATTGACTCACACTAGCACTCGTAGTGATGCTTAAGTGAAACAATGCATTGACTCACATTAGCACTCGTAGTGGTGCTTAAGTGAAACAATGCATTGGCTAACATTAGCACTCGTAGTGGTACTTAAGTGAAACAATGCATTGACTCACATTAGTGCTCGTAGTGGTGCTTAAGTGAAACAATGCATTGACTCACATTAGCACTCGTAGTGGTGCTTAAGTGAAACAATGCATTGACTCACGTTAGCACTCGTAGTGGTACTTAAGTGAAACAATGCATTGACTCACATTAGCACTCGTAGTGGTAAAAGAAGACAAACTGCTAATCTAATTTACCAGATGATTAAGAAAAGGATTGTAATATTTTTAGGAATCAATAAGGAATATATTCTCGTACTTTATTATATTTTATGTACCTAAAATTCGTAGCTCATATCCCTAGGATGTTTTCAACATTGAGTTACTTGCTTGAAGACCTAGATTTGTGTTTTTTTATCAGATTCCAATTAAGTCATACTTCATTCAAATGATTTTCTTTGATGGAAAGCACGTGTGCAAAACATCAGTTTGGCATTCATTTGGTTTAGAACTTTCTCACTGCAGATCATGCCTCTCCGTACAGAATATCTCAACGAAACAAGAAAATTGCATTTTTGAAACCTTAGAAAGGAGCTCATTCAGAATACGACTCATCGTTATCACCATTCTCCAGTAGATTTACTGGCACATAAAAGGACTCCAGTGGGACAATATTTCTCCATCACTTCCGCGTCTCTGAAATCCGTAAAAGTAGTCAGAGGAACGTAAGACCAGTATAATAACAATGGTGTAAAGCCTCCGAGGAGGTCTGGTGCAGGTCTTCCGAGATGACACCGTGTAGACGACCTGCGTGACCGTGAGGATGGGGTACTACCTACAACGAAATCCAATGATGAAGACGGCACACACACCCAGTCCCCGAGCCATTGCAATTAACCAATGAAGGTGAAAATCCCCAACCCAGCCGGGAATTGAGTTAAACCAGGGACCCCTCTAGGCCAAAGACCAGCAAGCTAACCACATAGCCAAAGAGCCGGACGTAAGACCAGTGACACTATTATTATAACTATGTGGTATAGTAATAATTTCGTGGGGCTATTTCTAGCCGAGTGCAGCCCTTGTAAGGCAGACCCTCCGGCGAGGGTGGGTGCATCCGCCATGTGTAGGTAATTGCGTGTTATTGTGGTGGAGGATAGTGTTAAGTGTGGTGTGTGAGTTGCAAGGATGTTGGGGACAGCACAAACACCCAGCCCCCGGGCCAATGGAATTAACCAATGAAGGTTAAAATCCCCGACCCGGCCGGGAATCGAACCCAGGACCCTCTAAACCGAAGGCCAGTACGCTGACCATTCAGCCAACGAGTCGGGCACTATGTGGTGATAAGTTATAAATTAACGATTATCAGCTGTTTGTGGTTAAAATGAGAAATTGGTCTTTTCCATGTGGCGGAGAAATGTAGCTTTTATACAGTACCTTTTCTTTAATCAAATCAATCAATACTGATCTGCATTTAGGGCAGTCGCCCAGGTGGCAGATTCCCTATCTGTTGCTTTCCTACCCTTTTCCGAAATGATTTCAAAGAAATTGGAAATTTATTGAACATCTCCCTTGGTAAGTTATTCCAATCCCTAACTCCCCTTCCTATAAATGAATATTTGCCCCAGTTTGTCCTCTTGAATTCCAACTTTATCTTCATATCGTGATCTTTCCTACTTTTATAAACGCCATTCAAACCTATTCGTCTACTAATGTCATTCCACGCCATCTCTCCTCTGACAGCTCGGAACATACCACTTAGTCGAGCAGCTCTTCTTCTTTCTCTCAATTCTTCCCAACCCAAACATTGCAACATTTTTGTAACGCTACTCTTTTGTCGGAAATCACCCAGAACAAATCGAGCTGCTTTTCTTTGGATTTTTTTCCAGTTCTTGAATCAGGTAATCCTGGTGAGGGTCCCATACACTGGAACCATACTCTAGTTGGGGTCTCACCAGAGACTTATATGCACTCTCCTTTACATCCTTACTACAACCCCTAAACACCCTCATAACCGTGTGCAGAGATCGGTACCCTTTATTTGCAATCCCATTTATGTGATTACCCCAGTGAAGATCTTTCCTTATATTAACACCTAGATACTTACAATGATCCCCAAAAGGAACTTTTACCCCATCAACGCAGTAATTAAAACTGAGAGGACTTTTCCTATTTGTGAAACTCACAACTTGACTTTTAGCCCCGTTTATCAACATACCATTGCCTGCTGTCATCTCACAACATTTTCGAGGTCACGTTGCAGTTGCTCACAATCTTGTAACTTATTTATCACTCTATAGAGAATAACATCATCCGCAAAAAGCCTTACCTCCGATTCCACTCCTTTACTCATATCATTTATATATATAAGAAAACATAAAGGTCCGATAACACTGCCCTGAGGAACTCCCCTCTCAACTATTACAGGGTCAGACAAAGCTTCACCTACTCTAACTCTCTGAGATCTATTTTCTAGAAATATAGCAACCCATTCAGTCACTCTTTTGTCTAGTCCAATTGCACTCATTTTTGCCAGTAGTCTCCCATGATCCACCCTATCAAATGCTTTAGACAGGTCAATCGCGATACAGTCCATTTGACCTCCAGAATCCAAGATATCTGCTATATCTTGCTGGAATCCTACAAGTTGAGCTTCAGTGGAATAACCTTTCCTAAAACCGAATTGCCTTCTATCGAACCAGTTATTAATTTCACAAACATGTCTAATATAATCAGAAAGAATGCCTTCCCAAAGCTTACATACAATGCATGTCAAACTTACTGGCCTGTAATTTTCAGCTTTATGTCTATCACCCTTTCCTTTATACACAGGGGCTACTATAGCAACTCTCCATTCATCTGGTATAGCTCCTTCGACCAAACAATAATCAAATAAGTACTTCAGATATGGTACTACATTCCAACCCATTGTCTTTAGTATATTCCCAGAAATCTGATCAATTCCAGCCGCTTTTCTAGTTTTCAACTTTTGTATCTTATTGTAAATGTCATTGTTATCATATGTAAATTTTATTACTTCTTTGGCCTTAGTCTCTTCCTCTATCTCGACATTATCCTTGTAACCAACAATCTTTACATACTGCTGACTGAATACTTCTGCCTTTTGAAGATCCTCACATACACACTCGCCTTGTTCATTAATTATTCCTGGAATGTCCTTCTTGGAACCTGTTTCTGCCTTAAAATACCTATACATACCCTTCCATTTTTCACTAAAATTTGTATGACTGCCAATTATGCTTGCCATCATGTTATCCTTAGCTGCCTTCTTTGCTAGATTGAATTTTCTAGTAAGTTCCTTCAATTTCTCCTTACTTCCACAGCCATTTCTAACTCTATTTCTTTCCAGTCTGCACCTCCTTCTTAGTCTCTTTATTTCTCTATTATAATAAGGTGGGTCTTTACCATTCCTTACCACCCTTAAAGGTACAAACCTGTTTTTGCATTCCTCAACAATTTCTTTAAACCCATCCCAGAGTCTGTTTACATTTTTATTTACCGTTTTCCACCGATCATAGTTACTTTTTAGAAACTGCCTCATACCTGCTTTATCAGCCATATGGTACTGCCAAACAGTCCTACTTTTAAGACCTTCCTTTCTATCGCATTTATTTTTAACTACCACAAAACAGCTTCATGATCACTAATACCATCTATTACTTCAGTTTCCCTATAGAGCTCATCTGGTTTTGTCAGCACCACATCCAGGATATTTTTCCCTCTGGTTGGTTCCATCACTTTCTGAATCAGCTGTCCTTCCCATATTAACTTATTTGCCATTTGTTGGTCATGCTTCCTGTTGTTCGCATTTCCTTCCCAATTTACATCTGGCAAATTCAGATCTCCCGCTACAATCACATTTCTTTCCATGTCGTTTCCCACATAGCTGACTATCCTATCAAATAATTCCGAATCCGCATCGGTGCTACCCTTTCCCGATCTGTACACTCCAAATATATCAAGTTGCCTATTATCTTTATAAATGAGCCTTACACCTAGAATTTCATGTGTCTCATCTTTAACTTTTTCGTAGCTTACAAATTCTTCTTTCACCAGAATGAAAACTCCCCCTCCCACCTTTCCTATCCTATCTCTACGATACACACTCCAGTGCCGTGAGAAAATTTCTGCATCCATTATATCATTTCTCAGCCATGATTCAACTCCTATTACAATATCTGGTAAATATATATCTATTAAATTACTTAATTCTATTCCTTTCTTTACAATACTTCTACAGTTCAGCACTAACAATGTTATGTCATCCCTACTTGATTTCCAGTTCCCTGTTCCCTTATCACCGCTCCCTAGGCCATCCCGTTTGCCTGAATGTACCTCCCTATTACCCTTCCAAACAAATTTCCTAACTTATACGTACCACTGCGGTTTAAATGAAGGCCATCCGAGCGCAGATCCCTATCTCCTACCCACCCATTAGGATCTAGAAATTTCACTCCCAGTTTCCCACATACCCACTCCATAGTCTCATTTAAATCCCCAATCACCCTCCAGTCAGTATCCCTCCTACACAGTATTCCACTAATAACAATCTCCGCTTTCTTAAACTTCACCCGTGCTGCATTTACCAGATCCCACACATCTCCAACTATGTTGGTACTTATATCAGCTTGCCTTACGTTGTTGGTACCAACGTGAAACACTACCACCTTCTCCTTCCCCTCCTCCCTCTCTTCTACTTTCCTCAACATCTGCCTCAACCTAATTCCTGGATAACTTTCTACCCTGGTTCCCTTTCCTCCACACACTTTCCCCACGTGTCTAACGATGGAATCCCCCATGACCAGAGCCTCAACCCTACCCACCTCATTTGATCCCCTCCCCTCCTGGTCAGCCCTATCTTTCCTGATAGCTGCAGAAGCTACTTCCTCCTCCCTTTTCTCTTTCCCATGACCCTGTTCCACCTGTCTTTTCCTATCCTCTACTCTACATTTCCCTTTCCTACCTTTTCCCTTCCTCCTACTTCCATGCATCTCAGCAACAGTTCCCTGTCCCTCATCTTCCCTCTGTTGTTCTACCTGGAGTGACTCGTACCGATTTCGCACAGACACCTGTCCTGAATTCTGATCCTGAAAAGAGCCCTTGGCCTGCAATCTCCTTCCCCTTAGAACATTAGACCACCTGTCTTCTACAACTCCTCCCTTTCCTTCCCCTCCCTCTTGTACACCTACTGTAACCTGTACATTGTTTGAGGGAGTCCTATCTTCCTTCCTGTCTTCTGTGAGAATCCTAATTATCTCCCTCAAACTTTCCAACTCCTCCCTCACACCCCTCAATGCCTCACCACACCCACAATAAGTACACTCGCGCTCCTTAGCCATTCTTTACGGGGGAAAAATTATAAATTAAAAAAATAAAGTAACTTATTTGCAAAAAAAATAAATGAACGGAGGGATATATTGTCTGGGATAGTACACAACAATAAGGTAATTAATATAGGACTACACTACAATACTACTTAGTCGTGCTCTATTTTTTTTATCCTACAACCCCTAACAGGATAAAAACTGCTGTTAATTACTGAATATCGAAAGTAATACACAAGAACTACACAATTCCAAACTGCAATTAAGCCTATCCTAATTTCAACAATATTTTAGTAAGAGTTTCTGCGGATACCTCTACTACACCAGTACTACACAAATATTTTACTATAATAAAATAAGCACACTAAATTCTAATAGGATATTACTCATATACTACTGTACAGTACACTACAGTAATTTTTAAACTACTTTCAGACGTATCCTAATTACGATACCGGTACCGTACCGTATGTCACTACTAAGCCCAACAGAAATGAAATTTGCAAGAACTACTGTACTCAAAGATTACCAACGAAGCTAAATGCTTAGACAAATTATTATTAGTATTAGGGTCTAATAGATACACACGAAAGATAACACACGAATATAGCAGGCAAGATACGGCACTATCTAAATGTACCGTACTGTATCTATACTACAATGTATCTACACTACACTATACTGCGTTTGGTTAAATGCTTAAGTACTTCCGGTTCTTCCCTGATCTTCCATTCTCTGTTTCTTCCGTTGCACTTACGTGAAATTTTCCTTTATTTAAGTCCTTATTTATGTACAGACATAAAATATTGGGTCTTAGTTGCATTAGGCTTGTGCAGTTGTTTTTTTTTTTTTTTGGTTTTTGCAGGTATACACAGTACAGTTTCTTTTTGAGCCTCCGTGGCTCAGGTGGCAGCGCGCCGGCCTGACATCCCCTGGGTTCCGTGGTTCAAATCCCCGTCACTCCATGTGGGATTTGTGCTGGACAAAACGGAGGCGGGACAGGTGTTTTCTCCGGGTACCCCGGTTTTCCCTGGCATATTTCATTCCAGTAACACTCTCCAATATTATTTCATTTCATCTGTCATTCACTAATCATTGCCCCAGAGCAGTGCGACAGGTTTCTTCAGCCGGCACAACTCCTATCCTCGCCTCTAGATGGGGGCTACATTCCTGACCCGGTCGAATGACTGGAAACAGGCTGTGGTTTTTTTATTTCATACAGTACAGTTTTTGTGTCGTTTGTATATGTTCGTGTATTTCCTATTGTAGATTAATTGTTGTACATAGGATGTTTATTACGGAGCTCCGTAATTCGGCGGTACGCTGTCTCTGATTCTCAATAAATAAATGAAGACATTTTCTCTTTTAGAAATAATTTTATGTTCAGATATTTGAGATCTCTGTTCTTTAATTCATGTATTATCCGACCGCAATTTGAAGGTACTGAACATGTTGTTAGAATGATGTTCAGGTCTGACCCACTTATTCGCATTTCTTCATATATGGATCATGTCAATCCCAAATTACTCTGGATAATTGGAACTCTACTGTACTTGGCAATTTAACAGCGTGTGACCTCAGGACAGTTGACGTCTAAAGAGAACTTGCGCTTCTGTGACAATGGGGCCGTAGCTGTAATTAATTAGAATGCTGAATCGAACCCGGGACCCTTGGACCAAAGATCAGCACGCTAGTCATGGAGCCGGACAGCTCGTATGAAACAAATGGAGTGGCAGCGCTTGTTAACGATCTACGGCTATAAACCCAAGCTCTGCATTCGGGAGACGAGTGGGTTCGAACCCCACCGTCGTCTGTCACGAGAATGGTGCCTTCTGTGGTTTCTTACTCTTCCAGGAATATTTACTATTCGTCTGCTAAAGCCGATTCTTTTCACCTCATTACCCAATTTCATTCACTTTCATTAGCTCCTCGACTGAGATTGACATCGGGAAGGGCATCAGGCCGTTAAAACCACACCATACATGTCATCTCACCTCATCTTACACTAAGCAAAGGATGGTAAGAGCAGAGCAACTCTACTTTACTACCTTCACCCGCAGCCGCACTCTACCCGTGTAAACGCGCTCGTTCAGTAGAAGTGAGGGCAATGTCTTTTCGGATGGAGTGTTAACTCACTTTTTTAAGACTGAAAATGAAATTCACACAAAATGAAACTCAACAATTTGTACAGCGACTTTAATGTAATCTGAAACTTCACTTCTTTTTTGTCATTCACCATGCTCTAGTTCTTTACATTTCACTGGGTATGTCCTAAGACACATTTATATATTCCAATATATCCTTTAAGCCTAGCTCTTATAGCAGGACAGCTGATGATGAAAAATTTTGTATCAAATTTATTTTTCTTTGTAATTTGTATGACGGATATGTTACGCACGACATTATACATGCCTTAAATATTCTCAAAATATTGGTTCAGCTTTATAAGAGTCATGCTATACAGTATTTCACAAGGCTTTCTATGTGCTGCGAAATGCCATCTGCAGTTAGTTCGATACACCATAGACTGGAGTCATACCTTTTTGTTCTTTTACGGAGAGTTGAGTAAGTGTCATCACGTAAGAAATATATTAATGCTATAAAATTAGGAAATACAACTCGCCAAGTTATCATTAAACGTTCTCCATTTCATAACAAACTTGCTTCACTTGTTTATCTCTACCGCGGTGTGCAGTTTAATTTGTTTTGACTTCTGTCAACTACGCAGCTTGAGATGTAGATCAGGAAGAACGGAGCGATTATATGGTACAGGCGTGCGATTGAATCAAACCATACACACGGGTGAGACCCCAACTAGAGTAGTGTATGGGACCCTTACCAGGATTACTTGATTCAGGAACTGGAAAAAATACAAAGAAAAGCAGCTCGATTTGTTCTGGGTGATTTCCGACAAAAGAGTAGCGTTACAAAAATGTTGCAAAGTTTGGGCTGGGAAGACTCGGGAGAAAGGAGACGAGCTGCTCGACTAAGTGGTACGTTCCGAGCTGTCGGTGGAGGGATGGCGTGGGAGGACATCAGTAGACGAATAAGTTCGGATGGTGTCTTTAAAAGTAGGAAAGATCACAATACGAAGATAAAGTTGGAATTCAAGAGGACAAATTGGGGCGAATATTAATTTATTGGAAGGGGAGTTAGGGATTGGAATAACTTACCAAGGGAGAGGTTCAATAAATTTCCAATTTCTTTGCAATCATTTCAGAAAAGGCTAGGAAAACAACAGATAGGGAATCTGCCACCTGGGCGACTGCCCTAAATGCAGATCAGGATTGATTGATTGATTGATTGATTGATTGATTGATTGATTGATTGATTGATTGATTGATTGATTGATTGATTGATTGATTGATTGATTGATTGATTGATTGATTGATTGATTGATTGATTGATTGATTGATTGATTGATTGATTGATTGATTGATTGATTGATTGATTGATTGATTGATTGATTGATTGATTGATTGATTGATTGATTGATTGATTGATTGATTGATTGATTGATTGATTGATTGATTGATTGATTGATTGATTGATTGATTGATTGATTGATTGATTGATTGATTGATTGATTGATTGATTGATTGATTGATTGATTGATTGATTGATTGATTGATTGATTGATTGATTGATTGATTGATTGATTGATTGATTGATTGATTGATTGATTGATTGATTGATTGATTGATTGATTGATTGATTGATTGATTGATTGATTGATTGATTGATTGATTGATTGATTGAAGGCCAGCTCTTCTACCGCCTGAGGTGTTCAGTTCCACAACAATAAAATCCATTGTGTTGTAAAACCTGAAATTATTTATTTGACAACTACCCTCGTGTGAACTGTCTCTCAGAGAGGGGAACCAAGTCACATATCACAGAATCAGTACTCAGCTGAGTGTAAACGGTCTCTGAGCTGACATACCAGGTTTACTCTATATGATTTCTGTCAATTTCTTGATACCAGCCGATATGAGGCTGGCGAATACAGCATGGGATCGTCACCACATATAACAGAGTTAGTGCTCAAGCGAGTTCTCAGCAATTGATACATACTATCTGGTACACTATGTCCAATTTAAGCTCACCGAAGAAATCAATTAGTCATCCCTGGAGAAATCATTACAAGCATCAATTAATACCGCTTTTATTCCACCTCTTCATCATAATTTCATCCTCATCACCACGCGCAGGTCGCCTACGGAAATCAAATCAAAAGACCTGCATCTGGCGAGCCGAACTTGTCCTCGGACACTCCCGGCACTAAAAGCCATACGCCATTTCATTTTTCCACCTCTGGACTTGAGACTCGCCTGGATTCGGTTAGGAAGTGAGTCCACAAGGTTGTGTTCATACAGGTTAAACTACTCGCTCAGGAATTGCTGGGATGCTGATGTCGGCGTTTTGCCCGCTGTTTCAAAATGTCCCACAGATGTTCAATGGGGTTCAAGTCAGGCGATTTTGCAGGCCAGTCGAGATGTAATAGGATGGGGGAGTGTTCATGAAACCAGTCACATTTGCGTCCAGCCCGATGAACTTTGCTGTCGTCATCTTGGAATATCGGGGTATCAATAGCACACTCATCATGCAGATGTTGAGTGTAAGGCAACAATTGATCATGCAGAATGTTTAAATAAATACGCTTGTTCATTTTAGAGTGCCGGCCATGCTGTGTGGGGTTTGCGTGCCTGCCTCTTACCCGGAGGCCCCGGGTTCGAATTCCGGCCGGGTCAGGGAGTTTTACCTGCATCTGAGGGCTGGTTCGAGGTCCACTCAGCCTACGTGATTACAATTGAGGAGCTATATGACGGTGAGATGGTGGCCCCGGACTAGAAAGCCAAGAATAACGGCCGAGAGGATCCGTCGTGCTGACCACACGACACCTCGTAATCTGCAGGCCTTGAGGCTGAGCAGCGGTCGCTTGGTAGCCCATGGTCCTTCAGGGATGTTGCGCCATGGGTGGGTGGGTTGGTCGGTCGGTCGGTCGGTCGGTCGGTCGGTCGGTCGGTCGGTCGGTCGGTCGGTCGGTCGGTCGGTTGGTACGCTGTCCGCTTGAAACACCAATCTCACTGATCGCTACTACCTTATGCTAACGTAGAGGCAGTGCGAATGCGTGCTGTGAGAAAGATATGATGTATAGTTCTGAAAAGGGATATTTTTGTAGTAGATGAAGCAGTGGGATTCGCCCAGTAATCGTATTTAGAATGCTCACTTCCTTTAAATATATCATGTATGTAACATAAGAAAAATATCACATCCATCTCAACTGTTACAGAGATCCATGTATATAGTGTCTAAATGAAACATCCGAGCTTATTTTATTATATATTTGCATATGAAGCTTTGCTATTAAATCATGAAAGGGCGCTATAAATTAATAAAGACCATTCTTCTTATGGAAGTGCCATCCTCAATGGACGTTGGTGGTTAACCTGGTCCAGGTCTCCCTACTAACAGCAGCTCTAAATAAGTCAGCTGATGATGAATTGGACCACTGGCGGAGATTCCTCAACCAGGAAATGCGTCGTCACCCAGAGCCTCTTCTTCCATTTACTTCTCCTTGAAGTATGAGTTGCTGTAGATGGTATTTCTCGTTACGCATAACGTGGCCAAAGTATGCTATCTTCCTTTCTTTGGTAGTATTTGTTACTTCTAATTGTTTTCTCATGCACTACAAAACCATATCGTTCGTTACGTGATATAACCAAAATATTCTCAGCATACGACAATAACACCAGAGCTCAAAGGCATTTAACTGATTAATCATTACGGCCCTGAGTGTCCAACCCTCCGCACCGTAATACAAAGTGGTTAAGACATGACACTTAAAAAAAGCACCATACAGTAGCTCATGAATATTAGCAGGGAAGTTCAATTTCTGCGTTAAAATGAAATGGTGTATGGCTCTTAGTGCCGGGAGATCCCAGGACGGGTTCGGCTCGCCAGGTGCAGGTCTTTAGATTTGACGCCCGTAAATTTCTGTGTTAAACGGTCTTAGTTAGGTGGTATGCATGGAAAAGAAAGCGATTGCTTTTGCTGCAGAAATTACGTAAAATGCAGCAAAAGCTACAAACAGTCTGAAGAACTTTCAATAGCAAATTGCTTTTTCTGCTGCACAAGGTCACGTAAGCGTGGTGGTGGTGATTATTGTTTTACGAGGAAGTACAACTCGGTAACCATCCTCTATATAACACTAATCAGAAAGAAAAAATAGAATGGGTCCGACACTTCGAAAAATGAAGGTATCGGCCAGACAAGGGCGACGAAGGGCATGAACATGAAAGACTCCCTAGGTCTCCATACGTAATACCATCGGGGTGTGAAAAGAACAAGAGTTGACCAAGGGCGGTCGGATAGGATAGATGAAAGTGAGAAGCCTGGCACAAGTAAGTAGAAGGAATGTTAGGACTCAGCTGAGGGCCCCGTGGTCGCCATTCCAGGCTCCAAAGTTCAGAGCCCCTGAGACCCCTTTTAGTTGCCTCTTACGACAGCCAGGGGATACCGTCGGGGTTATTCTATCGCACCCCCCCACAGGGAGGTCACGAAGGCTAGTCGTAGGAAATGCTAACGACCATAGCAATAGGGAACATGCATAATTTTCAAAAATATTTTTTTTGAAAAGTATACCAATGAAATAGTACGTAAACGTATTACAATGAGGTAAGCTGCCTTATTTTCTACCATTAAAAAATGTTCAAAAGTGCTTTTCCGCAAGGCGAGTGAAACGGCCTCTGATGTAAGCGGCGCGCTGTGACGTCACGATCCAGTACCGCATGCAGCTCTACCAGCCATTGTGCATCAGCCGTTACTAAAATCCGATTGTTTATTATTCGTGATCGCGAATAACTTCAAAACGACAGAAGAAAGGTTCAAAATAGCACAGTCAGACAATCTATCATGTGTAGATGTCATCATTCTTGAAAAATAGTGACTTTTGTGGCCGCAGAAATTCGCGGATAAAAAGCAAGTTTGTAATTGGCATCTTTTATATACGTGTAATGTATTGTAACTCATAGTATTAGGACAACAACGAACCTGGATAGAAATCACATCACTTTCAACATTTCCTTCTAGACTGATTCCCATATTAAAGAATAACATTACATTTTCGGGCTTTCAGCATTAGTAAAGTAAGAAATCGGATTTCAGCACTAACATAAACATATAGGTAGCATTATAGTACTAGCCCGCCTCTGTGGTGTAGTGGTTAATGTGATTAGCTGCCACCCTCGGGGGCCCGGTTTCAATTCCCAGCTCTGCCATGTAAGTTGAAAACAAATAGTACGAGGGGTGGATCGGTGTCTACTCAGCCTCGGAAGATCAACTGAGTAGAGGGGTTTCGAATCCCACCTCAGCCATCCTCGAAGTGGTTTCTCGTATTTTCCCACTTCTCCTCCAGACACCTAAGGCCAAGGCCGTTTCCTTCCCTCTTTCTTGTCTATCTCTTCCGATCTTCCCATTCTCCAACAAGGCCCCTGTTGAGCATAGCAGGTGAGGCCGCTTGGGCGAGGTAATGACCCTCCTCACCAGTTGTATCATCATACCCAAAGTCTCACGCTCCAGGACACTGCCCTTGAAGCGGTAGAGGTGAAATCCCTCGCTGAGTGCGAGCGAAAAACCAAACCTGAAGGATAAACTGATGAGAAAGAAAGAAAGAAAGAAAGAAAGAAAGAAAGAAAGATCATAGTACTATAGGTCTATAATCTATCATTCCGGAAAAAAAATATATTTATGGTTGGGGCAACTGGCCTAGTCACTTCCGTGGCCCATGAAAGAGAAACATTAAATATCTTGGTGGAGGGAAAAAGTTAAACAAGTCGGGCTGAGTGGTTCAGACGGTTGAGGTGCTGGCCTTCTGACCCCAACTTGGCAGGTTCGATCCTGGTTCAGTCCGGTGGTAGTTGAAGGTGCTCAAATATGTCAGCCTCGTGTCGGTAGATTTACTGGCACATAAAAGAACTCCTGCAGGACTAAACTCCTGCATATCGGCGTCTCCGAGAACCGTAGAAGTAGTTAGCGGGCGTAAAGCCAATAACATTAATTACATTTGGCTTTTAACAAGCTGAGCATATCACGCAAGAAAAATGTCTTGGTGACATTTTAGTCGTTCAATACAGGAATGTCATTGGGTATTGTGACTTTTACCTTTTCTTTTTTTTTTCTATTTGCTTTACATCGCACAGTCACAGATAGGTCTTATGGTGACGATGGGACAGGAAAGGCCTAGGAATGGGAAGGAAGCGGCCGTGGCCTTAATTAAGGTACAGCCCCAGCATTTGCCTGGTGTGAAAATGGGAAACTCCGGAAAACCATCTTCAGGGCTGCCGACAGTAGGGTTCGAACCCACTATCTCCCGGATGCGAGCTCACAGCTGCGTGCTCCTAACCGCACGGCCAACTCGCCCGGTATTTTTATCCTTCGGTTTATTGACTTGGCTTGTATACCCTAAAACTTAGACTAAGTTGGATAATATTTTAAACACCAACATCACTATTTTCACCTGTGTGCAATTATGTTATTTATTTCACTAATATTATGATAATTATTATAATTGAGCAATGTTAACTTATAAGACTCCAACAGACAAGCATTGGTTTTGTGTAGAGATATATATTTGTTAAATTCACGTTTTCTTTCATGACGTACACGCCTATTTTTTGTTATTTTATAGAGTATTTAGCTATAGCCTAAATTTCTTTACAAATGTAAGCTCTTCAATAAAGACATAAATAACTGTCGCATGCCAAGATAAACTGGAATAATTAGAGCAGTCAATATGGTTCATAACCCCTTTGGTTTATTACCTAGACATGGATCACCCAAAACATAGGTTAGGTTTGGAGAATACTTTAATAATCAGCATTAATAAAATGCACTGTTTATTACTTTCATATTCCAAGATGTA
Source organism: Anabrus simplex (assembly GCF_040414725.1). Classification (NCBI taxonomy): domain Eukaryota; kingdom Metazoa; phylum Arthropoda; class Insecta; order Orthoptera; family Tettigoniidae; genus Anabrus; species Anabrus simplex. Next base: position 369,972,371 of record NC_090269.1, on the reverse strand, counting down.
AATGAAGCATTTAACTAAAGCATCATACATTAAAATTCGAAGTGTTACCACTATAACAGCTGACATGGAAAAGTGATTGAAAATTCAAACAAATTCAACTTACGTTAAAATGATCTTTAAAAAAATAAACTGTAGACTTTTCCGATATATCACCAGCATTTCTCCGGCTCGCCAAAATCCATTTCTCCCTAGTTTTAGCGTCTTTGGAACATTTATAAACAATTTGTTTGGGATGGTATGCGATGTGCTATTGCTCATCGGAGCTATACACCATTTATAAGTTTCTGCCCCACTGTCTGCGCAGAATTCATTTAAAGTCTAAAATATACCACTCAGATTATTATCCAATGTATAGACTTCGAATTTTACCAAACCAGACACTAACATAAAGTAGAAATACGCTAAGTGTGTTGGGGATATCTAAATGTTGGGGATATCACTAATAAATAAAACACTGAATCACTTTACTTCGTCATGGCTGCCATATTTATTCTTACTTACTACAAACCAGTACAAAACAAAAGCATAAATACAAGCGAAATGGCAGTTCCCCGTAGCTCCGCTAGATAGCAGGAGCTCATACTTGAAATACTAAACTATGTACAGGGAGATTGCATATCCAAATCACATAACGCCGTTAGAGTGTGTACGAGTCCTTTTCTATGAATCTCCAACATCCTCCCCACCCTGGTCTATCTCGAGTGGGATGACCAGCTGGACAGGTCGTGTCACATGGTTTCCGTCCGAGGTGCGAAGAATAACCGTTCTAGTTCTCCCGTCACGTCCTTCCCGTAATTCTTCGACCCGTGCTTTATTCCACATGCGTCTTGGGCGTGTATCCTCTTGTAGTAAAACTACGTCACCGACTCTGATTCTTGACCCGTGGTCTCTGGGCTGGCGAACTTCGTGAAAATTCCGTAATAGTAGCAAATACTCTTTACTCCAACGCTTCCAGAAGTCGTCAGTCATTCGCTGGAGTAGTCTGAAGATTCTAACAAGGTCTCGCCTAGGTGGTTCTGGTCCAGTAGGTATCGTGGTGAGTCGATCGCCAACGAGGAAGTGGGCTGGAGTCAATACACCACCACTGTCATCATGTTGCATCAAGGGTCTTGTGTTTAATACGGCTTCTATGCTGGTCAAAACAGTCCGTAGCCCTTCATCATCAATAGTGGAACGTCCAAGTATTTTCCGTAGACATCGCTTGGTGAGGCCAATTAGTCTTTCCCACCATCCTCCCCACCAAGCGGCACGTGGGGCAATGAACTTCCATGTGATACCTTGCTGGGCCATATAGCTGAATCACTTTACTTCGTCATGGCTGCCATATTTATTCTTACTTACTACAAACCAGTACAAAACAAAAGCATAAATACAAGCGAAATGGCAGTTCCCCGTAGCTCCGCTAGATAGCAGGAGCTCATACTTGAAATACTAAACTATGTACAGGGAGATTGCATATCCAAATCACATAACGCCGTTAGAGTGTGTACGAGTCCTTTTCTATGAATCTCCAACAAAGTGTATCCTGCTTCTCACAGCACACTATGTGTTATTTCGTCTGCTAATTCAGTCAACCTGTACGATGACGTCAGACCAATGAGATCGCGTACTTGCGTGACGTGACATTTTCGTACTTTAATTTAGATTTTATCATGTTTGGAGTTATTATTTGTACATTCTGATCACGTTTTTGAATTCTGCGTGAAATTTTGAATCAGATTATCATATTTTTAATTAAAAACTTGGATCATGCATTTCCCTATTGCTTTACCGGGCGAGTTGGCCGTGCGGGTTAGGGGCGTGCAGCTGTGAGCTCGCATCCGGAAGATAGTAGGTTCGAACCCCACTGTCGGCAGCCCCGAAGATGGTTTCCCGTGATTTCCCATTTTCACACCAGACAAATGCTGGGGCTGTACCTTAATTAAGGCCACGGCCGCTTCTTTCCCATTCATAGGCCTTTCCTATCCCAACGTCGGCATAAAACATATCTGTGTCGGTGCAACGTAAAGCAAATAGCAAAGAAAAAAAGCAATTGCTTAATGTTCTGTTCATACCACGAAACAATCGAGCAATAGCTTGGAAAATGTTAAACTTTTCCTAGTCCAGGCTACTCATTCGATGCAAAAGAATGCATGACGCGAATGTGCCTGCTTTCTTCAATATTCATAGAGGTAAACGGTAGAAACCGTCAAACTAACATGAAGAACGTAATTTTTTAAAGTTACACAGGTTTAATGGGACAGTCTCATCATTTTATAGGAATGAAAGGCGGAGCTTTCGGTCCGGAGTAAAAAAATTAGGGTGTTTTGAGGTATGAAGGAGACTCAGGTTTTTAGGTTGGAGTGGGGCAGGATATCGGAATACATAAAAGTACAGAGTCGAGGAAATAATAATAATAATAATAATAATAATAATAATAATAATAATAATAATAATAATAATAATAATAATAATAATAATAATGGCGTGTGGCTTCCGAAGAGGCCTGGTGCAGGTCTTTAGAGTTGACGCCGTTTAGGCCACCAGCGCGTCTATAAGGTTGGAGCCCTGCGTATGATGAAAACGGCACACACACACCAAGTTCCCGATCCATTGGAATTGATTCATGATGGTTGAAATTCCAGACCAGGTCGTGAATCGAACCCGGGACCCCCTGGACCAAAGGTGAGCACGTTAACTATTTTGCCATGGAGCCGGATAGAAGGGCTGATGATTTCGTTGTTTTTCTCATTAAATCAAACAGCATTGCCAACTTCCTCGTTAGTATTGCCTAACACAAGGAGTGTTGGGTTTAGAATGCTCCAGTTCCAAGCCACGAGCACTGACAACTGACCGGCCCACGTGACGTAACCAAGCTCGCTCTGTGGTCTCGCCAAGCCACAGGCAATGAAGTCTCACCTCTTGTTATTTGCTTTGCCAATAATTATCTTGACCCTGAAACAACGCCACAGCTCACCTTGGTCGCCCTTCAAGTTATGAGATCTAGTTTTTATCGTCACGTGAGATGGAACTAAGAATATAAACAGACCTGACATCAAAACGTGAGACCACACTCTGATTCCTGCATTGTCCAATGGACCGTGCAATGTGTTCACCTTTATTACTTGCGTGATCCTGGAGATAATCAGCTCCGATGTATCATTCCCCGAAACCAATTTATCTGGAGAAATAAATAACTAATAGTAATAATAATAATAATAAATGGAGATCTACGAAAGAGATTCAGTAATCCAGAAAAGAGTGAGGCAAAGCTGCAGTTTATCCCCTCTCCTTTATAATGTTTGTACAGAACAAGTTGTAAAGGAAATCCAAGTAGAATTTGGAAAGCGAATCTCAATCGAAGGTGAGGAAGTCAAAACTCTGAGATTTGCCAATGATATTGTTATTTTATCTGAGTATGCAGAAGATCCAGAGAAGTTGATGTATGGTATGGGCACAGTCTTGGAGAATAAGTACAAGATGAATATAAATAAATTCGAAATACAAGTAACGGAGTGTAATCGAAAGAAGTAAGGACATGCTGGAAATATTAGCTTAGAAAGTGGAGTCCTAGGGTAGCAAAATAACTAACGATGGCAAACGTAAGGACATGAAATACAGACTAGCACAAGAAAGGAAGGTATTTCTTAAGAAAAGAAACCTGTTCACTTCGAGCATTGATATAGGAATTAGAAAGACGTTTTTAATACTTTTCTCTGAAGCATGGCATTGTATGGAAGTGAAACATGAACGATAAATAGCTCGGGAATAAAAAGAATAGAAGCTTTTGAAATGTGGTGTTACAGAAGAATGCAGAAAGTGAGATGAATAGATTGAATCACGAATGGAGAGATACTAAATCATGTTGGTGCGAGGAGAACGATTTTACGAAATTTGACCAAAAGAAGAGAAAAAAATATAGCACACATCTTAAGACACCCAGGACTTGTTCAGTTGTTTAATGAGGGAAGTGTATGCTGTAAGAAAGGCAGGAGAAGACCAAGGTATGAATATGACAAGGAGATTAGAACAGACGTAGGATGTGGTAGTTACGTGGAAATTAAAAGGTTAGAATGTCGTATTCCCGCTGGTACACCAATATGGTGACAGCTACTCGACATGGGATGTTCAGGTAAGGCTATTACTAGAGGCATGAATTCTTCGCATTAACGATAAACGGGACAAAAATATTTTGAAGTGATTTTGAAATATCCTAACAAATCATACGATTCCGGTTAAGAAATTAGTGATTTTGTTTTCGCGAATTACAGCGAATTAAAGCAACAAGTTAAAGCGAAATTTATGGAAAATAACGATCTTGAAATAGTATTCCAGTATCACGTATGTGAAGGAAACATAATACAGAATAAGGATACAGAAGTATCCCTTCGTATTGATATTCTATAAAATCCCTTAATAGTACGGCCATATAGCGTGAAAAGCTATGGTCATATAGGGTGAAAGGGTAATTTGTTATGTAATCTTGATTAGGACTATATTATGCTTGATGATGATGCTTGTTGTTTAAAGGGATCTAACATCGAAGGTCATCGGTCCGGGCTATATTATAGTTCTAATCAAGAGTACATAAGGAATAATGAATGATTATCAATATTGCTTCTCTATATTTACTTATCTTTCACATAAATAATTCACAATATCACGAAGTAAACTTTTTGTGGATAACTTTAGGAGATAATTAAAGTGACATTAAAGCGCGCGAAAAAATTGTTTCCTTTTCGCGAAATCGAAAGTAAATTAATACGAAAAATTCACGCCTTTAGCTATTACCAATACTTCCCGTATACCGTTGAAACATCCGCAACATGTAAACGATCGAGCAGCTCGTACACTGAGGAGAAACAAACCAAATCCACCCGCAGGAGAAGCAAGCTGCAAGCATCATGGTAAAACAATATTAAGAAAGAATTGAAGACTGCAAATATCAACAGGGACAACCCAGGAAAGAGCAACTTGGTGCTGCAATACTAGGAGACCCGACTCGAAATAAATCCAGAGAACAATAATAATAATAACTTGCTAACCGACACAACATCGAAAGTAAAATTTTTAGGAGAAATTTCTGAACCATCTGAAATCAAAACATAATTCAGACAAGAGGACGGATTATCTCCCTTAGCTTTTAATTCAGTTCTGGGAAAAGTTGTTGGAATATGGCAAAATAAATCTAAAGGTTAGGTATATGGAAGGTAGATGTGTCCAAAACAAAATGTACCTTCATTGCCTAGTATTTGCTGATGACATTGCTATTCTATCCAACAAGAGACAGGAAGCAATCAGGTCTGTAGAAAAAGTTCATGAAATAGCAGCCTAAACAGGACTCCAAATTTCTTATGAAAAGACAAAGTAGATGGAAGGGACTAGATCAGGTTTCAACAGTCTGCCATTAATCACCACATATGGAAATAGGCCTATATCGTTCAAGTAGACAAATTTAAGTATGTAGGTGGATTGATTGAACCAGCAGTGTTAAATCAGCAAGCTAACAAAGAAAGAATTGCAGAACTTCAAAGAACATACAAAATTACTTGAAACAGTTACAATAAAAGAACTATATCAAAAAGGGAAAATTACGACATTATAACACAGTAGTTAAAACAGAAGCACTTAATGCATCTGAAACTAATATAATTCGTGGCAAATCTCGAATAAAGATGATCGAAAAACAAGAAAGAAACATTCTTAGGAAAAACGTAGGACCAAAATGTGAAAATGGAATTTGGACGAAAAAGAAACCTCATGAAAACTCTCAAGTTACAGAAAAAATCTCAGACACAATCAGGAAACGGCGATTACAATTTTATGGTCGCTTATATAGAATGGATAGTAACAGGCTCACAAAGAAAATTTTAAACTTAGGCTTATCAATGAAAAACCACAGTAATTGGCTGAAAGAAATCAGTGAAAACCTAAATGAAATTGGCATTAACGAAGAAACCATTCACATGAGAATAAAATTTAGAATATCAATTCACAAACACAAATTTTCCGTAAAGCCCACCCGACTACATACTGGATGGACTGAACAATGTAAAAAGGAACACAGCTAGAGGATGGGGAAGAAAAGAAGAAAACCAAAAGAAGTGCTTAATAAGTTCAAACGCTCTTCTTAAGTTGGACATAACAAATCAAGAAATAATTTTGCCGCGCTAAAACATACAGTGGGATGGTAGAGGGCAACGGCTGTGAAGATAATGACCATGGTCTTAAGTAATTCATAGTTTCATCATTCGGTTGGTGTGAGAAACCAATAGAAAATCATCTTGAGCAGGGTTCGAACACCCGCCCCATCTCTCGAATGCAAGCTGACAGCTACTCGGTCCAGACTGCGCAGCCGACTTTTCGGTAACTTGATCTAACTTGGACGATGAATGACTGAGTTTTTATTAATTATTATTCTTAGCAGAGATCCAGATATGATATGATATTTGTTCATGGCGTCGACCTCTGTTGATCTTTTGACACTACTTTCACTATATGAGAGGAACCTGCGTGTAAGTAGAATTACGGAAGTGTAGAGTGCTGAATGTGAGGAAAGGGACGTTCAGGACGACACAAACACCCAGTCCCCAGGCCAGAGATATTAATGATTTACAATTAAAAAACCCTGACCCGGCCGGGAATCGAACCCGGGGCCGCCGGGTGACAGGCGTTGCGCCCCTACACAGCGGGGTCGGACAGATCCAACAATTACTAACGTCTTCAACTGCGAACTCTCTTTCTAATATACGGTAGCATAGAACGTTCTATTACCCCTCTTTCTTAAATTAAAGTACTGTACATCACTATTCACCTTGGCGACCCCGAAAACGATGTATTCGACACTATTTTCGATTTATATATCACTCCCCCAGCCTCCACCCCAAATGGGTCACTATTCATCTCAGCGACCACAAAACGTATGGATTGGACACTGTGTGTTTGAGTCATCAGTCCATAGACTGGCTTGATGCAGCTCTCCATGCCACCCTATCATGTGCTAACCTTTTCATTTCTACGTAACTATTGCATCCTACATCTGCTCTAATCTGTTTGTCATATTCATACCTTGGTCTACCCCTACCGTTCTTCATCTAGACTGCCGCCCTTGCAACTACCGAAAGGCTGCTACTCCCCTTTCGATGAACCATTCGTTAGTCTGGTCTCTCAACAGATACCCATCCGATATGGTTGCACCTGCGGCTCGGCTATCTGCTTCATTGGGACACGCAAGCCTCCCCACCGTGGCAAGGTCACTATTTTCGAATATGTTATATATCACACCCCCTCCTCGCCCCCCACCTCAGTGGGTACGTGGGGTGTCTCACCCCCAGACGGTTTGTCAAAAGAAACTCGGAGTGTCACTATTCATCTCAGCGAACCCGAAAAGTATGTATTCGACACTATTTTCGATGACATTTGTATCTCACCTCCCTCGCTCCTAACGGCTCCTGGGGTGCCTTACACCTGCGCGGTGTTTCTCCTGATACTAAAACTCCGGAGTGCCACTGTTCAACTTGACGACCCCGAAAACTATGTATTGCACACTGTTTTCGATTTATATATCACTCCCACAGCCCCCACCCCAAATGGGTCACTATTCATCTCAGCGACCACGAAAAGTATGGATTCGACACTATTTTCGAACATTTTATATCACCCCCCTCCACAATGGGTACATGGGGTGTCTTACCCCCGCACGTGGTTTGTCAAAAGATATCTGGAGTGTCACTATTCATCTCAGCGACCCCGATAAGTATGGATTCGACACCATTTTTGATAATTTTTATATCACTCCCCCCTCGCCCCCCACCCAAAGGGGGCTGAACTTGGACTTTAAAAAATACCAGAGTGTCATTATTCATCTCAGCGACCACGAAAAGTATGGATTCGACACTTTTTTCGAATATTTTATATGTCACCCCCTTCGCCCTCCCTCGCCTCAGTGGGTACGTGGGGTGTCATACCCCCAAGCGGTTTGTCAAAAGAAATCCGCCCCCCCTCGCCCCCACCCGAAAGAGGGCAGAACTTGGACTTTAAAAAATTCCGGAATGTCACTATTCATCTCAGCGACCATAAAAAGTATGGATTCGACACTATTTTCGAATATTTTATATGTTACCCACTTGCGCCCCCACCGCCCCCACGCAGTTTGTCAAAAGAAACCCAGGGTGTCACTATTCATCTCAGCGACCCCGAAAAGGATGGATTCGACACTATTTCCTATTACTTTGATATATCACTCCCCCCTCGCCACCCACCCAAAGGGGGCTGAATTTGGGCTTGGAAAAATTCTGGAGTATCACTATTCATCTCAGCGAATCCAAAAACGATGGATTCGACACTATTTTCGCATATTTTTATATGTGACCCCCTCGCCCCTAAGGATACTTGGCGTGTCTTACCCCCACGCGGTTTGTCTCCTGATACTAAGTCGTAACTGTGCCAAGTTTGGTGTAAATCGCTCCAGTGGTTTAGGAGGAGATGTAATACATACATATATACATACATACATACAACGACATTTATATTAGATAGATAGATGTAAAGAAACTAGTGGCAAAAATCATTCTTTGGAAGCACATATGTTTGGTCATATTTTCCATTCCTTGGGTCATATTTGGTTATTTTAAGGGCATACTTGCCTGCTTATTTGGGGGATTTTTAGGTCTTAAACACCCGGACCCTAATCATAATATTATGATCCTTCCTACTTTTAAGAACTCTACTCAAGCTTATTTGTCTGCTTATGTCATTCCACGCCATTTCTCCACTGACATCTCAGAACATACCACTTAGTCGAGCTCTCGTCTCCTTACTCCCAAGTCTTCCCAGCTCAATGTTTGCAACATTTTTGTAACACTACTTTTTTTTCTCGGGAATCACCTAGAACAAATCGTGCTGCTTTATTTTGGACCTTTTTCCAGTTCTCGTATCAAGTTACCCTAGGGATGGTCCCGTACACTGGAACCATTCTCTAATTAGGGTCTTACAAGTGAATGTCCTCTCAAATCAGCCTTCAGGCTGAGTAGATCCTCTACAGCTCCGCCAACAACTGTCATAGATGACCTAGGCGTCAGTGAAGTGGCATACTGGGGATATGAGGCGTGAGGTAGTTTCCCGTTGCTTTCCTCACCGATCCAGAAGTTGCTATTACATATCAGTCTGCCAAACCCACTGAAATGCCCGCACCAACCGACCATATGAGCGATATTCTCACACCATTCATAACAGGCACTGGCTGCGCAAGGAAGTGTTACTAGCATCGCTCATACCTCAGTCACTTTCATATTGTCAAAGCCAAGGATGAGACTGAGACAAGTCAGTGAAAGTAACACATTTATTGTAGCCCATGCCAGAAAACAATAACCCCCAGGTACCATCTTAATCATATGAAGATATCAGTGACCTCGTGAATATGATTACTCCTGTATAATGAATTGGATCTTTAATATAAAAGAACAAGTGGGAAAAACCATTCGTTGGAAGTACATATCGATGTTTTCTTTTAAAACCCCGTATGTCCCAATGCTCTTCCTATTCATTATATTCCTTAAGACTTGTCACTCCTCCTACTGTATGCAGTCCATCAGAACAATTTTCGTTGTGTTCATTTTCCTATGCTAATGTGTAAAGGAAAGTGAACCTTAAATACATTATAACTTACTGTATGAGTGTGTAAATTCGCCATGCAAACAACATCCCTATAGTACGGTATGGCAAATACGTGGCTGGGAGGCGTGACAAGTCTTCTTTTTAATTTGTTTACCCTCCAGGGTTGGCTTTTCCCTCGGACTCAGCGAGGGATCCCACCTCTACAGCCTCAAGCACAGTGTCCTGGAGCGTAAGACATTGGGTCAGGGATACAACTGGGGAGAATGACCAGTACCTCGCCCAGGCGGGCTCACCTGCTATGCTGAACAGGAGCCTGGCGGGGGGTGGGAAGATTGTAAGTGATAGACAAGGAAGAGGGAAGGAAGTGGCCGTGGCATTAAGTTAGGTACCATCCCGGCATTTGCCTGGAGGAGAAGTGGGAAAACACGGTAAACCACTTCCAGGATGGCTGAGGTGGGGGTCGAACCCACCTCCACTCATTTGACCTCCCGAGGCTGAGTGGACCCCGTTCCAGCCCTCGAACCACTTTTCAAATTTCGTGGCAGAGTCGGGAATCGAACCCGGGCCTCCGGGGGTGGCAGCTAATCACACTAATCACTTCACCACAGAGGCGGACGTGACAATTCTTAAGGAATATAATGGGTAGGAAGAGCATTGGGAGATTCGAGCTTTTAGAAGAAAGCCTTCGATATGTTTGGTCATATTTTTCATTTTTCGGTAACTTCATATTTGGATGATTTTATGAAGCTATTTCTTTATATTAGCACCTACATACTTACTGTGATCCCCATGAGGTACTTTCATCCCATCAACACAGTAATTAAAACTGAGAGAACTTTTCCTCTTGGTAAAACTTAATATCAGACTTTTCACCCCGTTTACCATCTCGTCTTAAACCCTCGCCCAAAACCAAAATGAGCATGGGTGGTTCCAGCGATATCGAAAATTAATGAGATAAGCTGAATAAAGTATTATTATTATTATTATTATTATTATTATTATTATTATTATTATTATTATTATTTTCTGGCTCTTCCCATTGACTCCGGGGTTTCGGGTCGATATTAAATGTGGATTAAGCCCAGTATTTGTATTCTAACGCCAACCCAAGTAAGGGATGTATTTACTACTGCGCGTGTTCCTGTGGTAGTTTGTAATGCAGCGTGTTGAGTGTCAGTGTTGTATATTAAGACGAACCCACCCAATCCCCTCACCAGAGGAATTAAGCTAAGGCGGCTAATATCCCCAGCCCTGCTCAGAACTGAAGGTGGGAGGCTCTACGATGAAGACCATTCTGCCAATGAGCCGGGCTATTATCATTATTAATATTTTAGTAGTGGTAGTGGTAGTAGTAGTGACAAGGACCAGCCCAGTAAAAGTTTGTTGTGGCGGTGATTGCTGTATTAAAGAGATAAAAACGTAATGACCAGGAGAGTTGGCCGTGCTGTTAGAAGCGCGCAGCTGTGAGATCCGGGATATAGTGGGTTCGAACTCCAATGTCGGCAGCCTTGAAAATGGTTTTCCCTGGTTTCTCATTTTCACACCAGGCAAATGCTAGGGATGTGCATTAATTAAGGCCACGACCACTTCCTTCCCACTCCTAGGCCTTTCCTATCCCATCGTTGCCATAAGATCTATCTGACCGGGCGAGTTGGCCGTGCGGTTAGGGGCGCGCAGCTGTGAGCTCGCATCCGGGAGATACTGGGTTCGAACCCCACTGTCGGCAGCCCTGAAGGTGTTTTTCCGTGGTTTCCCATTTTCACACCAGCCAAATGCTGGGGCTGTACCTTAATTAAGGCCACGACCACTTCCTTCTCACTCCGAGGCCTTTCCTATACCATCATCGCCATAAGACCTATCTGTGTCGATGCGAGGTACTGTTAGGAGATCAGAAGAATGCACATGCCCGGTGAGGCACAGGGCGAAGGGGTTTTCACCAGCAGAGCCAGTGACGCAATGGTTAGCATGGCAACTCCGCTATTATCCAGGCGACTTTATATTATCTTCTACTGGCAGCTCTTCGCTCTTGACAGTTGTAATCCAGAAAACTGGAAAGTGTGAGTCAATGTTTTCGTGTAGCAGATACGAGAAGATAAGAGCCGATCTGTCTGGGAAGAACAGGGATTTCGTGCTTGCAGGCCAGATTCCTCATTCCTGCATTCTTGTCATCTCTACACAGTAAAGTCATTTGTAAAAAAAAAAACAAAAAAAACGTAAAGCTCAGCCTCTCTTTACAAATCACTCGGAAATAAATAGAAAAGACATTAAATACATGTTCACCTAATGAACATGAGAAGAACGAAAAGATAAAAAGAAACCACTTTTTGAGAAAATTAAATGATCATAAATATGTCTCCCCGGTCATGGCAATCCATAAAGGGCTGCATATTTGGCAACCAGCCATAAGTCATAGGCTGCATGGTTGCTAGGCAACATTGTCTGTCCAGCCATCGATACCTTACATCACTGCCTCCACTTCCGTCACACGTCGCCTCACGTCACACACATTTTCGGATGAATAATAATAATAATAATAATAATAATAATAATAATAATAATAATAATAATAATAATGGTATTTGCTTTACGTCCCACTAACTACTCTTTTACGGTTTTCGGAGACGCCGAGGTGCCGGAATTTAGTCCCGGAGGAGTTCTTTTACGTGCCAGTAAATCTACCGACACGAGGCTGACGTATTTGAGTACCTTCAAATACCACCGGACTGAGCCAGGATCGAACCTGCCAAGCTGGGGTCAGACGGCCAGCGCCTCAACCGTCTGAACCACTCAGCCCGGCAATTTTCGGATGACATCTAGCCATAAAACATATTCATGCCAAAATGTACGAAATAGAAAACGAGACATCAATGATGACAAAGCGATCAGTGAATAACAACTCAACAAGCACAGATGATACCAGGTCACAGCAAGTCTTGTAACCAAAACTTCACCCTCATAGATAACCTCGACAACAGGGTTTCGGCTCCATGAAATTGTCCATTTCCAGCTCAGTCATTGTGTATCAGGATGCGACTTGTTGGCTCATAGCTGGGTGTCGTAACAAACCATCCCCTGTCATCAGTCATAACTCTTTGTATTGCTTGGCCTGGTGACCCCTCCCAGCTGTGTTTATGCAAATCATTGCCCGTGTTAGGTAACGCGTCAGCTATAATTCTTGACAAGTGATTGGGTAACGTAGGATTAATCACAGGGATGTGCTGCTCATTAACATGTGAGGACTGCAATCACAGTACTTCACAAAATAACCACGCCTAATGGGTAATATTACACATGTTTCAACCAGCACAAAGAAAGGAAGCTTTCAAAAGGCCAGAGATCTTGAACTTTCATTAATTCGCTCGTAAAAGCAAAAGGGCTGCGACCAGGGCCATATTTACGCATGGACCAACATGGGTCATGGCGAAAGGCGGCAGTATTTGGTAGGTGGCCTTTCATTTTCTTTTCTTTTTTAAATTATGTTATTATTTTGTAAGCATCGGATATGGAGAATGATGATGAGGTGGTCGACGAAGAAAGAGGTGGATGCATAATTTCGAGATGAATTTCAGTTGAATATGAGATTATTAGACGATGGAAAGGATCCAGGAAATGATGAGCTACCAGCAGAACTTCGCTAGTGGCAAGATTCATGTAGAGTTATTCAGTCTAGTAAAGAATATATATGAATAAAATAAAACAGAATAGAATACACCCATCCCCCAATTTCGGATCGCCTGAAGATGGTGAGAGACTATTCATTTATGGTAATTCAAACTTTTTGATACACGCATTACATTAAACCTATTATCTCTTTACATCCAATTTCTAAATTGTACTTTCCTTTAATTCATTCATTTACTTTTGTCCTAGACATTAACAGTGTTATATAGTCTAGGACAACATGTATCTTACCTTTCATATTTATTCATTAATTCATTAATTCATGAATGAGTGAATGAATGAATGGAGTGAATTCCTGCATGATGAAAAAAAGTAAGAAAAATCCTCCCTCCCAGTCACGGATAACTACCTACTGGGGAGAGACTTTCATGAATGATTAAATGAATGAATCAATGAATGAATCAATGAATGTTCACATTCAATTAAATTAAGGAAAAAAGATAATGACTCGACAATACAACCTTTATGCCACAAGTCTTCATAGAGTTATTGCTACAACTACAACATATAATATGGATAAATTGAATCAATGACTGCATGAATTGACGAATGGATGATTCCATAATTGAATTGTATCCATTCATGAATGAACAAACACTCTTCTCTACCAGTCACGGATAGACACCAACTCGGGAGAGAGTTTTTTGAATCATGAAATGAATGAATGTTCACATCCATTAAAGAAAAAAAGATAACTACAAAGACAATACAACAATTTTTCTATTACTACGTTTAATATTATATTTAAACCTAATTACATCAGTTTCCCATGTTATCACCCCTCTTTTTTTGCAAGTTGCTTTACGTCGCACCGACACAGATAGGTCTTATGGCGACGATGGGACAGGAAAGGGTTAGGAGTGGGAAGGAAGCGGCCATGGCCTTAATTAAGGTACAGCCCCAGCATTTGCCTAGTGTGAAAATGGGAAACCACGGAAAACCATCTTCAGGGCAGCTGACAGTGGGGTTCGAACCTACTATCTCCCGAATACTGGATACTGGCCGCACTTAAGCGACTGCAGCTATCGAGCTCGTTTTTTGCCCTAGATATAATACAGTGTTACGTATTAGTTCATGCTTGTTTTATTGTTCATATTTTCTTTTGTCACGTACTTTAAGAATATCTATGAAACAGGGCATGTTCCATTGGACTAAAAACTACATGCTACTATCCCACTTCCCAGAAAGGTGACAGCAAAGAAATGTGGTCAGTACAGGACAATAAACTTTATCACATATGCATGCAAAATGCTTACCATAATAATTCAGAAAAGGAATGTAAAGAAGATAGATGTACAGGCTAGTATTTCCAGAAGATCAGTACGGATTCAGGAGAGAAAGGGGAACTCGAGAATCAAATTTAAGTCTAACAACGATTCTTGAAATGCAACTAAGGAAATATCTTATTTTTTATTTTTTTATTTTTATTTTTGCTTTACGTCGCACCGACACAGATAGGTCTTATGGCGACGATGGGACAGGAAAGACTTAGGAATGGGAAGGAAACGGTCGTGGCCTTAATTAAAGTACAGCCACAGCATTTGTCTGGTGTGAAAATGGGAAACCACGGAAAACCATCTTCAGGGCTGCCGACAGTGGGGTTCGAACCCACTATCTACCGGATGCAAGCTCGCATATCGCGCTCCTAACCGCACGGCCAACTCGCCCGGTGAAGGAAATATCAGGATACGTACATTGCCTTTATCGATCTGGAAAAGTCGTTTGATAAAGTTGACTGGGAGGAGTTATTTACGATGTTGAAGGCGGTGGGTGCAGAATACAAGGCATGCGAATAACACATTGAGTTACACAGGGATGGAGTAGCTGTGGTGATGTGTGCTGAATATCAAGAAGATAAAGTTCAGAGTGTGGCAGGATTGCTCACACTCCCCTTATTTGGTGGAGGGGAGGAAGGGATATGGTTTCAGGGAAAGAAAGTAACCTGGCTGAGATTCGCATATAACATCACTATGCTGGTTGGAAGTGAGCAGAAACTGACAGCGATCCTGGAAGAGATGGAGGCCTCCTTCAAAGTCTTTTAACATGAAAATGAACCTAACAAAGGCGAAAATCGTATTAGGACGCAAATACGACGCACAAGAACAGCACGCGGGGCACAGAGAGGCAGAAGAACATGGAGACTTCCACATATTATCTGGGGAGCAACATAACATCAGGTCGGTGAGATTTTAAGCTGAATAAACCCGGCTGAGAACGTCTCTTCACCTCAAGCAGCAAAGAAATGTACCTCAAAGTAGATTTCTTGAAAACCTTCGCATGGAGTGTGCTGGTATGTGAAAGCGAGATCTACACACTCGGGGGAGTTGAAAAGAAAAGGATTGCAGCCTTGGAAATGTGGTGTTATCGAATAAAGTTCAGAATTTTCTGAGTGGAAAATGACGAAATAACAGGTTCTACGGAGGGTTCAATTGACGAAGTCCTGCTTGTGGGACCTAATTTGCAAGAGAAGAAATGTGCAAATTAGGTTTGTTTTAAGGCAAGAAGAAATGCTGAAGACAATTCTTGAAGGGAAGGAATGCTAAAGGCAGACCGAGGTTGCAGTACGTCAAACAAATCTTGAGGGACGCCACGTGTCACTCCTACACAACTATGTAGAGAATAGCTAGACAGAGAACTGTTTGCCCCGCCGCAAACCAGTCTTAGGATTGCTGACGCAAGAAGAAGAAGAAAAAATTTTGTATTCACGCTCATGACTCAAGCTTTTATTCTAATATTTTTCAAAGAATGATCAATTAGCTAAACGTGCGTGCTGATGTTTGATGTCAGATCAGACTATGTTGTCACATCGTGTCCATTCCAGAATTTAAATTTATTGTTAAACGCCAGATAATATTATATCAAAAGCAAGAAACACCAGTTTTAGGTATTTCGATCCGACAAAAAAATATATGCCCATGTGAAGACATAAGTTTATATTTGTAACTTTGTATCCAACAGTTCAGCCGAACGCTTACTTTCATCATTGCGACGAAATAAAACATGTTTTCATTTTCCTCTTTCCAAAGCAATCTTACAGGACTTCTCTTATATGTGTATTGAGAGTGAACTCTTAAAATCTGTAAAAAATATTACGACGTGATCTATCCCTTTACCCAAGTAATTTGCAGATTCTGAGTAACGGTGGTGGTCATTATTGTTTTATGAGTAAGCACAACTGGACAACCATCCTCTGAACATTAATGAGAGGGAAAGGCGGAGGAGTTCCAGTCTTCCGAAGTATGGGTGTATCGACAAAAAAATGCGTGAAGTGAACTAGAATGGACCAAGGGAGATCGGATTGGCAGGATAAGCATGACCCTGATACAAATGGAAGCAACTTTAGACCCATCTAGGGAACACGTAGTCTCTAAGTTGAGAGTCAGTCCTCACCCACAGGGAGATTGAATTAAAGACGCAGATACTGGATGGCTCAGCTAACTTGGACACCCCAAATATTTCCTCAACAATTGAAGATGTAGAAATTGAGTTTTTGCTCAATTATACAAGGCGTGATCAAAACGTTTCCGTTTGAGGGCGTTGCTGCAGCGGACATGTAAGTTAGTGCGACTCCGATGCGGGCATGTAAGCACAGATATGTAGAAAAAAGGAATTAGTGTGGTGGTGGTAGTAGTATCGTGCCGAGGTGCGTGCGTTAAATGCGGCCATGTGAACTATGGCGACGTTATTGCCAAATGCGTCCAAACAGGACCAACGGCGGTGATTGGTGATTATTGTTCTAGGAGGAAGTACAACTAGGCAAACCATCCTCTATATAACACTAATCAGAGAAAAACAATGGAAGGGATCCGACACTTCGAAATATGAAGATATCGAACTAAGGAAGACAAAGGCCACGAAGGTCGTGAAAATGAAAGACTCCCTAGGCCTCGAGTGCTCTAATACCGTCGGGGTCGGAAAAGAAGAAGAGTCGACCAAGCGAGGTCGGATAGGATAGATTAGAGTGAGGAGCCTGGCACAAGTAAGTGGAAGCAATGCCACGACTCAGCTAAGCGCCCCGTGGTCATCAACCCACGCTTCCAAGTTCAGAGCCACTGGGACCCCTTTTAGTCGCCTCTTACGACAGGCAGGGAATACCATGGGTGTTATTCTACCTCCCCCACCCACAGGGGAAAACAGGACCAAAGTGCTGTTATTCTGTTCTTGGCTGCCGAAGGACAAATCTGTCGAAAACCACCGTTGTGAAATGGGGCACGAAGTTCCGTGCGGGTCGCGTTTCGTCACAAGACGCCGATCGATCTGGGAGGCCAGACTCATCCGTTAGTCTTGGACACAAATGACAAATTATCAAAATGGCGCTGGTTGTTTTATCAGTTCCCCATCCGATTATCGCGCCTTCGGTCACCTCAAAAAAGCTTTAAAGGGTCTAGGCTTCCTGTCGGCCGAGGGTGTTTAGCAGGCGCGGTGTTTTACAACAGGGGCATCTTCAACCTGGTGTGTCGGTGGGATGAGTACCTCAATACACACGGTGATTTTGCCTGACTGGCATCCCGATTCAGGACTCTACGGCCGCCGAACGGGAACTTTTTGATCGCCCCTTATAGTATATAAAGGGGGCGAGTAATTTGCCGTATACTGTAGCTACAATCCGTAAGACCTGTAACGGAGAAACTGAATCACAAATGGTTTGTTTTAAATGAAAATATTCATATTTCTCAACTGCGTTTGAAATTTCTTGAAAAGAGAAATTCAGTGAGGTATCATTTGCAATGAAGTGTGTCACATAAACGCCAGGGCAATCTGTCATTTTGACGGAGTTTACTATGAGGCACGGGCACTACCTGGTGCTGCATTGCTACAAATCGGTCATAGATGCACTGCAATCAGGGGCGTTACTAGGCTAATTTCCCCTTCCCCACGGACCAACCAAACCAAAATCCTCCCCGACAACAACTGATATGGTGACAACACAGCAACGTTAGTCCCAGCTAAAAGTTTTGTGGGTACTAACCCACGCTTTCAAGTAGGCAGCCCCTGCTGTTACCCCTTTTGTAGCCTCTTACGACACAGAAGGGCCAAGATCCTTTGGGCTGTAGGGATATGGATTCAGATTAACTATCTATCGCACTGTACTTGCTTTTAGATATGCAGTCACGGTTGATGCATAAGAAGTTCAAGAATTGGATTGATTTGGCAAATTTAGAGTCCTTACTGATGTAATAAGTTGATGATAAGAATACAATAATGCCTCGCCATTTATATTATTGCACACATAGCTGTCAAGAATGTCACAGTTTTTCTCCTTGTGATTTGTGCGGTGACGTAAGGAATGTCAAGGTTTCACCTCTATGTTACTAAGTTATTACATCTCATCTTCAACACATGTTAAGTGCTCTGTTTGCAGCTGTGACTATGACAATGTATGTGACCGCTCACTCCAAAGAATTGGGAATCACGCAGAGGTGATTTTTTTGTCTTTTGACTACTACTACTACTAAGAAGAAGAAGAATAGAGGGTTACGCACTCCCAGATCAAGGAAATTTGAAGCACTGATTTGAGGTGTGGAGTAGGTGAGGGTGTGGTCGCCGGGGTCTACTGTATAAAAGATCTATCTGAGCATTCGCTTTAATGCAGGTGAATGGAAATCCACGGAAAACCAGTCTCAGAACAGCTCCTGAATGCAGAGCTGCAAGAGTAGTAACACTAGCCGCCTTTGAACCGAAGCACAGTCTGCTCGGTGAGATTGTCCGATAGAAAATGTTCAAGAAATGGAAAGGGATTGGAAAGGACGCGGCCGTGGCCGTAATTAAGCGACTGCAGCTCTCGAGCTCGGTGATTGCTGTTTTAATAGGTAGTACATCGAAACAACCATCGTCTATATAACACTAATCAGAGAGAAAAAATGGAAGGGATCCGACACTTCAAAAATGAAGGTATCGGCCCAAGAAAGACAAGGGACACGAAGGGCGTGAATATGAAAGACTCCCTAGCCCTCGGAAACCTAATAGCGTTGGGGTCGGAAAACAACAAGAGTTGACCAAGAAAGGTCGGCTAGGATATATGAAAGTTAGGAGCCTGGCATAAGTAAGTGGAAGCAATGCCAGGACTCAGCTAAGGGCCAAGTGCTCGCCAACCCACGCTCCAAAGTTCAGAGACCCTGGGGCGCTCATTCTATGACATTACTTTTTTTTTTGCTAGGGGCTTTACGTCGCACCGACACAGATAGGTCTTATGGCGACGATGGGATAGGAAAGGCCTAGGAGTTGGAAGGAAGCGGCCGTGGCCTTAATTAAGGTACAGCCGCAGCATTTGCCTGGTGTGAAAATGGGAAACCACGGAAAACCATCTTCAGGGCTGTCGATAGTGGTATTCGAACCTACTATCTCCCGGATGCAAGCTCACAGCCGCGCGCCTCTACGCGCACGGCCAACTCGCCTGGTATGACATTACTATGAATTAAGTAATCAGTTCTCAAGTGTAAGATGAAATGAGGCCTCTTTCTTAGAGCCTACTCTATGTGTGTCCCCCTCCCTGTGGGTGGGGGCGGTAGAATAACACCCACGGTATCCCCTGCCTGTCGTAAGAGGCGACTAAAAGGGGCCCCAGGGGCTCTGAACTTTGGAGCGTGGGTTGGTGACCACGGGGCCCTCAGCTGAGTCCTGGCATTGCTTCCACTTACTTGTGTCAGGCTCCTCACTTTCGTCTATCCTATCCGACCTCCCTTGGTCAACTCTTGTTCTTTTCCGACCCCGACGCTATTAGGTTTGTGAGGGCTAGGGAGTCTTTCATTTTCACGCCCTTCGTGGCCCTTGTCTTCCTTTGGCCGATATCTTCTTTTTTCGAAGTATCGGATCCCTTCCCTTTTTCCCTCTGATTAGTGTTATATAGAGGATGATTGCCTAGTTGTACTTCCTCTTAAAAATATAATCACCACCACCACCACTACTCTATGTGTGTCAGTCGTGGCCATCCATCAATAGCCTGCTTCAATCACAGCCTGGAAGGTTGCTAGGCAACATCGGCTTACATTTTCTACTAGTGGTTTTACGTCGCACCGACACAGATAGGTTTTATGGCGACGATGGGACAGGAAAGGGCTAGGAGTGGGAAGGAAGCGGCCGTGGCCTTAATTAAGGTACAGCCCCAGTATTTGCATGGTGTGAAAATGGGAAACCGCGGAAAACCCTCTTCAGGGCTGCCGACAGTGGGATTCGAACCCTCTATCTCCCGGATGCAAGCTCACAGCCGCGCGCTCCTGACCGCACGGCCAATTCGCCTGGTGGATGCATATTTTGTGTCGATAATTTCGTGATGCAAATTTTAAGACGACCCTCAGCCTTAAGACATATTTACGTCAAACATGGTGTCAAGTTTCCCTTTGAGAAAATCAAACGATCATAAATATGTCTTTCAACAAATGAAACTCAAATTGATAAGGAATAATTTATGAAGAATACCTGAATAAATGATACAGTCCTAAGTGAAAGCCTTTCTGAAATAATCGTACAGTCGAACCTCGATATCTCGAATTTTCAGTATCTCCTCTTCAGTATTTCCTCCTCTATTTTAATCTACTTATCAGATGCTTGTAAATGTGTTCTCAAACCCGCGGGGTGTGTATGAGAATTCTGCCTATCAGCAAAGTGTAGTTCAATTTAATCTGGAAGCTTCCCCTACGAAATTATAAAAGCAGGGCTCTTTAGGGCCGCTTCGTCTGAATTGCTCCAGTGCTTGGGAGTGCGACTTGACGGAGGACTAGGGAGGCAGGGACGCGGCCTGCTTGAAGAATATCCAGCGATACAAGGTAATCGCAGAATTTACCTAAACATGTGATAGCGCCTGCGGGTAGTTTCATTGGAAGGTTTCTGCCGTTTTCTTTTAATGTAATTTTTTAATCTGGTGGTTTAAATGTAGGATTTTCGGTGAAGTCTGAGGATTCTGGTTCTATTTCCTAATGAGAAATATGTAATGTAATGGAACGAAGAGTGTTGACCATCCGCCGTCTCCCGTTCAACCTAAACTAAAGTTTCCAACCTTTAAATTTTCAAAATCTGGTCTCGGCTTTATATGTTCCTTCTCTAGTCACCCCTTTTAGTATGGGATTAGCCTCTGTATCTTTGGGCCGTAAGCCAACTTAGGTTTCTAGTAATTTCTACAAGGAGTACTGGTGTTTCGCCTCCTTGCCCTTTATTCATGGCCTGTAATGTGTAACCTTTTCTGTTTACTCTTAAGGCCGTGTAGTATGGGTAATTATGCCCCTGTGTAGTCTGTATTGTTCACGGGTAACTGTTCCTTCGTTTTAATAGTGACTTATATGATTGTTGATTAATGGATAAGCCCACCATGGGACAACTGTGTATGGACGCTTTAAATTGAGGTCACCAGATAGGTTTCCCAGTGTAATTTTGGTGGGTCAAAGAAAATGATTGCCTCTTCGGGGCTAGACTGTTGTATTTTGCAGCTCAGACTCCTGTGAAGTGTACCTGCTCGGAGCAAATCTTGCTCTTTCAAAATTTTGTACTTGCCAGGAGCAATAATGCTCTTCCCTATGTAATTTAACGACTAGGTAATTATCTCAAGTTTTGTACCTGATTACAGGACTCTAGTCCAAGCTATTGTTATAGCTGACGAGCTCACTATTAAACCGTTCAATTGTCTTTTTATTCATTCAGATTTTCTCTCTCTCTCAATTTTAAGAAAGGAGAAAATCAAAATATGTTATGTTAATCGCTGCTCTATGTAATCCCTAGGGCTTCCTAGTTCTCTGTGAACCACGGAAACTCAGTAACGATTATTATTATTATTATTATTATTATTATTATTATTATTATTATTATTATTATTATTATTATCATCATCATCTAATCGGCCAGCAAGGGGCCATGATGAGTTTCATTATACCGACGTTTGTTCAATTTTCGTATGATCCAGCTTGTTTTCATTAACTCGCTGTTGTGTCAAGCACGGCGTTCATCCGACCACATTGTTATTAGTTGTCCATTTCTCATCTCGGAATGTCCCATAAGCACGATGCTTGTTCTGGAAAGGTCTCGTGTGTGCGCGTCCAATCCAGTCATCAATGATCTGTATTAAGGGATGAAGCCATATCATTTTTGTTTACCAGGCGTCTCCAAAAACCGTAAAAAGGAATTAGTGGGACGTAAAACAAATAATAGTATCAGTTGTTTACCTAACCTTTTCTTAAATGCTTACAAAGAACTTGGAAGTTTATGGAACATTTCCCTTGATAAATTATTGTAATCCATTATTCCTTATAACATAAATGAGTATTTGCCCCAATTCTTTCGAATTCCAACTTTATTCTCATAATATGTTCTTTCCTAATTTTAAAAGCTCCACTCAAGTTTATTCGCCTACTAATGTCATTCCAGGTCATTAGTCGAGCTGTTTGCCTCCATACTGCCTTGCCTTCCCACCGCAAAGTTTGCAATACTTTTGTAACACCACTCTTTTGTCGGAAACCACCAAGAACAAATCGTCTTCTGGTCGTAGGCCTACTTTTTCGAGGTCTTTCTTGATGTTAAAGTGCCAGGGAATTCTTAAAATGCTTATAAATGCGTTGTATCCATCAAGAGTCGCCCATCCGTCGTAGATGACCGTGGAAGCGAACTCTGTGTTTGCGCATTGTGTTCTTGATCTCTTTTATTTTAGAGTAGATTTCTTATCTGGATTTCCTCATGTAGATTCCGTTGTTGTCATTTGGGTGAAATATGTTGAGAATCTTTCTCCCTTTTTGCTCTAACTTAGCGAGCGTACATTTCTGAGGGAAGGAAGATAAAACATTCTGACGCATATAAAAATACCGGCTTGGTTAAATGATAAATTTTGGTATTTATAGAAAAGCACCTTTTGTTATAAGCTTATATATATATATATATATATATATATATATTCCTTCGTTTTTTAAGCTTTGAACAAGTTTCCATCTTCTAGTATCTGACGCCATCCTTGCAATAACTTTTCCAGCACGCAGTTGAACAAGAGTGGGGAGAGTCCATTTCCCTAACTCGTGCATTAATCTCAAAGGGTGCAGAGAAGCATCCTTGGACTTACACTTTGACTTAGTATTAGACAGGGTTGCCAGTATTACAGCTAGCAGTTTTTCATCATCGACTCCCATTTCTACATTATTATTATTATTATTATTATTATTATTATTATTATTATTATTATTATTATTATTATTATTATTATTATTATTCGCTGGGGCCATCAAGGACCACATTAAGTCTTTTTGCATTTGACACTGAACTTAGCCTTCTTTAGAGCCCAAATTTCCTTCATTCTTTGTGAGTGGGCCTGCTTACGCTCCTCTGTCCAAGGGGCACCGTGTCTTCTCTTCGGTTGCTCGCCTCGGTTTAGCCCGTTCGTCAATATTTTCTTTAAGGGCACCTTCAGATGAGATATGTAGCATTTGAAAGTCTTCTTTGGTATTTCTAAACCAGGAAATTGTTGTTTTTGGGGTTTGAATAAAAAAAGTGAAAGATCTCTTTAGTTAACTTTTTTCCGGCCATTCTTTTCATATGACCGTAAAATCGTGCCCGTCTTCTTCGGTTTGTGTCAGTAATTTTCTCTATTTTGTTGTAGACTTACTTGTTGGATCTGTTTTGCTGGATTCCATTTCTGTACTTTGATCTCAAGATTCCTCTCACAATTTTGCGCTCTTTTTTCTCCAATTCTTCAAGGAGTCCTTTGTTGGCAGTTAGAGACAGGGTTTCAGCTGCATATAGAGCTACTTGGCTTCAGAACTGTTTCATAGTGACGTATCTTGGTGTTTTGGGAAAGGCATTTTCTGTTGTAGATTGTGCGGGATGTTCGGTAGGCTATTTCCAGTTTGCGTACTCACTCCTGAAGTGCTTCTTTGTCCAGTCCATTTTTCATGATGATCTCACCCAGGTATTTGAATTTGTCTACTCGGGTGATGTCTTCGTATTTTGTTTTTTATTATTATTATTATTATTATTATTATTATTATTATTATTATTATTATTATTATTATTATTATTGCCTTTCTTAAGTAGAAATTATTAAATTAAGTCAGTGAACTACATACAACGGTTTGTATTATAACGCACTTCTCGGTACAAAACTGTTGCGCCAATTCAAGGGCAAAATATTGCAGGGGGAACTACGTTTGATTTTAACAGAGGGCAATCAGGACATCAAGAAAACCACAGAACGCCGCAGGAGAAGAAGAAGTTAACCACAGTACGCGAACTCATGATCTCAGGAGTAGAATTACCCTCAACAAAACAAAGAACTTGGCTCAAATTATTGCCTTACAAGATTGCAACGCTGAGGTTATTCTTGGTATTTCCAGCACAATGCAGGGATTGAGAAATAATGATGATTATCCTCTAGTTTAATATAAGTGTAGTCATGACTGAACTCGAAATCTTCAACATTTTCTAACTATCATTAACAGGGCCCGGAGTTTGATGTCATGTCATCTTTTAATAGTGCATCACACACACACAGGACTAACTTATACATAAATCCTGATCATCATCCCCTAATTACAGAAATGCTTATTTATTACTTTTTCGTCATTTAGACCTATCAGTTATTATTATTATTATTATTATTATTATTATTATTATTATTATTCGCTAATCAGTCGACCACTTTGCACCAGTTGTCCATTTCTCATTTCAAAAGTCACGATGCTTACTCTGAAACGGTCATACTTTCCATTTTTTAATGTTTTATTTTTATTTAGTCAGTTTGTTTGCTTTTTCCTGCGGACTCGGCGAGTGATCCCACCTCTACCGCCTCAAGGGCAGCGTACTAAAGCGTGAGACATTTGAACAGGAACACAACTGGGGAGGATGGCGGTCGCACCTGCTACGCTAACTAGGATCTTGTGGGGGATGGGAAGATTAGTAGGGATAAGCAAGGAAGAGGGAAGGAAGCGGTCGTGGCCTTAAGTTAGGTACCATCCCGGCATTTGCCTGGAGGAGAAGTGGGGAAACCACAGAAAACCTCTTCGAGGATGGCTGCAATGGCGATCGAAACTCCGTCTACTCAGTTGACCATCCGAGGCTGAGTGGAACCCGTTCCAGTCCTCGTACCAAGTTTTAAATTTCTTGGCAGAGCCGGGAATCCAACCCGGGCCTGCGGAGGTGGTAGGGGTGGCAGCTAATCACACTAACCACTACATCTCAGAGGCGGCCAGTCAATCAGTCAAAATAAATACAACTCGAGCTCCGGATTATCTCAAGTTAAATTCTGGAGCTCTGAAGAATATATTACTGCAGATGAACTGTATGGGGTGTATAAAAACTCAACGGCAAAAGATCAGGAACGGACTCCTCATAGCCCTGTATACAGAGAATATACATCGTGGGTCCGGAAATACATAATTGAAGACCTCCCAGGAAAAAGGATACAACAACAAATTAGTCATTTTTCAGGAGAGAGGAAAATTATTTTGGAGGTTTTACTTCAATTGATTGCACATGCAAGTGTGCAAATGAGTTGTTCTATTAAAAACAATATACTGTTTTAACTTAAGGTTTTAAAAACAATGGATGAACAAGAAAGTGGTACATTGGAATATAATCTACAAGTATGTCTTACATTTGTTTTTTGTTTGTTTTTTTTTTGTTTTTTTTTTTTTTTGCTAGTTGCTTTACGTCGCACCGACACAGATAGATCTTATGGCGACGATGGGACAGGAAATGGCTAGGAGTGGGAAGGAAGCGGCCGTGGCTTTAATAAAGGTACAGCCCCAGCATTTGCCTGGCGTGAAAATGGGAAACCACGGAAAACCATTTTCAGGGCTGCCGACAGTGGGGTTCGAACCTACTATCTCCCGAATACTGGATACTGGCCGCACTTAAGCGACGTTTACATTTGTATATATAACAGAAGAAAAATGCTGCACATGAACTTGGAACACAAGTAACAACACATAATATTAGTGTAATAATAAAAATAACAAAAATAACAATAAAATGTCAAAAATATTATCAATTGTTTTAACAGGAAGTACAACTAGGCAACCGTCCTCTATATAATGCTAATCAGAAAAATGGAAGGGATCCGACACTTCGAAAATGAAGGTATCGGCCAAAGTGAGACAAGAGCCACGAAGGGCGTGAAAATGAAAGACTCCCTAGGACTCGGAAACCTAATAGCGTTGGGGTCGGAAAAGAACAAGAGTTGACCAAGGGAGGTAGGATAGGATAGATGAAAGTGAGGAGCCTGGCATAAGTAAGTGGAAGCAATGCCAGGACTCAGCTAACGGCCCCGTGGTCGCCAATCCACTCTCCACCTTTTACGACAGGCGTGTTATTCTACCGCTCCCACGCACATGGGAATATATTAATGTGATTTCGTCTATGGCCTTTATTAAAATGATCTATTACAACTCAACCACTCTCCACCATCTTGACTGATGGTCCATCCTTACACCATGGAAGACAAAGTTCTTCTGGCTGTAAACCACATTGAAGTTTAAATGTGACGCATTAGAAGACATCACAGCATAGAGGCGTGATGGTACACCGTATTCCCACTGAAATCTCACTTTTCAAACATTTGTTTGGTATATGCTTACAGGGTTATATGAGCGTGTATTTACTGAGTGCGAGCCGGCATGTCCTGATTGCCAGAATAAAATGTGAGACACCTGTCACAATCATTGCGAATAAATTTTATGTGGGCGTGATCTACCTCTAGAACCCCGGACGTGATATCCTGTCCTCTCCGGTTCTTGATTATTGCTTGTTGAGACAATGCGTCCTTCCGGACAGCCTTACTGGACAGAACTGCACATGATTTCTTGCGTGCTATATTGTCTGATTACTTAGAAGACTTCCGCCTCTGTGGTGTAGTGGTTAGCGTGATTAGCTGCAACCCCCGGAGGCCCGGGTTCGATTCCCGGCTCTGCCACGAAAATTTGAAAAGTGGTATGAGGGCTGGAACGGGGTCCACTCAGCCTCGGGAGGTCAACTGAGAAGAGGTGGGTTCGATTCCCACCTCAGCCATCCTGGAAGTGGTTTTCCGTGGTTTCCCACTTCTCCTCCAGGCGAATTCCGGGATGGTACCTAACTTAAGGCCACGGCCGCTTCCTTCCCTCTTCCTTGCCTATCCCTTCCAGTCATCCCATCCCTCAACAAGGCCCCTGTTCAGCATAGCAGGTGAGGCCGCCTGGGCGAGGTACTGGTCATTCTCCCCAGTTGTATCCCCGACCAAGTGTCTGAAACTCCAGGACACTGCCCTTGAGGCGGTAGAGGTGGGATCCCTCGCTGAGTCCGAGGGAGAAGCCGAACCTGGAGTGTAAACAGATGATGATGATGACGACTTAGAAGACATGCCACTAACATCCCGTCGACAGGTTTACATGATTGATAGTGCTCCCACACATTTTAGTATTTTTACCAGTACGCACGTTAATGTGTATTATTCTAGGCGCTGGATAGGTAGAGGTAAACCAATTTATTACCTGGCCACGACGCTCCGCTGACTTAAACCCACTTAAGGTGATACGTAAAGGCTGTCTTGCATTGGACTGCTATTCCTTATGAACCAACTAAAGGTCGCATAACTCTGCAAATGACGAAATTAGACAACTAACTAAACAAAGAGATACAAAAAAAAAAGACTCTACCGTACAAAAGTTTGACATATAGGCCTACAACACAACAAATACGAAATGCTAAACTGCGACATGCTTACAATATAATTACGCCAAACGGTGGTGGTGATCATCGTTTTAAGAGGAAGTACAACTAGGCAACCATCCCCTATATAACACTAATCAAGGGAAAAAATGGAAGGGGTCCGACACTTCGAAAAATGAAGATATCGGCCAACGAAAGACAAGGGCCACGAAGGGCGTGAAAATGAAAGACTCCCTAGGCATCAAGTGTTTTAATACGTCGGGGTCTGAAAAGAATAAGAGTTGACCAAGAGAGGTCGGAGAGGAGAGATGAAAGTGAGGAGCGTGGTATAGGTAAGTATAAGCAATTCCTGGACTCAGCTAAGGTCCCCGTGGTGGCCAACCCACGCTCTAAAGTTTAGAGCCCCTGAGGCCTCTTTTAGTCGCTTCTTACGACAGGTAGGGGATACGGTGGGTGTTATTCTATAGCCCCCACCCACAGGGGGAATTTACATTTCATACCTGTGAAATAAATATTAACATAAATATTTACCTAGCATGCGTCAGACCTATCCGATATAATGTTGGTGATTACAAATGTAACTGTTATTTCGGTTTTGTTAGCTTTGAGTCAAGATGAAAGCTTTTACGCTTTGGCGAATACAGGCTAAAGTTGCTTCGAACGAAACGCTACTTTAAAGAAACGCTACGACACGTATGGCCTCAGCTATTTTAATTTTACGCCATCTAAACTGCCTGCTGTCAATTTCAACTTTATGTTTTACTCTACTAGATAGTAAAAAACGGTTTACTGTATGGCGATTGTTAGCTGGGTATTAATTCTGTCGGCTAAATGCATGCATTTCAGTAGGCTTGGCAGACTTATATGCAATAGCAACTTCTGGCTCAGTAAGGAAAGCAACGGGAAACTACCCCACTCCTAATTTCTCTAGTACGCCTCTTCAGTGATGTCTATGCCAGCTAATGATGGAGCTATTGAGGATCCAACCAGCCTTCGGGCTGGTGACTGAACATACGCAAACATCAAATGTGTTATATGCCGACGTCGTACGACATGGAGTGACGAAAGGACTTCCTTTCCGTGGTGACATACCAAAATACGGTAGCAGAAGTGGCCATGAATCCGACAGAGAAATCACATAGGTAATTGCTCATTATCCTTGACACCATTAATCAAGTTCTCAAATACTTGCAGGTTGATGTCAGATAATGAGGATTACATAGTATCGTCCATTAGCGTGCAAGCAACTCTTCCCTTTACACGAACAGCCTATTAGAGCTACATTAGGAAGCACGTAGTCAAAATACGAGTTCATTGCATGCAGCTAGCGAACCGTGAATATACAGTACGTAGGAACAATTAACATAGCTCACAGGAGACACACTGTAGAGCATGGGCGCCTGCAGGATCTTTTCCAGGAGGGGGGCACATTAACAATTTTCTTGAATATAAAAACCAATATAACGTCAGCAACATTAAATTGTTTACAGAAACTTCCAGTTATAACATATCGTCGCTGGAAAGGTAAAAGGTTGTATTCCACAAAGCTCCTCCTATGAATTATTCTCCTTAAGACTGGTCACGCCTCCCAGCCACGTATGGATATGCAGTCCATCAGAACAAATTTTGTTGTGTTCATTTTCCTATGCCCATGTGTAAAGGAAAATGAACCTTACAGTACCGTACTGTAGGAATGTACGTTTGCATTACGTATTTGCGCACTCCTAGTGTACAATGCATGTAAGGTTCATTTTCGTTTAATCGTCGACATAGGAAAACGAACACAACGGACATTGTTCTGATGGACTGCGTATCCATATGTGGCTGGGAGGCGTGACCAGTCTTAAGGAGAATAATGGATAGTATACCCTAGAGGGCACATTAATACTGCAGGATGATACCTACCTGCTCTTCTGTTCTTGCATACGGGCACCAGCTCAGCTGCAGTCGGCAGAAATGGTCGATAGTTGGGTTCTTATGACGAGAGGATCATGGGGAACTCATACAATTACATTAAACTACGAAATGAGGAACACTTTCGCTGTGATCAGAATTTTTGAGCGTAAGTTTGTATTCATAACTCAAATTATTTACAATGATTGCACCTGGAGTGCCCAAACAAGTGCCCCAAAGGCTCACATCTACAGTTTAAAAGGAAAACAAAGAAAATACAATCTGGATGATGACGTTATGCTGAAGTTTGTCGATCTGTGAACCAAGAAAGACCGGATGTATTCCCCCACATGGAAACCGCATCCCTATGCCTGCGACATAAAATGATATGATGGTAGAATCAAGGATACCCGCAGAGATTACCGCTATTATGAAAGTTTCCTCCCATACCGGGATATTTATATATACAAAAATTAGCAGCACAATAAGTAATAAAAATAATCTCAGATAACCTACTCTAGTGCCCTCAATTTCATATTTACACGGACGTGAACCCACGTCCACTAGGCAGAACTTTGTGTCGACAGGGCAATCATAACAGTAGCATAGTGCCAAGATCACATTAGTAAAATACGCAACCCTAAGAATGCAAATCAAACAAGAAAGGAACGGGAGGTAAAATGGTTCAAATAAATGACGCAGTGTGTTTGCAAAAGGCTTCTCTGCCAAAGGAGAATGACCTACCTCCAGAGCGATTTAAAAGTGGCCGAGCTCACCCCAATACAGAGCAGGCGAACATTGACCTGCAGTCAGGTCTGGAGCCTCCCCCTACATCAAAAAAACTTGTAAACAAACTACCGCTAGACGTCTTACCCTACATTCTTTCACAAAGGGACTTTCAAGCTTCTACACATAGTAGCAAATGGCCACAAAATAAGTGAGGAAAGACACATCTCACATACGCACCTGACTTCATTTAACCACCCACACGGGTCGCAGTTAAATCACATAAAGTGTTCTACCATACTATCACATCAAACCATCACCGTCAATATGCGGCGTGTCAACAGTAACCTTGGGGGTCAGAGGTTCAAACCCAACGTTTGACAGAGTAGCACAGAGTCGAATAGCGTTAAAACCTGCGCCTCCGCTATAGTTTACGCCCGTCTAAGGCACGTAAATAGAGCCCCTTAACTAAATAAATACCATCAGCATGCATACCTTACATTACGCAGATATGTCTGCCCTTCCCCTGGAATATAATGGGAATTACACATAGTGATCCTAATCCTACAAGGAAAATGTATTTAACGACCAACCCAAAGAAAAATATCCGGTCTATCGTACTCAAACAATACGTATCAACTAGGTACACTACCTCCTGCCGTGTTAACAAAATTACATCATTGTCTGCTTTACCTAGAAAAAAAATCTCTCTACCCTTACCCTTGAGATATATCCAAACTATCTTAATATGCAGCCTGATGGGCCACAATCAAATCCTATGTTAATATTTACAAGCTTAATTCTACTATCTCTGCGTGACACCCCAACTCTACCATATGTCTAGTATCTCATGGTCCACTTATCTCATCATGATGATCTCCTCCTCTCTCCCTCCGGGTAGGCTAGCATGATTTAGCCCATCACGGTAGAGGTCTCAGCCAGGGTCGATTCTTGGAGTCCGGTCTTCCTGCCCCGCTGGCCCATGGTGCTGTCTTCTTCTTGAGGGATGCCTCGTTCAAGGTAGCGTCTTCGAAACCACGTTCTGAAGTTCTTGCACCTCACTTCCCTCGGAATGTCTCGACTCCTTACTACAATGAAATATTCGCTTTAAACACAACACAGCATTCTGGACATTTATTTAGGTTGAGCTAGCACACAGCGCTAACACTTTGCAATATACACTCCTCGTCCTCCATTCTCGTATAACTGTATACTCGCTAACTTGTGCACTGTGCCACAAACTATTTTCTGCTCTAGAGACTATCCACTCGGTTATTGTGTTTTTATGCCCGCTTAATTTGGATTCAACAGTCTATCAGAGGATAGATATAGACCTCCTTAGCCTATTGTCCACACTTCCTCGGCACCTTGGGAGCTTCGCCCCTACCGCTATTTATCCGAGTCTACAAGTACGGCGTTCTTTTGTTGCTGATACAATTAACCACACGCGATCTCACTGATAGGTATCTGAACATCGCGCCACCTATAAA
Organism: Anabrus simplex; assembly: GCF_040414725.1. Lineage (NCBI taxonomy): Eukaryota > Metazoa > Arthropoda > Insecta > Orthoptera > Tettigoniidae > Anabrus > Anabrus simplex. The sequence continues at coordinate 369,940,380 of NC_090269.1, read as the reverse complement.
TCCACCACCTGTAACTCTGTAAGTCACCGATCCACTGGATCAAAGTTATCGCACTGTAATAATTACACACTGTCTTTGTTCTGAACAAAAGGTTTCTGGCACAATCTAGGCAGACGTGCGACGCGTGCTGGCAGCAATATGATCGTCACCTAGATGATCTCCCCCCATATCACTCAGCTTTTATATGAGGCAACACACCAAAGGACGCCAGGGAAAGTCCCGAGAAACAACTTGAGTCTGGAATGTGGCCACTACAGAGCTTCCCACGGTGGTTCTGCTTGGTACAGATTTATTGATCTAATTCTATGTTAATAAACCTAGAGGCATCTATAGCTTTGTAAAATTCTGACCATCATTTCCATCTTTTTATTTTCCTGAGAAACCTTCAATTACGGGAATTACGACACAATTTCCGTAATGTGGTGGGCCTGTCTGCTCCCGCTAAAAATCTCTGTTAAGATGGCAGGTCTCTCCCCTAGACAAAATCCCATCTCTCTTTCTCTCTTCCTCACATATTCTTTCTTTGTCACACATGACCACGCCTTGCCTCGGGAAATCACCTTCACGATTCCCGCGCTCTATATAGCATCACGCCCTCACAAGCGGCGTCCTACTGCAAAATTTTTACTGCGTTAAATATCCATTCTCGCTGTTAATATAATGGTACAATAGGAAGAGCTTTGTGGAATACAACCTTTTACCTTTCCAGCGACGATATGCTAGATGACTGTCAGTAATTTCAGTTTATGAAATAATCTGGTATGATATTAAACAGTTGAACATCAACATCTTTAGAATTCCAGGGGGGGATTGCCCCCCCTTGCCCCCCCCCCTTGTGGGCGCCCATGCGTAGAGGATAGGTCACCAATAGGCCCATCCCGCTGTATGGACCGTAGCTTGTCCTCGAGGTCATACAACGAGCTATGGGAGGCTGCTTTAAGACCTCCGCTGGGAAATAAATATGTATCTTCAAATATTACGAGAAATATTTACCTAGCATGTGTCAGACCAATCCTGCTGTATGTTTGTGAGGTCTGGGGCTATAGGCCTATTCCTACAACTCCACTTTCAAAATTGTTTTTCAGAACAAGACATTAAGAATGATGACTCCAAGACTGAAATCTAATAGAAAGATACGAACCGAACTACGTATTCCGACTGTTAGATCTCAGATCAACAAACTAGTAAAGATGACCAAACCTAGAATCCCTCTTTGCCACTCAACCGACCTTAAAACTCTTAAAACGGATCGTAAGGACCAAGAAGCCGAACACACGTTTCAAACTTTGCAGCCTTTGGCTAACTTACGACCTGTTTTAAATAGGAAATCAAAAATTCTTTCGTACTAACAAAACTTAAAATTAAACCCCTGAAAGGGACCGTTTGTTAAGAAGGGAGGATATCCCCTCCACCCCACCCCACCCCTCAACACATTCCGACCACACAACTTATAAAGAGCGAAGAAGGGTTTCTTCTCTGATGGGAGACACAAAAAACCCGCCTCTCAAATAGATCGAATTCTCTCCCCGTCAGTACAGTAAACAGAGATTTGTCCGACTCATAGGGTATTCTCGGAAACAGATGAGTAAAAGGGTACAGTTTTCACCCTGGGACTCTCATTTATTTGCCCTGAACACAAAAATATGCTGGATGGTTGCGAAGCCTGGTGCTAAATCCCTAAAACTCCATTTTCCAAATTAAAAACCTTTTCAAAACAAAACTCTACGTATGATGACAAGAGCCCCATTACTGAGTTCCAATAAAAAGACACGAATGGAACTTCGTATTCCACTTATTAGATCTCAGGTAAATAAAATAGTGAACGTAACCAAATCTAGAGTCTCATCAGTCAGTCTACCGTCCCAGACAACCTGCTCTTAAAACAGGTCCTATGAACGAAGAAGCCGAACACTCGTTTCAAACATCACGGGCCTTGACTAACTTATGACCTCTTTTAACAGGTTAAGTTCTCTTTTTTACTGCCTTTTCAAAATTAAAAAAAACTTCAGCACTTAAGTGGTGGTGGTGGTGGTGATTATTGTTTTAAGAGGATGTACAATCAGGCAACCTTCCTCTACATAACGCTAATCAGAGGGGGTGGTGGTGGTGATTACTGTTTTAAGAGGAAGTACAATCAGGCAACCATCCTCTATACAACACTAATGAGAGGGAAAAAATGGAAGGGATCCGATTCTTCGAAAAATGAAGATACCGGCCAAAGGAAGTCAAGGGCCACGAAGGGCGTGAAAATGAAAGACTCCCTAACCCTCGCAAACCTAATAGCGTCGGGGTCGGAAAAGAACAAGAATTGACCGAGGGAGGTCGGATAGGATAGATGAAAGTGAGGAGCCTGGCACAAGTAAGTGGAAGCAATGTCAGGACTCAGCTGAGGGCCCCGTGGTCGCCATCCCACGCTCCAAAGTTCAGAGCCCCTGGGCCCCTTTTAGTCGCCTTTTACGACAGGCAGGGGATACCGTGAGTGTTATTCTACCGCCCCCACCCACAGGGGGAAATCAGAGGGGGAAAATGGAAGGGATCCGACACTGCGGAAAATGAAGGTACCGGTATCGCCCAAAGAAAGACAAGGACCACGAAGGGCATGAAAATGAAAGACTCCCTAGGCCTCGAAACCTAATACCGTCCAGGTCAGTAAAGAGCAAGAAGCGACAAAGGAAGGTCGGATAGGATATGTGAAAGTGAGGAGCCTGGCACAAGTAAGTGGAAGCAATGCCAGGACTCAGCTAAGGGCCCCGTAGTCGCCAACCCACGCTCCAAAGTTCAGAGCCACTGGGGCCCCTTTTCATTGCCTCTTACGACGGGCAGGGGATACCGTGGTTGTTATTCTACGGCCCCCACCCACAGGGGGATGAAAGTGAGGAACCTGGCACAAGTAAGTGGAAGCAATGCCAGGACTCAGTTGAGGACCCCGTGGTCGCGAACCAACGCTCTAAAGTTCAGAGCCTCTGGGGTCCATTTTAGTCGTATCTTACGGCAGACAGGGGATACCGTGGGTGTTATTCTACCGGCCCCACCCACAGGGGGAGAAGGAATGAAATCACTATTGCGTGTTTCTGTGGTGTGGTGAAAGGAGAGTGTTGGGACAAATACAAACACGTAGACCTCGAGCCAGAAGAATTGGTCTAGACGCGATTAAAATCCCCGACCTAGCCAGGAATCGAACCCGGGGCTCTCCGAAAGAAAGGCCTGAACGCCGACCTCTCAGCCAAGTAGTCGGTCGATATCCTTTATTACAGTAACCTTTTTTCTACAAGCCTGGCTGAACGAGTGTTGCTAATGGCTTATCTATCAGAGACAAGGATAATGTTACCACTAAATTTGTAGACATTACGGTAATTATTATTTTAGGAGGAAGTGCAACTTCTTTTGCGGACGAGCATAGTTAATTCCTGTTAGAAAAGGGCTTCCGGTCTTAAACCTCCGGTGAAGTATCCACATAAACTAAGAAAGATGGCACTACAAATTAATAGTGTGAGGGATGGTGGCACTAACTGTCATTAAATGCGACAAAACCTCGAGTTTTTCAACTCTTCACATCGAGGTGGAATAAATAAATATCCCCATTTCTCGCGTTGGTGATAGCCATGGCTTCTTGACTGAAATCAGAACAGGGAACGTGTCACAAACTTAATTACCGTCGGGGTCGGAAGAGAGGTTGACCAAAAGATTAGGAAGAGCCTGTCACAGGTAACCTTGATATACCGTTGTTGTCAGCGAACGGTCCGCAGTTTGAGAACCCCTGAGAAATAATGTGTTGTGTTTGAGTCATCAGTCCATATACTGATTTGATGCAGCGCTCCATGCCACCCTAACCTGTACTAAACTTTTCATTTCTACGTAACTATTGCATCCTACATCTGCTCTAATCTGCTTGTCATATTCATACCTTGGTCTACCCCTACCGTTCTTACCGCCTACACTTCCTTCAAAAACCAACTGAACAAGTCCTGGGTGTCTTAAGATGTGTCCTATCATTCTATCTTCTTCTTGTCAAATTTAGCCAAATCGATCTCCTCTCACCAATTCGACTCAGTAGCTCTTCATTCATGATTCGATCTATCCATCTCACCTTCAGCATTCTTCTGTAACACCACATTTCAAAGGCTTCTATTCTCTTTCTTTCTCAGCTAGTTATCGTCCATGTTTCACTTCCATACACTACCACGTTCCAGATGGAAGTCTTCAGAAACATGTTTCTAATTCCTATACCAATGTTTGAAGTGAGCAAATTTCTTTTCTTATCCTATCTGAATATCAATCAAAGGAGAGTGTGCTAGACTTCGATTTTGCAAAGAATTCGAGTATCTTCAAAAGATAGATGTTAGTGATGGTGATTATTGTTTAAGAAGAAGTACAAATGGGCAGGTGGTGGTGGTGGTGGTGGTGGTGGTGATTGTTGTTTTAAGAGGAAGTACAACTGGACAACCATCCTCCATATAACATTAATCAGAGGGGAAAATGGAAGGGGTCGAATTTTTTTTTTTTGCTAGGGGCTTTACGTCGCACCGACACAGACAGGTCTTATGGCGACGATGGGGTGGGAAAGGCCTAGGAGTTGGAAGGAAGCGGCCGTGGCCTTAATTAAGGTACAGCCCCAGCATTTGCCTGGTGTGAAAATGGGAAACCACGGAAAACCATTTTCAGGGCTGCCGATAGTGGGATTCGAACCTACTATCTCCCGGATGCAAGCTCACAGCCGCGCGCCTCTACGCGCACGGCCAACTCGCCCGGTTGGGGGTCGAAAAATGAACGTATCGGCCAAAGAAAGATAAGGGCCACGAAGGGCGTGAAAATGAAAGACTCCCTAGGCCTCGGAAGAGAACAAGTGTTGACCACGAGAGGTCAGATAGGATAGATGAAAGTGAGGAGCCTGGCACAAGTAAGTGGAAGCAATGCCAGGATTCAGCTAAAGACTCCGTGGTCGTCAGCCCACGCTCCAAATTTCAGAGCCCTTGGGGGCCCTTTTATTCGCCTCTTACAACAGGCAGGGGATACCGTGGATGTTATTCTGCCGCCCCCAACCAGACAGGGAGGAAGAAAATCAAACGAGTCTAGTGTACATGAAAAAATAAAAGTTGGTGAATTCAGCGCCCGAGTCATCTCAGAACACCAGGTTGAGTGGCACATATTTCTGAGCCCAAGTTGGTAGTTTGATCCCGGCTTACGTCAATCTCGTCGTATCTGAAGGTGCTCAGATATGCCAGCCTCTTGGCAGTAGATTTACCAGCAAGTAACAAAACTCGTGCGGGAGAAAATTTCCGGCGCGTCTCAAGCCGTAAATGCAACTACGCTGGATTACATAAAAAATAAAAACACATGATGCTTCCCTCACAAGTACACATTACTGCAAGGTCAGCACTGACTCGTGATAGAACCATAATTAACTAGAGCTATTAGACAGTGGCAGACCACAATCATTTCATGGTATTTAATACCTACGTCACATCGCAGTTCTCAGTAGCAATAGTGATACTGAATTTAACTGGCTCCAGTCGGAAAACAAATATGAATTATCTCCCTATGTCCGACTCGTTGGCTGAATGGTCAGCGTACTGGCCTTCGGTCCAGAGGGTCCCGGGTTCGATTCCCGGCCGGGTCGGGGATTTTAACCTGCATTGGTTAATTCCAATGGCCCGGGGACTGGGTGTTTGTGCTGTCCCCAACATTCCTGCAACTCACACACCACACACAACACTATCCTCCACCACAATACCACGCAGTTACCTATACATGGCAGATGCCGCCCACCCTCGTCGGAGGGTCTGCCTTACAAGGGCTGCACCCGGCTAGAAATAGCCACACGAAATTATTATTATTATTATCTCCCTATGGAAATATACCAAAGCCATTTCAACACTTCTGAAATCTACCTGTAATAGTGACAAGTGTTAAATAATTTCGTAACACTCAGTTAAATGAGAGCTTCTATGGAGAAGAGCTTACATCATCTACTTCTAGGCAGTCTGTGGTGGTATTGCTTTATCCCCCTGTGGGTGGGGGCGGTAGAATAACACCCACGGTATCCCCTGCCTGTCATAAGAGGCGACTACAAGGGGCCCCAGGGGCTCTAAACTTTGGAGCGTGGGATGGCGTCCACGGGGCCCTTAGCTGAGTCCTGGCATTGCTTCCACTTACTTGTGCCAGGCGCCTCACTTTCATCTATCCCATCCGACCTCCCTTGGTCAACTCTTGTTCTTTTCTGACCCCGACGCTATTAGGTTTTCGAGGGCTAGGGAGTCTTTCATTTTCACGCCCTTCGCGGCCCTTGTCTTCCTTTGACCGATATCTTCATTTTTCGAAGTGTCGGATCCCTTCCATTTTTTCCTCCTGATATCGGAGAGAAAAAGTGAAAATGAAAGACTCCGTATGCCTCGAATGCTCTAATAACGTCGGCGTCAAAAAGAACAAAAGTTGACCTCGTCGGATAGGATAGATGAAAGTGAGGTGCCTGGCACAAGTAAATGGAAGCAATGCCAGGACTCAGCTAAGGGCCCCTTAGTCGCCAACCCACACTCCTCGGCTGAACTACCTGCCCCAGCTCCTCGCCAAACACATACATATAGAACTGTCATACTATCTTCTTCTTTTGTTAGTGCTTTCACGTCGCATCAACATAGTCCGAGTCCGGCTCCATGGCTAAATGGTTAGCGCGCTGGCCTTTGGTCACAGGGGTCCCGGGTTCGATTCCCGGCAGGGTCTGAAATTTTAACCTTAATTGGTTAATTTCGTTAGCACGGGGGCTGGGTGTATGTGTCGTCTTCATCATCATTTCATCCTCATCACGACGCGCAGGTCGCCTACGGGAGTCAATTCAAAAGACCTGCACCTGGCGAGCCGAACTTGTCCTCGGACACTCCCGGCACTAAAAAAGCCATACGCTATTTCCATTTCAACATAGTTCGAGTTTTCGGTGACGCGTCCGCCTGTCAACCGGAGGCCCCGGGTTCGATTCCCGGCCGCGTCAGGGGTTTTTTAGTTGTAAATGATTAATATCCCTGGCCTGGAGACTGGGTGTTTGTGTCGTCCTTAACGTTCCTTTCCTCACATTCAACACTCTACACTTCCGCAATTCCAATTACACGCAGTTTCATATCATATGGTGCAAGTATGGGCAAAAGATCTCTATAGATCGACGTCCCGAACAAATAGCATTTTTGTGTTAAAAAAGGTACAGACCCATCATTTGCCTGGCGTAAAAGTGGGAAACCACGGAAAACCATCTTCAGGGCTGTCGACGATGGGATCGAATCCACGAACTCCCGAATGGAAGCAGGTCTTTGGCCCAAGGGGTTCCAGGTTCGATTCCTGACTGGGTCGGGGATTTCAACCTTCATTCGTTAACCGGTGGTTCGGGGGGCTGGGTATATGTGCCGTCTTCAACATTAGAATTCATGATAGGTAGGCCCCATTTTCATAGACGCGCAGGTCACCCATGGTTGTCAAGTAGAAAGGCCTACACTAGGCGACCGAACATGTCCTCGAACACTCCCGGCACTAAAAGCTACGCGATCAATAAATACACCCATAAACGCTCTTTCGGAGAGAGATGTCTTGTGTTCAGAATCGCTCAAATATCCTCTCTGCAACTTCTTTTACTTCCCATTGAATGTAGTGACGTTCCCATAGTTACAATAATGCATTAGATTTCCTTGGATACTGAAAAATAATGTCTCCAAGATAGAAAAATATATGAAGAAAACTGTGAAAATCGGTTTGAACAATATAAAGATCCTGTTTTTGCTAATAAGTGCGAACTACGGGATCGTAGGGTTTCCCTTACAGGGACGTTCATCGAATTCTAATTCACACTTGTCTGAACTTGAAGAGCAAGAAATAAGCTTTATGACTCCACTGCCTGATTCCAGGACAGCAACCTCACCTGAGTACAATTACTGTAAGATGATATTCCCATACTATTTGTAAATTTAATTCAAAAGTATATGCTTAACAAGAACAAATAACAGCTACATTTATTTGTAGGGGAAGATTGTGAACTAACCGCAGAATGTTTCACCTCCACTTTGTAGTTCATGGGGAGACAGGTCGTGGTGGTGGTGGTGGTGGTGGCGAGGATTACAAGATAACTATCCTCTGTTGACTCTAACCAGTAGAGAAAACTAAAGAGGGAAGAACTGTGGAGGTGCTTAATTAATTTACGGAGGGTGTTCACACTGGGATTCAGTCCGCGGGCGCCCGGCACCATAAGTGGGCGGGCTGGTAGGCGATGAGGGCAGCGTATGCTATTCAACCACGGTGACGTTGTGGCCACGTCACAGGTCGTGAAGGTTGGGCAAAGTTCTCCCAGTCACTCTTGATCACTGCGGCGATACCCGAGTTTGAAATTGAGGCAGAAAATAATGAGAAAGGAGGCAGAAATCCACTTCAATTTTCGGGTATAGTGCGCATTGGTATCACCTAAATATCACTATAAAATTTGTCACAAATGGAACATAATAATTACTTTTACACATATCAAGTGAAAAATCCCTGGCAAATTAAGAAATATATGTTTTTTGGAGAATATTAATACGTACTTTACTACTTTGCAAGTACATTTGGTGCTGCGCTCACAGTGACACACGTATGTCTTTTGTCTTATACTTTGAACAATTTCGTGTGTGATATCTGTGTTCACTGAAGTTCTTTGCTTTCGTTTCATTCTTCACTTGTCAATGACATCATTTCATGAATTGTATCGCGATATGCAATATTTAATAGGCGATAAAATGATATGGCCAATGTACATGAGAAAAATTCAGTGGACTAGTGATTTATTGGTCCAGGTATCGAGCTACTTTCGTTCGAACAGAAATAAAAATATTTATTGGTTCAGGGATCATGCTATTTTTCTTTTGACCTCCATTTTGCTGTTTGTACTGGCCAAAGATAATGAGAATCTACAGACATAGCACTCCCATTCCACGGTGCTAGCCCTGGACCTGAAGAAAGTAACAAAAGACGGCACCAGCAGCGAACGGACAAAGATAATGAGAATCTACAGACATAGCACTCCCATTCCACGGTGCTAGCCCTGGACCTGAAGAAAGTAACAAAAGACGGCACCAGCAGCGAATGGACAAAGATAATGAGAATCTACAGACATAGCACTCCCATTCCACGGTGCTAGTCCTGGACCTGAAGAAAATAACAAAAGACGGCACCAGCAGCGGAGTACGACATAAACCAGTCCTGTCTACAAGCCTTAAGTATGTTTTCATATTTCTCAAATAACGACGGTATTTCTTAATTTGCCAGGGATTTTTCACTTGATATGTGTAAAAGCAATTATTATGTTCCATTTGTGACAAATTTTATAGTGATATTTGAGTGATACCTTTGCGCATCATACCCCAATTTTCAATTTACGTTATAAGAAAAAAGTTATATATGTTCATTGTAGTTTATGTATTTTGACCGGACAATAAAGAGTTAGGCCTACAACCTCAAATATTTTTATAATGTATGTAATGAAAATTTTCACTGTTACATTTTAAGAGCTGCTTTAGAAACAGTTCTAAGATAATACGGAGCTGTGGCTTGTGGTTGTTTGGGTGTAAATTATCTGATAAACTCACCAACAATCCAATCATGTTTACCGGGAACAACATCAATGAGGTTATTTATTTGAAGGCATACTGTACATCTACCTGGTAGATATATTTACGCTGTTGTTACTGTTGTTGTACTTTAATCTTGTATAGTAAATATCTATGTCCTCACTCATGATGAAACTCCCTGTCACCATTTAGGGGCTAGCTATTATCACCGGACGCCTGTTACATTTTAAATACTATTTTCATCAATTCGGTGAACAGGGAAAGTCACACAACACTGCAACGCTGTGCAAAATAATTGTTGGATTATGTAATAATTATATTAATTTTTGCTTAGTGATTAACATTTTTTGGTATAATAGTGTGTATTTTTACAGGTATGTTTATAGTGTTATAATTTATATTGAAATTGCAGTGTGTTTGACAGACTGAAAAGTTTTTGTTACATTTAATGAATAACAGGAATTGTACTTTTTCTTTAAATGAAAATACTGCCATTCCCATGCAAGGAATTGTAAATCGTAGCTTGTAGGCTACGCTTAAACCCTGCACCTTTGTATATGGTAACACAAACCTTATAATGTGTCAGTTTTCTTTGAATTAATAAATATAAGAAAAAAACGACTGTTTATCACTAGAACAGCGGAAGGGGTCAATATGACACCCACCTTCAATTTTTCTTTAATAACGTGCGCACTCTTGTATCATTTCCCTTCAAATATTTTGACTCTTCATCTTTTTTCGTCCCGTTCACGGTGCTGTATCGCACCCAACAAAATATTTATATTTTCATTGATTTCTGATATGCCATACCCTGGACAGCGGGAGGGGTCATTTTGACACTTGTACAATATTCCTTATTACAGCAGTTTGCATTGTCAGGCAACAGTGTGTACCCGGCCATTATTAGGGACAGCAATTCATGAAGGACACAATGTCAAGAGATAGATTTCGGGAGCTTCTCAGATTCCTCCGCTTCGACGAGAAATCAACCCGCCTGCCAACTAACAGGTTCGCTCTTGTCCCTGAAATCTGGGAAAAATTCGTAGAAAATTGCCTTCGCTGTTACCGCCCAAGTGAAAATATTACAGTCGATGAACAATTACTTCCCAGCAAAACCAGGTGCAGATTTACCCAGTTCATGACAAACAAGTCCCACAAATATGGACTCAAATTCTGAATTGCTGCAGATGTGAACTCAAAATACATCTGCAATGCTTTTCCATACCTTGGTAAAGTTGACGCGCGTCCTGATAAGCATCCTCTGGGAGAGTACGTAGTACTTCGCCTCATGGAGCCGTTTCTAAACCAAGGGCGAAACGTGACGACAGACAGCTTCTTCACATCACTCCAACTTGCTAAGAAACTCCAAGAGAAAAAGACTTCGTTGGTGGGAACAATCAACCCCATCCGTCGGGAAATCCCTACTGAGGTGAAGAAGTCCAAGTGTGAATTGTACTGTACAACCATCTTGCGACAGACTGGGAACCCACAATGCACCTTGACAGTGTACCAAGGAAAGAAGAACAAGAACGTCCTTCTTCTCAGCACACGACACGCTCAAGTAACAATCAGCACAGAGCGAAAGAAGAAGCCAGAAACTGTAACATTCTACAACGGCACAAAACAGGGGTAGATGTGGTAGACCAAATCTCCCGTAAATATACCACCAAGGCTCCATGCAGAAGGTGGCCAATGCATGTCTTTTACAATATCCTTGACCTAACAGCTATCAATGCTTGGGTCATTTACAAGCAAGTAACGGGTAGGAAGATAAAGCGGAAGAAGTTCATCATTAAGCTGGCAAGTGAACTAACAAGGCGGGGCGAGCAAGGGCAACAACAACAACAACAAAATGAGGAGGAAGTTGCAGGACCATGTCCATCTAAAAAGCGGAAGAAGTGCCAAGTTGGTCTGTGTAAAGGCAACAAGTCTAGCGATGCCTGCAGCAAGTGCCTCAAAGCAGTGTGCGGAAAATGTGCACGAAAAGTAGAAGTTGTGTGTGCAAAATGTGTTTAGCGTGTTTTCAGTTTTCCTAAAGAATTACTGAAAATGTATAATCGTTGTAATATCGACGACTAACTAAGAAAAGGTGTTCAATTGGTTAATTTTCTGAAAACTTCTTAGAGAAACAGAAACATGGTGAGTTGTGTGTGAATATTCATGTGTCCATCAGTAATATAAAAGGTCCATACACTAATGTCAGGTATTTATGTGTAAACTAAAGTTGTAGAAACACAGTAGAAGAAAATACATCTCTTTTTTGTGTTCTAATTTGAACGTTTCCGAGCATTTCTTATGAAGTGTCAAAATGACCCCTTACCGCTGTTCTAGGTATGTGAGATTTTCAGCTGTTCTAGTGTTATATCGAGCGCAGTATAAATCAAACAGGAATATCTTGAAAAGGTCAGGGTTTTTTTGTTGCGATTATACAGTTTTATTTTAAATAAATCAGCACTTTGGTGAGTAGTGGAGGAGAGCTTCGTAATCACAATCGAACGTCAATGCTCCCTCGCTTCCCGGCAGAGTGTGTCCGCTCTCTCGCTTCACTGTGACGTATGCTTGTTACGTAAGGTGTCCGCATCTACGTCACTCCTGCCCGGCCGCACTGGGCTAGCCTCAACGGGCGCCCAGCTGAGCACCTCCGGTTTTGACTATTGGTGGGCAATGAGAGAGAGCCGCTCCTTGAGCTAACGGCATGATCACGGGAAGAGCCGAGAGTAGCTGACGTCCAATAGTTTATGCTGCAGAGCAGCATTATCAAGGTCACCAGCTGACTGACAGTTCTGCGTGCACAAGAATCAGCAGTTACGAGCGCTAGCCCAAGACGTTATCAAATAGCGCAAGCCTGAAGGGATGTACAATACACGTTCATAACTACGTACAATACATGGATGTATTCTTTCATATGAGGACGTGCATAATTAAATCAATCAATCAATCAATACTGATCTGCATTTAGGGCAGTCACCCAGGTGGCAGATTCCCTATCTGTTGTTTTCCTAGCCTTTTCTTAAATGATTTCAAAGAAATTGGAAATTTATTGAACATCTCCCTTGGTAAGTTATTCCAATCCTTAACTCCCCTTCCTATAAATGAATATTTTCCCCAATTTGTCCTTTTGAATTCCAACTTTATTTTCATATTGTGATCTTCCCTACTTTTAAAGACGCCACTCAAACTTATTCGTCTTCTAATGTCATTCCACGCCATCTCTCCGCTGACAGCTCGGAACATACCACTTAATCGAGCAGCTCGTCTTCTTTCTCCCAATTCTTCCCAGGCCAAACTTTGCAACATTTTTGTAACGCTACTCTTTTGTCGGAAATCACCCAGAACAAGTCGAATGTATACATCAAGGCGTTTGTATAAAATATGCTGAACAATATGATTTGTAATCACCGTGTACAAAGAAAATAAATAATTACTTTAAAGGTTGCCTTGACCAACGAAGTACAAAGTAAAATGCATTAATACACTGAAGAAAATGGAAATTGCAACACCCAGAAGGAGTTGTGCTACATTGCTGCAATTGAACATGCAGGACGAGTGTTCGGTTTTGATTCGATTATTACACTTTCAGGTCCCTCTGACCGCAAGTTTGGACAACAATCAATACAGGATGTGCCCACCGCGAGCTGCAATACATTGATGAATTCGCCGAGGTACGGAGTCAATAAGGCCCTGGATCGCTTCCTGAGGAATTGTGGCCCATGCTTGCTGCACTGCACGGGTCAGTTGTTCCAGAGTTGTGGGTGGCTGAGGACGGTTGGCCAGTTGTCGACCCATCATGTCCCACACATGCTCAATAGGACTGAGGTCCGGGGATCTGGCGGGCCATTCTAAGGTTGTGATGTTGTAGAGAGCTTCTCTGGAGATGCGTGCAGTGTGAACCCGGGCATTGTCCTACTGAAACATCCCATTAGCAATCTTCGCCATCATAGGGACAACCACTGGATTGAGTACCCTATCAACGTTCTGTCGAGCAGTAATAGTGCCCTCAACAAGCACTAATTGTGATTTCTCATTAAAGCCAATAGCTCCCCAGACCATAATGCTTGGTGTTGGCCCTGTGTGCCTCTCGACAATAAGATCTGGGCGGCCCCTCTCCCCGGTATGTCGGCGCAGGCGATTCCGACGATCACTGCGGGAAAAACAGAAGCGCGATTCATCACTAAAGACGACCCTATGCCATTCGTCGACCCACGTCGATCTTTCTCGACACCAGGCCAGCCTTACACGTCGCTGTTGTGGGGTCAATGGAACACCTTCTGCAGGGACACGGGCTCGTAAGCCAGCTGCACGCAGGCGATTACCAACTGTTTGTTGTGTAACGTGGGGTGCCACAGCTGCTTGAATTTGCGCTGCTGTTGCATGGGGTTCCATCCGATTCATCCGAATGATGCGGCGATCCTCTATCACAGTTGCCTGTCTCGCTGGGCCTGTGCCAGGTCTGCGAGTGTGGGTACCTTCATTTGACTACTGCTGCCATACACGTTGTACCGTAGATGCCTGTCGGCCAACACGTGCAGCGACAGTCCTTAGCGATAATCCAGCCTCACACAGCTCAATTATCCGAGCCCTCTCAAACGGCGACAGTTGTTGATAGCGTGCTCTTCTCTGTCGTCGAGGCATGTTTGACGGGGAACACTTCTTTGCACAGACTGCAAGTCAACTACGCTACACCAGAGTCCGTATACTGGAGTTGATTCCTCCGCGACCAATCACTTGGGGAGACCTGTAGCAACAATCCAATGGGTCTGAAACTTTGATCGTTTACATACCTACATGGCATCGTTCCATGTCTTGAAAACCAACACAAACGACCAATGCCTTCATGGTGTTGCAATTTCCATTTTCTTAAGTGTATTTTAGAGCCTTAACATGCTCTACTCTACTCTCCTACGAACAATTATGAAGCAGAATAATACCGAATACTATCCCACTACCATATCGATTCTGTAGCAAAATGGAATGCTTTTATAAAACCAAACCAAACCCCATGGTGCAACAGCCCCATGTTTTGTACAAACATTGACTAAAGCCGCATTGAATTTCAGATGTCTATCGCCAGCGATGTAAAAGAAAAATGTACATAACATTTCTTTCAAAACTTTTAATTTAACTTATTATAATTATTTTAAATAAGTCATGACACTGAATAAATTTGGTAGGATTCCTTAAAGTATACTGTTTTCAGTTGCTAAGTTTCAGTTTCCTAGGTTTCATAATAGCCGAAAAAATTAAAAATTGCAGCAGTGTAACTTTGCTTACAACTCCCCTTAAGTACCTCGAGCTTACACCACTCCTGTACTTCTTGGAGACAGTGTGTTTCCGATAGGTATACAATAGGATACTATTTACTTTAGGAGTGTACGAACTGACAAATTTGTTCAGTCAGCACATATCCCTGGTAGAGGAAGGTTCCACTACTAAGGCAATAAATAAGGACAAATCACAGCTCGTCTGACCCTTCTTAAAAAAGGGATAGTCTCTCATGAACATATCAGCCATTTGGAATAACTTTGTAATGTTTACTATTCTTATTATAATAAACAGAATTCAAACAAAAAGATTTTAAATGTACATTTTATTTGGGGGTTTATTTTACTTACAGGGGAATTATACACCCCCTCCGCCACCAGGTACTTCCTGAAATAAACACTAGTAGTTAGGCCCTATGATCCTTCCCACCATTTCTTTCTGATTTCGCTCCCTGGTGCAGAATGTTGACTTTGTATTTTTATCTATTCGTTGTGATTTCTATATAATTAGACTAAATAAAGCATAACTCAATAAAGTAATCTTTATAACCTTTTACTCAGTTTCTTAAACAGTAGGGTATTCATGAGAAGGCACAGACGAAGTTAGGATAAATACACAGGATGAAAATGTCCTTAGAGCTAGTTTTAGTAGAGAGATTGCAAAGGAATGCGTAATTACTCAAGATAATAAATGATTCAACTACCACCAGTTTATATATTTCTTCTGCAATTAGGTCAATTATAATTAACTTTTATTGTCCCACTATAATAACATAGTATAAACAATTTGATTGTAATGCTTTTCTGTTTTATGTCACAATAACTATTTTTGAGGGTTTTGGAGGTGCTGGAATTTTGTCCGATAAGTGCTCTTTTATATGCCAATAAATTACCAATGCGACGCTGGCATATTCGGGAATCTGCAAATACCACTGGACTGAGTCAGTATCGAACCTGCAAACTTGATCTCAAAAGGCCACCGCTCTACCACCTGAGCTGCTCAGACCGACATAAATCATTTTAAAACTTAATACATACTTATCACCACATTCTTACATGATTCGTCATTCGGTAACCTCTAATGAGAGGAAGTTATGTAAGATTTCTCTCTGCCTGATTTCAAGCTTGGAAGATGAAACCACAATCCTAATTATAAACAGAGGTGTCTATTTCATTTACATGTTTTCACCAACTAAGTACTGAAAGGCAGAAGAGTCTAAAATGCTATGTTTTTTACATTGCATCGACACAGATGGCAAAGATGATGGTATAGGACAGAGCTAGGTCTGGGAAGGAAGCAATCATGGCCTTAATTAAGATACAGCCCCAGCTTTTGACTAGTGTGGAATATGGGAAAATATGTAAAACAACATTCAGGGCTGCCAACAGTGGGATTTGAAACCAATATCTCCCGAATGTAAGTTCACAGAGTCTGAAAGGAAGCAGTGTGAAAACTTAGGTAGTCTAAGAGCCATATTACACACCACAATCCTTAGGAAATTCTGATTGTAGACTAGGAGTTGTTACGCCCTATTTAATGAGAGTACAAAAAGAATAGAGAAATAATCACTTTAGATATTTATTAATGTGTTCAACAACAGTGAGGAATCGCTTCATAACTACAGACTACTTTTCGATTACTGCAATAAGCCTCTGTGTTATTTTGTTTTGTAAACATCCATTTTCAGCCTGCTGTAGAGAGCCTTCGCCATAAGCATTGCTGTCTCAGCCCGCTACTTTGTAGTTTCACCAATCATCTGCAAAGAAAGAGAATAATTTAAAATTAATATTTTATTCTTTATTCTTTAAAAATTCCTTGCTACTGGTTTTTCATTGCAGAGACCGAACAGGTCCTATCCCATTGTTACCATAAGACTTGCCTGCCTCAGTACAACGTAAAACAAATACCAAAAAATACCCACGTGCCATTGCTTACCTGTCAGTAAACTCGAAAGATAAGATATATGAAGCATTTGCAAAGGAAATCCAATTGGTAAAGTATGTGTATATATGTATTAGTAGGAAAGAAAAGGATGAAGTTTTTCATACATATCATGCGTACTGCAGGTTTGTGGACAGCTGGAGTAATAGGCATTAGTCGCAATATTTAAATAGGAGAAATCTGCTGTAGACATTAATGGTTATTAATAAATTCATCTTGTTTTGCAGATATAGCCAGTTATTTCCTCAACAAGTTAGTATTTTGTATGAATAACTTGTGCCTTTGCTGGCGGGACCTAGTGTTTACAGTGCACTATGTCTTCTGGTATGGACTAGAGCAATTTTGTTACTTTCATTGACCTGTCTGTCTCATCCTTGGTTTTGACAAAATGAAAGTGACTGAAGTATGAGTGATGCTAGTAATGCTATTCCTTCTGCAGCCAGTCCCTGCTATGAATGGTGTGAAAATATTGCTCACAGGGTCAGTTGGTGCATGCATTTCAGTGGGCTTGGCAGACTGATGTGTAATAGCAACTTCTGGCTCGGTGAGGAAAGCAACGGGAAACTACCTCACTAGTCATTTCCCTAGTACGCCTCTTCAGTGATGCCTAGGCTATCTATGACAGCTGATGGCGGAACTGTTGAGGATCCAACCAGCCTTCGGGCTGAGGACTAAACATACATACATGAATAACTTTTGAAGGGTGGCCTACATTAGACTTTGTACAGCCAATTGCATCAGATGTATGGACAATAAGTATTTCAATATCAATACTTTCAGGTACTGTGTATTTGTAACCGAAGCAAACTCCCGTTTATAACAAAAATTATAATGAACTGTCTTGCTATCCTTGTTTTCACTTGTGAAGAATGAATGGCACATGTCATAGAACACGATCCAACTCTTTATCATACAGCATAATTAATATGTTCATATCTTTAAATAATATGTACATAGCATAAGCAATTACTTGATACCAACGTGTAAACCAGCAGCAAATTAGGTAAGGGCATAGCAAAAGCATATTTTTATCTCTCTTATTGATGGTCATTTTTGATGGACCACAACCCAACATGTCAACATGTCACCTATTCCTACACAGGAAAGGAAATGAAAAGGGTAGGGTGGCATGGAGAGCAGCATCAAACCAGTATATGTACTGATGACCCATACGACAACAATAATTCGGTACGGGAGCATTACATGCATTTATTTAAAACACGATTTTGAGTGCTTAACCTTACGAGTCTGTTTAAGCTAAGAGCGACGGTCTTGTTGTAGGATAGTAAAGATAGGATTAGTCACGGCTATGTTTTCGAACGAGTGTATTTCATTTGAATGTGCAAATCGGTACCGGTAAGTTAAAATTTCGCTCTGTTACCAATAAAATACGGGTATTCTTCTATTCTGCCTCATAAAACACAAGTAAACACTAAAATGAAACACCAGATGACCACATCCAACACACTACAATTTTTAAAAAATATTCTAAGCCACATTGTTCTATAGGCCTAAAATCGGAACTCGGTACTCTTGTTAACCCTAACATTCTAGTAATTCCTATAATATTATGCTGTCCGTAAAATTGTATCAACACTTACATCGAATAGTTTCTTGAGGAAGTATCCATTTCAGCAGCA
The DNA here is from genome assembly GCF_040414725.1 of Anabrus simplex. NCBI lineage: Eukaryota > Metazoa > Arthropoda > Insecta > Orthoptera > Tettigoniidae > Anabrus > Anabrus simplex. The sequence continues at coordinate 369,921,962 of NC_090269.1, read as the reverse complement.
AAAATCCATTAACGAACAATGTGTACGGTACTACCACGTGCAGATTGGCGCTGAATTGGTTTTAAAAATTCTAGCCTTCCACCAGGGTGTGCCGAAGCCGAAGAAACTATTTTACCGACCGAGTTGAGTGACGTCACACAGCTCTCTCTTGCACCGCTTCGAAAGAGAACAGAATAGCTTGGCGCCAGAAATATCGGCCCTGCAACCTACAATACTCGGTAACTTGTCGATCCGAACATCGTCAGTTGGCATTTACGGAATAGCACCCCTGGAGCCTGTCACCAGTAGGCATGCACAGCCTTTAGTCTGCAACGTGGGGAAGTACAAGCCGAGTGAGGAGAAGAGACGGTTCTGTATGAGTTGCGCCGAGTAAAAGTTGTGCCGAGTAAAATTTGCGCCGTGGAGATTCCCCGCCGGGAGTAGAAGTGGTTTGACAGCTGTCTTAAGAATCTGCTACCTGCGCTGCACCGCAGGGGGTTATTTCCAAGTTCAAGGAATGTCTGTGAATATCTGTAGTACTGAGATTTTCAAATTAATATATAACAAATATTATTCACTCTTTTTTTTTTTTGCACGTCGCACCGACACAGATAGGTCTTACGGCGACGATGGGACAGGAAAGGGCTAGGAGAGGGAAGGAAGCGGCCGTGGCCTTAATTAAGGTACATCCCCAGCATTTGCCTGGTGTGAAAATGGGAAACCACGTAAAACCATTTTCAGGGCTGCCGACAGTGGGGTTCGAACCTACTATCTCCCGAATGCTGGATACTGGCCGCACTTAAGCGACTGCGGCTATCGAGCTCAGTATTCACTCTATCAAGTTTGGTTTCTTGCACATTTAGAAAACCTGCATCGTATTTATATCAGTGGGTGAAATGTGTATAACTACGTAGTTTGACTTAATTTACAAACCAAGTGTGGAAATATGGAATCAGTCTTTCAGTCTTATGAAGAATATCCACAGCCTGTTTGTAGCTAACTGATAGGGTCAGGAATAGAATGAATGAAGAATGAAATACCGCTAAAGGAAGAAAATACTGCCGAATGCAAGATCTGACGTGCTTTTGCGGACAAAGATTAATGGATGGCAAATGAAATGTAGCGAATTTGTTGAATAAAGAATGACCAGTGAAAACAGAAAAAACTGTCTCATCCTATGTTTCCCCGACATGCATCCCTTATGAAGTGATAGGGCTCAAGAATGAACCATAGCTACTGCCAAAGAAAGGAAATTGCGTGCCCTGGCGAGGCCTGTCGCATTCCCCTGGGTATAAAAGATTAATAAATGACAAATGAAATTGTTTCAAACAGTGATGCGGATATAAACTACGTAGTTATGCAAGATATAAACTGAAATTTACAGTTTTCCGTCGCAAATGTTCATTCTATCAGCGTTGTCTCATTCCCTGTGGAATTCCCAAACAAGACCTCTAGTTCCTAGAATGATTAATGACTACGGCGCAAGTTTTACTGATTTTAACACGGCGCAACTTTTACTCGGCGCAACTCATACGACACCGAAGAGACTTGCGCCCTCGTGCACAGGTATTTCTAGCACGGGCACTGCCCTTACGGCGGGCAAGCTTTGACACCCATGGTGTAGAGACTGGATGGTGATATGCGGAGTCAAGGCGCAAGCAATGCCACAGCAATGTACCTGGCTGAGTACACGCAGTACAGTCGTACAGTTCATTGTCGTTCATTGTTTATGATGTATCATGTATTAACCTATAATGTTGGCCTACAGTATTTATATGATTACAGGTAGGAGCCAAAGTTGTATTTAGTTATATCATGTCAAAATAATTAATTTAGCGCACTTCACATAACCTAATGACATGAACATAATTAAACGTATTTACTTAGCAAAAGGCATTTACATATAAATTGCCTTTCTTTCCTCGCCATAATCTAATGCACTGAACATAACAAGACATTACACACAATACAACTGTTAAAATTTTACACCTGTTTAGATAAGCGTCCCCTCACTACCGGTAAGTGAAAGCCGTGCAAGCAGCTGCTAGGCTGCACCTTCCTTTACCTTCCTTAGCTGGAGGGCAGCTCATTGATAAGATCATCAGCTATGTGGGAAATTACATCGAAAGAAATGTCATAGTAGCGGGAGATCTGAATTTACCAAATGTCAATTGGGAAGAAAATGCGAACGACAGGAAGCATGACCAACAAGTGGCAAATAAGCTAATATGTGAAGGACAGCTGATTCAGAAAGTGATGGAATAAAGTAGAGGAAAATATATCCTGGATGTGGTGCTGGTAAAACCAGACGAGCTCTATAGAGAAACCGAAATAATAGATGGCATTAGTGATCACGAAGATGTTTTGTCGTAGTTACAAGTAAATACGATAGCAAGGAAGGTCTTAAAAGTAGGACTATTAGGCAGTACCATGTGGCTGATAAAGCAGGCATGAGGCACTTTCTAAAAAGTAACTATGATCGGTGGGAAACGGTGAATAAAAATGTAAACAGACTCTGGAATGGGTTAAAGCAATTGTGGAGGAATGTGAAAACAGGTTTGTACCTTTAAAGGTGGTAAGGAATGGGAAGGACCCACCTTATTATAATAGAAAAATAAAGAGACTAAGAAAGAGGTGCAGACTGGAAAGAAATAGAAATGGCTGTGGAAGTAAGGAGAAATTGAAGGAACGTACTAGGAAATTGAATCTATCAAAGAAGGCAGCTAAGGATAACATGAGGACAAGCATAATTGGCAGTCATATAAATATTAGTGAAAAATGGAAGGATATATATAGGTATTTTAAGGCAGAAACAGGTTCCAAGAAGGATATTCCAGGAATCATTAATGAACAACGGGAATGTGTATGAGAGGGTCTTCAAAAGGCAGAAGTATTCAGTCAGCAGTATGTAAAGATTGTTGGTTACAAGGATAATGTCCAGATAGAGGAGGAGACTAATGCTAAAGAAGTATTAAAATTTTACATATGATAACAACGTCCCTGCAATAATTAAGAGGGGAATTCCTCAAGGCAGTATTATTGGACCTTTATATATATATATCAATTATATGTGTAAAGAAGTGGAATCAGAGATAAGGCTTTTGCAGAAGATGTTATTCTGTATAGAGTAATAAATAAGTTACAAGATTGTGAGATGGACAGTAGGCAATGGTATGATAATAAACGGGGATAAAAGGTTGTGAGTTTCACAAATAGGAAAAGTCCCCTCAATTTTAATTACTGCGTTGATGGGGGGGGGGGAGTTCCCTTTGGGGATCATTGCAAATACCTAGGTATTATTATAAGGAAAGATCTTCATTGGGGTAATCACATAAATATGATTGTAAATAAAGGGTACAGATCTCTGCACATGGTTATGAGGGTATTTGGGGGTTGTAGTAAGGGTGTAAAGGAGAGAGCATATTTGTCTCTGGTGAAACCCCAACTAGAGTATGGTTCCAGTATATGGGACCCTCGCCAGGATTACTTGATTCAAGAACTGGAAAAAATCAAAAGAAAAGCAGCTCGATTTGTTCTGGGCGATTTCCGACAAAAGAGTAGCGTTACGAAAATGTTGCAAAGTTTGGGCTGGGAAGACTTGGGAGAAAGGAGACGAGCTGCCCGACTAAGTGGTATGTTCCGAGCTGTCAGTGGAGAGATGGCGTGGGAGAACATCAGTAGACGAATAAGTTTGAGTGGTGTCTTTAAAAGTAGGAAAGATCACAACATGAAGATAAAGTTGGAATTCAAGAGGACAAATTGGGGCAAATAATCGTTTATAGGAAGGGGAGTTAGGGATTGGAATAACTTACCAAGGGAGATGTTCCATAAATTTCCAATTTCTTTGCAATCATTTAAGAAAAGGCTAGGAAAGCAACAGATAGGGAATCTGCCACCTGGGCGACTGCCCTAAATGCAGATCAGTAGTGATTGATTGATGACATTTACAATAAGATACAAAAGTTGAAAACTCGAAAAGCGGCTGGAATTTATTAATTTTCTGGGGATATACTAAAGACAATGGGTTGAGATATAGTACCATATCTGAAGTACTTATTTGATTATTGTTTGGTTGAAGGAGCTATACCAAATGGATGGAGAGTTGCTATAGTAGCTCCTGTGCATAAAGGAAAGGGTGATAGACATAAAGCTGAAAATTACAGGCCAATAAGTTTGACATGCGTTGCATGTAAGCTTCGGGAAGGCATTCTTTCTGATTATATTACACATGTTTGCAAAATTAATAACTGGTTCGATAGAAGGCAGGTCGGTGTTAGGAAAGGTTATTCCACTGAAGCTCAACTTGTAGGATTCCAGCAAGATGTAGCAGATAACTTGGTTCAGGAGGTCAAACGGACTGTATCGCGATTGACCTGTCTAAAGCATTTGATAGGGTGGATCATGGGAGACTACTGACAAAAATGAGTGCAATTGGATTAGACAAAAGAGTGACTGAATTGGTTGCTATATTTCTAGAAAATAGATCTCAGAGAATTAGAGTAGGCAAAGCTTTAACTGATCCTGTAATAATTAAGAGGGGAATTCCTCAAGTCAGTATTATTGGACCTTTATGTTTTCTTATATATATATAAATTATATGAGTAAAGGAGTGGAATCAGAGGTAAGACATTTTGCGGATGATGTTATTCAGTATAGATTAACAAATAAGTTACAAGATTGTGAGCAACTGCAACGTGACCTCGATAATGTTGTGAGATGTATAGCAGGCAAAATTATGTTGATAAATGGGGTTAAAAGTCAGGTTGTGAGTTTCACAAATAGGAAATGTCCTCTCAGTTTTAATTACTGGTGTGAAAGTTCCTTTTGGGGATCATTGTAAGTATCTAGATGTTAACATGAGGAAAGATCTTCATTGGGGTAATCACATAAATGGGATTGTAAATAAAGTGTTCAGATCTCTGCACATGGTTATGAGGGTGTTTAGGGGTTGTAGTAAGGATGTAAAGGAGAGAGCATATTTGTCTCTGGTGAGACCCCAACTACAGTATGGTTGCAGTGTATTGGACCCTTACCAGGATTACTTGATTCAGGAACTGGAAAAAATCCAAAGAAAAGCAGCTCGATTTGTTCTGGGCGATTTCCGACAAAAGAGTAGCGTTACAAAGATGTTGCAAAGTTTGGGCTGGGAAGACTTGGGAGAAAGGAGTTGAGCTGCTCGACTAAGTGGTATGTTCCGAGCTGTCAGCGGAGAGATGGCGTGGAATGACATTAGTAGGCGAATAAGTTTGAGTGGCGTCTTTGAAAGTAGGAAAGATCACAATATGAAGGTAAAGTTGGAATTCAAGAGGACACACTGGGGCAAATATTCATTTATGGGAAGAGGAGTTAGGGATTGGAATAACTTACCAAGTGAGATATTCAATAAATTTCCAATTTCTTTGAAATCATTTGATAGGGTGCCATTCGGGCAGACCGAACAAGACGACGTTGCATCCGGTCCGGGATAGTTGACGTATACCTTGTAGACCACGTTGGGTGGCACGGGATACATGTGGCCGTGCATTGTCTTGTTCGAAAAACATATCGCTGTGCCTCTGTCGTATACACTCCAGGCTAGGGAAACAACAGATAGGGAATCTGCCACCTGGGCGACTGCCCTAAATGCAGATCAGGATTGATTGATTGATTGATTGATTGATTGATTGATTGATTGATTGATTGATTGATTGGTTGATTGATTGATTGGTTGATTGATTGATTGATTGATTGATTGATTGATTGATTGATTGATTGATTGATTGATTGATTGATTGATTGATTGATTGATTGATTGATTGATTGATTGATTGATTGATTGATTGATTGATTGATTGATTGATTGATTGATTGATTGATTGATTGATTGATTGATTGATTGATTGATTGATTGATTGATTGATTGATTGATTGATTGATTGATTGATTGATTGATTGATTGATTGATTGATTGATTGATTGATTGATTGATTGATTGATTGATCCGAATTGTGGCCACCTTTGCTTTAGACATACAACTAGCACTGTGTCCTCTTCAAATGCCTTGTTGAATTTCGCGAAATTCTTTCAAAGAAATTTCGACGAGTTCTTTCAAAGGAGTGTTTTACTTGTGCTAGTTTTTTAGGTCGCTGGGATAGTCGATGGGATAGAATAGGACAGGGCTAAGACTGGAAATGAAACGACCGCGGCCTTACTTAAGGACCAACCGCAGCATTTACCTCGTCTCAATTTCGGAAACCACACAAAATCACCTTCAGGGCTGCCGACAGTGGAGGTTTCGAACCTACTACCTCCCGAATGCAAGGTAGAAGTTACGTGACCCACACCTCGTACTCAAATTGCTCGGTTCAAAAGAGTATCTGGCATGTCATTATAGAAGTGGGATTCCGTCACGCTCTCAGGTCCAAGCCTTGCTAAACAATATTGTGAGCCTCCTCGATAAATATCATTTCTGTAAAATAGGGTCCTGGCTTGACTCACAGATAGGCCCTTAGCACAATGAGAATTATTCGTATTCTACCGAGCGAGTTGCCCGCGCAGCTGTGAGCTTGTCTTTGGGAGACAGTGGGTTCGAACCCCACTGCCGGCAGCCCTAAAGATGGTTTCCCGTGGTTTAAAATTTTTACTCCAGGCGCATGCTGGGGCTGTACCTTAATTAAGGCCATGGCCGCTTCCCTCCACTCCTAGCCCTTTCCTATCCCATCGTCACCATCTCTCTTTGTCGGTGCAACGTAAAGCAAATTATAAAAAATCTTCTCATTCTACGACATTATAGTCGTACGTACTGGCCATGAAGGCCCTTGGAGAGGTGGAAGGTAAAGACTTCCACTATCCATAACCTCGGAACTTGGTGGAATAGAGTGGTTAGCTCCACGCCCAGCCGTCTTTGTCCCCAGGAAGTAAACTGGCACTCATTTTTGTTGTAGGATGAGTGAACCTCATGGCCATGTGCACCTCCGGAAGTGAAAAACTCGTTCCTTAAATTTTTCAACTTCCTCACGGGGAATCTAACCCACGTTCTTCCGGGTGAACCGAGTGAGCCTTTACTACCCTGGCCAGGCATACCCTCTTGATTTAGGTTTATTATTTCCAAAAATTGCCGAGCATTATTTCGTGTCGGGTGCTCTCTTTATCCTCGCGCTTAAATTTAGGGTTTTGAGATCATCCTCCAAGTCTTTCAACCATCTTAGCCTTGGTCTTCCTAGAGGATGGTTGCCCTGTTGTACTTCCTCTTAAATAATCGCCACCACTACCTTGGCCTTCCAACAGCTCGACTTCTGCTTGGTGTGAAATGTATCCTCTCGTTTATTACCCTGTGATCTTCCATTCTCTCAACGTTGATGGTGGATACTCGTGGAACGATTCCACGCCTTCTTGTAGAGACCTGAAAATTGCTGGGCATCCCTAATAATACAGTCAATGAATTCCAATCTCAGCGATCTCTGGCGATTTTACATCACTTATAAACTACATAACCTATGAGTTATAGTTCTTAATCTCTTATACTACCCTGCGGGAAAATAAAAATATAACGCCATGAATTCGTCGACCCTGCAGAGGGAACTTTTATTGACACACTCTTGAGGACGCATACAACACACGACCACACCGATAGAGCCATACGCACCTGAATACAGTCGACATATCAGTGGAAGCACTGTGAATACCCTCCTTTTGCAGCAATGCAGGCTGCAATTCTCCCACACAGACGATCGTAGAGGTGACGAATGTAGTCTTGCGGAATGGCCTGCCATGCATTTTCCGCCTGGTGCCTCAGTTGGCCCATATTTCCTGCCATTCGGGCAGACCGAACAAGACGACGTTTCATCCGGTCCGAAACATGCTCAATGGGGGACAGATCTGGGGATCGTGCAGGCCGGGATAGTTGATGTACACCTTGTAGACCACGTTGGGTGGCACGGGATACATGTGGCCGTGCATTGTCTTGTTCGAAAAGCATATCGCTCTGCCTCTGCCGTATACTCTCCAGATATTGACGCTCGCCTGCACGCCGCCACACAAGTGTACGACCATCATTGGCCCCAATGCAGAAGCTATTCTCATCGCTGAAGAAGACACGTCTCCATTCGTCCTTCCATAATTCCCTATCGCGATACCACTGGAGGTGAGCTGCATGATGGTGGGGGCTTGAGCGAAAGACGCCCTAACGCCACGCAGGATCGTAACTCTGCTTCACGGAGACGGTTGCGAATGGTCCTCGCTGATACCCACGGAGCAAAAATGTCCCTAATTTGTTGTGAAGTCGTGGTGTGGTCCAATACGGCACTTGGTAAGATGCGACGGTCTTGGAATACATCTGTGCGTCGCCTCTATCTGGACCCAGGCCGACGGTGGACCTTCTGCTGACCACTGGTGACAACATCGATGCACTATGGAGACCTCCCGCAGCACGTGTTGCGCAAGTCTGCGGCATGACCGCCTGGCCTCCCGTAGGCCCACTATACGCCCTCGTTCAAACTCCGTCAGTTGCAAAAACGGTTCACGCACACGCTGTCGCGTCATGTTAACGATGTTGCAAACACAGACGGAGATCCGTATGCCACGGCAAAATGGCTGCCAGTAGCTCAGGCGATGACCAATTACTGTTAAGCAGCTTGCAACATTCCACGGCAGATAGCGCGGTTCCTGCATGTTTGATCAAGGTTAGTATAGGAAGGTCTGGTCACGCTACCACAATCCTTTGCGGTGACGGCCATATTGGGTCCTAAGCATCACTATAATATGGGCGGGCCCGATGTGATAATATGAAATATATTTGCATTTTTAAGGTAAATGGGATACTGCGCTACACCAAATTGTCAGAATAAGTCAACTGGCGGGATTAAAGTGTTTCGATTTCCAGTGATAAGCAATGGAGAGCTCATAGGATACGGTAAAAAAATTACAGGCGTGATAAATGGCAACCCACTTATTATGCCGTCTTGTTCGAGGTTAGTAAGTTATTGCAATGGAATTATTCCTGAAGAATCACATGTTTATATGAACATTTTTTTTTTTTATATTTGTGGGTCCCATTATGTATTTTCTTCTGATATCATTTTGATGAATCGCAATTGGAACAGAAGAGTGTAGATGGACGGTAACACTCAAGTGGAATTCGATCCCAAAAATGTTTCTAATCCACCCAAGTCTTTAAAATGTTATACGAAAGTTTCCAAACAAATATGTTTTCTTAAAAGAAGCAGCAAATGTAATAGGAACTGTATAATAATATTATTCGTGTTTCCTTTCTTACGAGTTAACTACACAAGGGAGGTCGTTTAGGAAAAAGTGAAGTATGGAGCCTGGCACAAGTAATCTAAGTGACAGAAAAAAAGCCAGGACTCAGTTAAGAGCCCCATAGTCGCCAATCCGGGCTTCCAAGTTAAGAGACCCTGGAGCGTCTTTTAGTACCTCTTACGACAGGCAAGGGGATAGCGTGAGCGTTATTCTACCACCCACACCCACGGGGGGGGGTAAAGATTATGAAAACCTATACAAATAGGTTCGCAGTTATATACCGCAAGTGTTATACCACTCGTACAACAGTGATACATGTGATTCGAATGATAAGTGTAGCCCAGTATTCACATAATGCCTAAGTATTCTTCTTCTTCTTTTCTTTTACAATATGGTTGACGTCGCACCGACACAGATAGGTCTTACGGTGACGATGGGACAGGAAAGGGCAAGGAGTGGGAAGGAAGCGACATCATCATCATCATCATCATCATCATCATCATCATAGGTTGTTCTGCCATTCGGCAGGTCCAATCATGGTTGTGACCTCCATATCTCTCGATCTTGTGCCCTTTTCTTCACTTCTGCATAATCTTCCTTTCTTTTTCTAATGCTGTCTAATAACTGATATCGTCTCCTTCCTCTTCCTCGTTTTCCATTTATCAGTGGCCTCGTAATTAAGGAACAACCCCAGCATTTGCCTGGTGTGAAAAATCGGAAAACCATCTTCAACAACGTGCGGCCAATATCCAGTATTCGGGAGATAGTTCGAACCTCACTGTCGGCATCCCTGAAAATGGTTTTCCGTGGTTTTCCATTTCCACACCAGGCAAATGCTGGGGCTGTACCTTGATTAAGGGCGCGACCGCTTCCTTCCCACTCCTAGCCCTTTCCTATCCATCGTTGCCATAAGACCTATCTGTGTCGGTGCGACGTAAAGCAACTAGCAAAAAAAGAAAAAAATATAACAGCGAACATAATTTAATGCACTCAACTCAAGAAGCATTCAGTCTTTGTCGACATGCTGAGGTAACCTTTTAGGAACGCAGTACCCGTTACTACTTCCTTAATAAAGGAAATGCTCAAGGAAATTTACTACAACTGTCTTTAAATACTTTTAAGTTCAATATTTGATCTATTCTTGATATAATAGAGGTACTGTACAGATTTCCATGTTTTTTTTTCAATGAGATTACGTATTTTGACAGACGATAGTGATTAGAAACACGCTAAGATCAAGTAATATAGACGTGAAAGAGTATGCATGAGCACTTCTCCTCATTCTTGTTTCTCAAAAAAATGAAATTTAGGTTCTATTAATTATCTTCCTATTCAAATAGCTGTGAATGCATTTATGCCATTTACGAGTTGTACAATTATATATACATGAACAATAGAGACCCTCTTAAAGTCTGCATGAGATATAGTTGTTCGTTTGTTTTGTTGTTGTTGAATATTTGGTGCCTAAATCCTCTAAATTCGATACACTTGCCTTTGGTAACGTCCACTTAAATACCCAAGATGGCGGCTCCATAAATAGTATTCGTGCCTTGACCTCCCTAGACAGACCTTAGTTTGATCATCGCATGCTCTGCCCTCTCGTAGAGTCCCGTGCAAGTATGGCAGGCCTTATTGACTTGCGTCAAGGTGTTCTTTTTACATTTCCCCGGAATGTAATTTCCTATTTTTTATCTGCAGTTGTATAACGATATTATTTGTATATGTCATGCTTTTTCCTTGTGGAAGCCTTGACAATTTTCAGTAAGCTAATAAGATATTTTATGTCCGAGTATATATTATTGTATGTTCTAATTAATGATACTTGAAAGTTTCGTAAAGATTCCAATGTCGAGTCGCAGAAGATAGGTTAGAGATACAACAGAATGTGGCTCGGACCACCATTGGTCTGCTTTAGTTAGACCCGGCGAGTGACAAGATTATTGATCTGATTGGGCTGGACCGAGCGAGTGACAAGATCATTGGTCTGCTTTGGCTAGACCCGGCGAGCGACAAGAACATTGGTCTGTTTTGGTCAGGTCCAGCGAGTGACAGGATCATTGTTCTGCTTTGGTCAGGTCCAGCGAGTGACATGACCATTTTTTTGCTTTGCCTAGGTCCAGCGAGTGACAAGACCATTGGTCTGCTTTGGTTAGGTCCGGCGAGTGACAAGACCATTGGTCTGCTATGGTTAGGTCCAGCGAATGACAGGACCATTGGTCTGCTTTGGTCAGGTCCAGCGAGAGACATGACCATTGGTTTGCTTTGGTTAGGTCCACCGAGTGATAAGACCATTTGTCTGTTTTGATTAGGTCCAGCGAGTGAAAAGACCATTGGTCTGCTTTGGTTAGGTCCAGCGAGTGACAAGATCACTGATCTGCTTTGGTTAGACCGGCCGAGTGGCAAGATCATTGGTCTGCTTTGATCAGCTTTTGAGAATGATAGGACCACTGATCTGCTTTGGTCAGGTCCAGCGAGTGACAGGATCATTATTCTGCTTTGGTTAGGTCCAGGGAGTGACTGGACCATTGGTCCGCTTTTGGATAGACCCGGCGAGTGACAAGATCATTGGTCTGCTTTGGTCAGGCCCGGGGAGTGACAAGATCATTGGCCTGTTTTGGTTAGGTCCAGCAAATGACGAGACCACTGGTCTGCTTTGGTTAGACCCGGTGAGTGACAAGATCATTGGTTTGCTTTGATCAACTCCGGTGAGTGATAGGACCATTGGTCTGCTTTGGTTAGACCCAGCGAGTGACAAGATCATTGGTCTGCTTTGGTCAGGTCCGACGAGTGACAAGAACACTGGTCTGCTTTGGTTAGGCCCGGTTAGTGACAGGACGATTTGTCTGCTTTGGTTAGGCCCGGCGATTGGCTGAACCATTGGTCTGCTTTGATCAACTCCAGCGAGTGATAGGACCATTGGTCTGCTTTGGTTAGATCTGGCGAGTGACAGGACCATTGGTCTACATTGGTTAGGCCCGGCGAGTGACAGGACCATTGGTCTTCTTTGCTTAGGTCCGGCGAGTGACAGGACCATTGATCTGCTTTGGTTAGGTCCGGCGAGTGACAAGATCATTGGTCCGCTATTACTGTATTTTCGTATTAAAACTAATCGGCAGGAAGAAAGTAAAATATGATTCCAATCTAAGGTATTAATAATAAAGAGAACAATTTAATTTTAATTTAATAGAAAATAAATAGTCCGTCTCTGTGGTGTAATGGTTAGTGTGATTAGCTGCCATCCCGGAGGCCCAAGTTCGATTCCCGGCTCTGCCACGAATCTTGAACATTGGTTCGAGGGCTGGAATGGGGTCCACTCAGCCTCGATTGGTCAACTGAGTAGAGGGGGTTCGATTCCCACCTCAGCCACCCTCGAAGTGGTTTTCCGTGGTTTCCCACTTCTCCAGCCAAATGCCGGGATGGTACAAAACTTAAGGCTACGGCCGATTCCTTCCCTCTTCCACATCTATCCCTTCCAATATTCCCTTCCCCCACAAGACTCCAGTTCAGTATAGCAGGTGAGGTGTTGGTCATCCTCCCCAGTTGTATCACCGACTCAAAGTCTCACGCTCCCGGACACTGCCCTTGAGGCGGTAGAGGTGAGTCAGAGGGAAAAACTAAACCTGGAGGGTAAACGGATTAAGAAAGAAAGCAAATATTTCTCAGGTAACTGTAATGAAAAAATGAAAATGAAAACCTACAACCTGTTTTCCAGTCTTTGACCGGGTCAGGGATGAAATGAATGAACCATATATAGGCTATTATTACAATGGGGTCGCCACTCCCAAGATGATTTATTAATGACTGATAAATGCTATGAAACAATAATGGAGAGTGTTGCTGGAATGAAAGATGACAGGGAAAACCGGAGTTCAGGTAACTGTAATTCAGCCTAATTACTTTTCTGTTTTATTTCTCGCATCCCGACATTGTGTGCGTATGCAGATATTGCCAGACAGGACTTAGACAAAATGCTGATTTTTCTGCATCGTGTAAATGTGACTCTGGCAGAGAGTCTACACAGACGGAATCTTCTCTGAAAGTTTGACACCCCTTCTGCTGCACATGTACAGGCCTACCTCACAGTATTTCTTGTCGTGTAATAGTCTTCCGTTCTTAATCCGTTTAACTTCCAGGGTTGTTTCTTTCCTCGGATTCAGCGAGGGATCCCACCTCTACCGCCTCAAGGACAGTGTCCTGGAGCGTGAGACTTGGAGTCGGGTGGGTACAACTGGGGAGGATGACCAATACCCCGCCCAGGCCGCCTCACCTGCTATACTGAACAAGGGTCTTGTGGGGGAAGGGAAGACGGAAAGGGATAGACAAAGAAGAGGAAGGAAGCGGCCGTGGTCTTAAGTTAGGTACAATCCTGGTATCTGCCTGGAGGAGAAGTGGGAAACCACGGAAAACCAGTTCGGGGTAGTTGATGTGCCAATCGAACCCCCTCTACTCAGTTGACCTCCCGAAGCTGAGTGGACCTCGTTCCAGTCCTAGTACCACTTTTCAAATTTCGTAGCCAAGCCGGGAATCGAACTGGGGTCTCCGGGTGTGTAAGATAATCACACTAACCACTACACCAGAGAGGCGGACAAATATATTTTTACAAAACAATGTATTATATTTATTTGTCTTCCTTTCAGATCCATCTTTAGAGTGCACTGAAGAAGATCATCTGATTGATTGGAGCGATAGTTGCAGCATGCCACGTCGTATTTTGCATGAACATTACATGGATAGCAATGCGAATGAGGAGAACAAGAAACTGGGAACTGCTGAACCAGACCATAGACATACGAACATGAGAAGAAGTGATGAAACAAGAAAATGCTGTGGAAGTGAAAACCAAATGGATATGCCTGAATTAGTGTGCAGACGATGCTACAAAATGTCACATACGGCCATGCCGTCGAGCTTGCCAAGTTCAAGAACGAACAATTGTAATATGAAACAGAAGAGGAAGAATGTAAACCCACCACCTGAATGGTACAAGAGTGGGAGCAATGACACGTACGTCAGATTGTCTACAGGGTCATCCAAGGGGACCACAAAAAACAAGAGAAGTACAACGACCTCAAAGTTGACTCCAGCATACACCGTTATACAAATGCAACCCATAGGTGGAAATCAGGGGACCATGGCAAAACCATATGTTATCAATGTTCAGTCTCGAACAACAACGGCTAAGCATGAAACAGTCACCCAAGACACTTTTGCGACGTGGAAGGGTAATTATAAAAAACGTTTGCGGGTGTTTGGGCAAGGATTGTTTGGGAAACTTCGGCATCCCATACATAAAAAGCCCTCATCAACAACTTGCAGTGATACGCTATCAACATGTACAACCAAGATATCGACACCAAAATCTTCAGAGGAAAAGCTACTCATAACAAAAACTACTAAGGAAGATAGAAGCAAAGTCAGCACCCAATTAGGTATAGTAGCGTACATACCCAAGGGGCTCGGCACGGAACTACAACAAGAACATGCTTTCCACACCATCACAGGAATGCAAGCGGTAAGCTAGTAAACATAGTACAACGATCATCATCATCATCATCATCATCATCATCATACACTAAAGGCTGCAACCATTCTCCTCTCAATGCTGTTCTCTTCACTTCCTTGTAGTTTTTACATCCTATCAGTTTTCTCACATCCTCGAAGTATGACTTCCTTTGTCTTCCTCGTCCTTTCTTTCCTAGTATTTTTCCTTCAAAGACGTTTACTAGGAAGTCATTATGTCTCAGGATATGACCTATAAGTTTTATCTTCCTTCTTTCCATATCCTATCAGTCTCCGTTGTCAATTGATTTCCTTTAGAACATCTCGATTCGTCCTTTTCTTCAGTCCAGTATGTCCTCGACATTTGCCTCCAAATTTACATTTCAGGTGAATCTCTTTCCTTTTTTCCAATAGTGCAGTTCTCTCAACCGTAAAGTAGTGCACTGCAGACGAAGGATTTTACAAAAGCCTTTCTTGTTTCTTAACTTATATGAGTATTTTTTAAAGACTTATTTTGAAAGGACTGTTTGGCAAGCGCTATTCTTCCTGTGGTTTCCTTCGTGTATCCATTGTTTCCATTTATAATACTTTCTAAGTAACAGAAATGTTACATTTTTCTATTTTGGAATTTCACATTCTTATTAACTTGCCGTATTTGCTCAAAACTAAAATTTTTGTTTTCTTGCTATTCATTTTCAGTTTGTAATGTTTCAATGCATCACACAGAACAGTCAACATTCTATAATTCCTTCTCAGAGTCTGCTGCTATGGAAATGTGATCAGCAAATCTAATGCTGTGGATTCTTTTCCCATTCCTTTAATCCTTTTCTTTAAAACACATATTGCTTCTTCAATAAACAAATTGAAAAGGTATGGTGAGAGTTGACAACCCTGCCTCACTCCTTTCTTAATTTTGCCATTATTGGATATCCATTCACCACTACATTTGTACACTGGTTCTTGTAAATTTTCCAGATGAGCCTTCTATCTTTCCAGTTAATTCCTACTTTCCTCATACTTTTATACAATAGTTCCCAGATTACCACGCCAAAAGCTTTTTCCAAGTCAATTAATGCTATAAACACCTTTTTTATTCATTTCTGACCTTCATTCCAGTGTCATTTTTAATGCAAGGATTGCTTCTCTCGTTCCTTTGCCTTTTCTAAATCAAACTGATCATCATTTATGTACTATCTTAAATGTTAACCTGTTCTTTATTGCGTTTAGGAGTACTTCTGAGGCGTGGGATACGATCGAGATCGTTCTATAATTACTACATTCAATAACATTTCCTCTCCTTTATGGGACAGTGGTTGTTCTGCTTTTACTAAAGTCGTCTCTCCTATTTCATAACAGAATGCAAGTACATTACATAATCATCATTAAATAATCAAGCCATTTCTTCTTTTTTTCGGTGTCTAACAGAAACTATGTTGCGTGCAATAGTATTCCTGATAAACAGCCCTACCCCATACTATGCCCTTCCCTTTCTAACACCCGTCAAGTACACTATATAATCTCCTATCTCTTCCTCGTTATCTCCCCTTACCCGTATATCACTTACTCCTAGCACATCCAGATGCATCGTCTTTGCTGACTCAGCCAGTTCTACTTTCTTTCTTCCATAAGCCCCATTAATATTGATATCTCCCCATCGAATTCCATTTCGTTCGCCAAGTTGTTTCCAAGGAGTCCCTCGCCTGTCAAATGGGAGTGGGACTCCGTTACTCCCATAGGTCCGAGGCTTGCTTAAAATGATCTGAGCTCGGTAAATTCATGAAGCAGAATGCTACCCTACTTACACATAGTCCAAGTGAGGATCTCTCCTCTAATGGGTTATGGACCACCGGTGGATTGTATAATCCTAGCCGCCTGAGCACAAGGAGGGCCATGACTCAGAATATGTCCGAGATGCCCATTCCCATTCCATAGCAACTGGTATCCCGACTCTCAGGACCACTTACTAGGCCACTCAGCAGTTGCCCATGGTTCAGGAACTAGGACGTGACTACAGTAACTTACACCATGAACCATTTATTTATTTATTTATTTATTTATTTATTTATTTATTTATTTATTTATTTATTTATTTATTTATTTATTTATTTATTTATTGTTGCTCATTGTGACTACTGCCCGGTCTAGAAAGCCAAGACTAACGGTCAAGAGGATTTGTCGTGCTGACCACACGACACTTCGTAATCTGTAGTTCTTCAGGCTGAGCAGCGGTCGCTTAGCAGGCCATGACTCTTTAGAGCTGTTGCACCATGGGTTTTGATTTGGTTTAGATTGTGGTTACTGGCGTCGTTGTTGCTACCACTCACTTGACCTGTCATCTTTACCCTACATCCGGTGAACTCTTGTTCTTTCCTTAAGGAACCTAGTAGGGTCTTTCATTATGTTTGCCCTTTTTTTAAAAAACAATTTGCTTTATGTCGCACTGACACAGATAAGTTTAAGGCATGACCCGCGAAGGCATAATGTACTTAAGTTTCGGTTTATGTTTTTTTTTTTGTAGATACCGAAAACCCCAGAATAAGAATGTTGTTGTAATTGTAACTGCAGGTCGAATTAATTGAACTAGTGTTGTTCCCAATTAACGGATAGTTCACGGAGTTAAATATTAATTTTTACAGGGCGATTAATAATGAAAATTTTCCAGCTTTCCTAAAATTATGTAAAGGTACTTGTGCGCGTTTGCAAGAACTTACATTTGTGAACAAACGTTTCCAAAAATGAAGTTTATAAAATTAAAATTACGTTCCCGAATCAGTGTTGAACACCTACATTCACAAGCGAAGGTACAGACCTCTAATTAGTGTGTAAGTTTATCAAAAGTTACAGAGTATTGTTTACTTTCCTCAATTTGTTTCGGATTGTGTGTCAGGTTATTGTTTGTATTGTCGAATAGTCGTGTGAGAGACTGGTTTGTTAATTGGGTGGTGATTGGAAGAACGAGAGAGGGTGGGAGGGGAGAATAATGTGGTCCCCGGTTCGTTTTGGAATCTGGCATTCGGCCCGCCCGCAAATTAAGTTGAGCTTTCCTGGTTTTAAGGTAACGATGGAATAGGAAATGGCTGGGAGGGAGAAGGAAGTGATCAAGATAGAGCTCCAGCATTTGCCTGGTGTGAAAATAAGAAACCATGGAAAACCATCCTCAGGGCTGCCGAAAGTGGGGTTCGAACATACTATTTCCCGAATGCGAATTCACAGCTGCGCGACCCTAACCGCACGGCCAACTTGCTCGGTATACTTGTCCCTTTCGGGGTGATGGATTTTTCCTT
Source organism: Anabrus simplex (assembly GCF_040414725.1). Classification (NCBI taxonomy): domain Eukaryota; kingdom Metazoa; phylum Arthropoda; class Insecta; order Orthoptera; family Tettigoniidae; genus Anabrus; species Anabrus simplex. The sequence goes on along the minus strand of NC_090269.1, from coordinate 369,903,963 downwards.
CAAGGAACCACATCCCTACACCTGTTTCATTTAAGCATTATTTAGTGGTACTGGTAAAAATGAAATGAAATGGCGTATGGCTTTTAGTGCCGGGAGTGTCCGAGGACAAGTTCGGCTCGCCAGATGCAGATCTTTTGATTTGACTCCCGTAGGCGACCTGCGCGTCATGATGAGGATGAAATGATGATGAAGACGACACATACACCCAGCCCCCGTGCCGGAGAAATCAATCAATTAAGGTTAAAATTCCCGACCCTGCCGGGAATCGAACCCGGGACCCCTGTGGCCAAAGGCCAGAACGCTAACCATTTAGCCATGGAGCCGGACAGTGGTACTGGTAATGTAGTGATTTTGATCCCTGAAAGAGCACTCACTTCTATCACTAATTTTCTATGTGAAAATATGGCGCACTTCTGGATCTCGCAATATTAGGTTTAGGACACATATGGTATTGTATTTTCCTACTTTTAATAGTATTTTCTTCCGTTACTTGACTGTCCTCATTATTCGAAGGTGACGGTATTGATGTAATGGTCCTTAGACGTCACCATCAGGCAGTCAATCAAATGTACACAGTTCGTAAGATGGAGATGGTAGAATAAAACCACGGTATCCCCTGCCTGTCGTAAGAGGCGACTAAAAGGAGATTCCAGAGACTCTCAACTGGGGAGCGTGAGTTGGTGATCATGGAACATCTAACTGACAAGGAAACCCTTTCAACTGTAAGTCTCCGATCTGATTGTGATTTGGTACGACGACTTCTGCAGCAATGCAATCTCTCCTTACCCCAGTAGTCATCCCTAACTTAACTTTCACCTCCTTCTTAATCTCTTTTTTCCCTATTATAATATAATGGGTCCTTACCACGTTTAAAGGAGCATACCTGTTTTTACACTCCTCAACAATTGCTTTATACGCATCCCATAGGCTGTTTATTTTTTTACCACTTTCTATTGATCATAATTGCTTTTTTTTTATATCCCCATGCCTCTTTTATCAACCATATGGTACTGCCTAATAGTCCCACTTCTACAACTTTCTTGTCTATTGCATTTAACTACGATGAAAACGTTTTAGTAATCTCTTATACCATCATTTCTCTATAGAGCTCATCTGGTTTTATCAGCTCTACGTCTAGAATATTTTTTCCTCTAGTTGGTTCCATCACTTTCTGATTCAGGTGTCCTTCCTATTTTAACTTATTTATCATTTGTTAGTCATGTCTTCTATCATTCGCATTTCCTTCCCAGTTAGCATTTGGTAAGTTCAGATCACCCGCTACAACGTTCCTACCGGGCGAGTTGGCCGTGTGGTCAGGGGCACGCGGAGATAGTGGGTTCGAATCCCACTGTCGGCAGCCCTGAAGATTATTTTCCGTGGTTTCCCATTTTCACACCAAGCAAATGCTTGGGCTGTACCTTAATTAAGGCCACGGTCGCTTCCTTCCAACTCCTAGGCCTTTCTTACCCCATGGTCGCCATAAGACCTATCTGTGTCGGTGCGACGTTAAGCAACTACCAGTAGCAAAAAAAAAAAACATTCTTTTCTGTGTCGTTGCCCACATTATTCGAAGGATCGAATTTCTTCCTTTTCCCTCCGTTTAGTGTTAGGAGAGGGTAGTTGCCTATTGTACTTCCTCTTAAGCAATAATCATCACCACCAAAAATCGAATGTACTGTCAGTAATTTACTTTCTCCTTTGTTTATAGGTAACAGCAATTTTGTACATCCCCAAATCAGTAACGATTGAAACTACGACTTGGGTCACAAGTGAAGGAGGAAGTAACCCTAGTCCTAAGACCACCACCACCGCCACCACCGTCACCACCGAGGAAACAGTAACCGCTGCAGCGATGCTTCAATTAGCCGAAGAGCTGAAGAAAAAGTGTTCCTTCCCAGATCATGATAACCTGAAGAAATATTGCTTCTTTCCTAGACCGACTGAGAACCCCGTAATGATAGCATTCTGGGCACATACATGAAAAAGTATGGTTCACTGAAGAAACACAAGACGACTTTGTAAATGAAGGATATCAGTCTTTCAACGTACCAAAGTTATACGTCAAGTTGTCCTCAGCGTATGGGGTAACTTTGTACTGCTTACAGTCATCGACCGAAAATAGTTGAGGATTCCTTGGAATGCTTAAATATTCTACAAGCAAGATACGGACGTCAAGACGCTTGAGAGGCACGTACAGTACATGTGATAATTTCATGAACCTTACTGCTGAATGTGAAGCTGAAGGAATAACCCAGAGTGAAGTAACGCAAAACCATACTGCGTGAGTTCATCAGCATTCCCTTCAAACGTGAAGGCCAATCCTGAAACAACCTTGAAGCAAGTTGAAGACATTTCATGTCTATTAAGGTATATCCAGTTTAATAACAGATTTACAACTCTTCACTAATGTGCATGAATGAAGAAGGAAATATGTAAAGAAACCATAATATTACCTTCTCTGTGGACGTAATCTGGTTTAGTGCACTGCCTGTACAGGTAGGCTATTCGAAATGATTTACTAAATAAATATATCGTATATTCCAATTATGGAAAACATACTGTATTATTATGTTATCGTATAAATGTTGAATAAATGAAAGTGGTTAGATTTTCTGAGTAGCAATATTTCGATATTTAAGGCACACGTAATATTAATGTTCATCATGCGTTCACCTTGAAGATCATATCAAAAAGGCGACATAAGAGCAATTTGAAATTTCAGTCTTTCAGTCTTAGTAGGCCCCTTTGTAGAGTTTTCTCTAAAATCTTTGTAGGGTCATCGTTATTTATTTATTTATTTATTTATTTATTTATTTATTTATTTATTTATTTATTTATTTATTTATTTATTTATTTATTTATTTATTTATTTATTTATTTATTTATTTATTTATTTATTTATTTATTTATTTATTTATTGTAGAGTTGCTTTCACAGCACAACCCAAAGATTGGCCAGTACGGATGCAGGTGCCTCGGAATACCTGCGTCATTGTTGAGACTACGTCTCGGCTTGTTCCAATATCTCGGAATCCTCTCTAGGCCTAGGATAGAGAAAGTGAAATCTGTCTGTAGACGGATAACGGTACATGGATATGGTTAGTGAAAATTTTCAAACAGCGGACAGTAAGCAGGTTCAGGATATAGAAAGATAATGGATGGCATACAGGAATGCTGTAGTAGAAACAGCAAGAGAATGTCTAGGAACAGCTGTACGTAAGGATGGAAGAAACGAACACCTTGGTGGAGTGATAAAATGAGAGCAGCTTGTTAACGTAAAAAGAAGGCGCATCACAAATGGCTGCAAACAAGGAATTGTATATAGAGGAAAAAACAGAGTGAAACAAGTAGTTTTGAATCCAAGAAGAAGTCGTGGGAAGAGTTTGGTAATAATTTGGAAAGGCTAGGTCAAGCAGCAGGGAAACATTTCTGGACAGTAATAACGAATCTTAAGAAGGGAGGAAAAAAGGAAATGAATAGTGTTTTGGGCAAATCAAGTGAACTCATAATAGATCCCAGGGAATCACTGGAGGGGTGGAAGGAATATTTTGAAAATTTTCTCAACGTAAAAGGGTATCTTCCTTGTGATGTCGCAAACAACCGAGCTCATCGGGAGGAGGACAATGATGTTGGTGAAATTACACTTGATGAAGAGGAAAGGATGGCAAATAAGCTCCAGTGTCATAAAACAGCAGGAATAGATGAAATTATGCTTGAAATGTTGAAGTATAGTGGGAAGGCAGAGGTTAAATGGCTTCATAGAGTTATATGATTGGCATGGAGTGTTAGTAAGGTTCCTTCCGATTGGACAAAAGCAGTAATTGCACCTATCTATAAGCAAGGAAACAGGAAGGATTGCAACAACTATCGAGGTATTTCATTGATCAGTATACCAGGCAAAGTGTTCACTGGCATCTTGGAAGGGAGGGTGCGATGAGTGGTTGAGAGGAAGTTGGATGAAAACCAGTTTGGTTTCAGACCACAGAGGGGCTGTCAGGATCAGTTTTTCAGTATGCGTCAGGTAACTGAAAAATTCTATGAGAGGAATAGACAGTTATGTCTAGAGAAGACATATGACAGAGTACTGAGGGAAAAGTTTTTCGCCGTACTGGGGGACAATGGGGTTAAGGCAGATTATTAAAATCAATCAAAGGCATTTATGTTGACAATTGGGCTTCAGTGAGAATAGACAGCAGAATTAGTTCTTGGTTCAAGATACTTACAGGGGTTAGACAAGGCTGTAATCTTTCACCTTTATTGTTCATAGTGAACCCGAGTGACTTAGGCCCAATAATCAATCATGATTTGATCGGTAAAATAATATGAGACATTTATTGAAATACAGAGGAGTGTATTTGAAAATATTTCGTTTATGTAATGTTGAAATCAGAGCGAAGGAAGGACGACAGACTGGAGCCTGACGGATTAGCTCAACACGACAACTTTTAGCTACTTCACAGCAGGGAATATCATTAGTTGGCGTACAAGGAAATACAGAGTCCACAAATAAGTCTTGGTCAGAAAGAGGAAGGGGGAGAATCATACAAAGAAAACTCACCACATGAGTAAGACCTTGGGATATTTTTGGTAGGACGGAAATTCCATGACCTCATGGAAAATTACAGCGGCTGAGTGTACGTTCGCTAGCCTAAGTTCGAGCAGGTGGAGATTTAAATCACGTGACCGCTTGCCGGCCAATAGTAAAAATTTGATGGGAGACTCAGTGATACCATCTTAAGGAATGATGGATGAGATATTTTCGTAACTACAAAAGTAATCAGTAATAAATTAATATGAGTACGCGGATGGATGTAATGAATTTATTAGATGTCACGCATGGAAAAATAATCAATACTTATTGGCAAATTAATTAAATTGAAGGCTGGATTTCTTGGAAACCGGACAGCTTGAATCTCATTGGCTGAAAGGAGACCACGTTGTCAGGGACGCTTACGAAGGCGCGAAATGTGAGGAGCGAAATCCATCCATATCTCCTAAATCTGTGATCACCAGGAGTTCATATTTTATCCAGCAGATATGCTAGCGGAGTGGATTAATTTGATGTAAATTTTAACTTCCAATTCGGAGTGCAAGTACCGATATTAAAAATCCACCCCCTCCCTCAGGGGTATGACGTCAACAAATCCGCGGGAAAAAGGCTTCATCCATATATACGGAGCTGAATTGACGGTCGCCAGACACTTGTCTTGAATCGTTGGAGCTGAATTGACGGTCGCCAGCACACGTGAATTGAATATCGGGAGTTGAACTGTTGGTCGCCGGTAACTTAGAATTCTACGGACGTACAGTCATTTAATGGCGCGAGCATCCGCCAGTGTTTGTAAAGTGTGATCGCGCTCAAGCAACATGTTAAATCTGGAAATAGTTAACGTAGGATAGTGTTTTTTTTATTTATGAATAATCAGTGACGTAAAGTAATTATCCTGCAAGAGAGTAGTATAAAATATATCACCATAAGTACGTACATAATAGACTGTGTGACGAACAGTACTTTAAGGAAGTAGTAGCCTGTACTTAGCTATACCGAACCGATGTAATGAACACGTCAAGAATGCCGTATAAATCGGGCGTATCGCGACGGGCGAAATAGTTGACACCTCGTCGTACGTGTCCAGGTCCATTGTGCGGTAGGTGGACGAAGATTAAATAGTGTAAATATATTAAATTCTTGGGTCTAGGATAGAAATTTGTTGTATCCAAATTAAAGTATACAGTGTTAACGTAGTAAATGGTGAAGGTTTGTGGTAATCAAGATATGAGTGTAAAATAATAATGTGCCAGGAAATCTTTTGTGAAACTACGCCATCAAGGATGGAGGAGTAAAACGCAGAGAGGGGCTGGATGAAGCCTCTCGTCTGCAAAGCTGCAATGGAATACCGATAACTAAGATGAGTACTAAATTGTAAAATATATTTGGGAAATGTTATCGTGATGGGAAAAATGGGAATAATTTGATTATACTTGGTTACCTTCTGTAACAAGATGGGTCGCTTAACGACCCCATCCTAAATTTGTAGCACGGACAGTAGTAAATCATAATAATGTAAATAATCGGGTCTTTTATGTATTCAGTTTGTTGGAGATGTAAATTTGTATATATAGTGTAGTACGTTAAGTCATGCATGCATTCATATTTTCTTTGTAGTCAATAATTTTCTTTACATTTTGATTTTGATTATGCTAGTTAAATAAGACCCGATATGTGCTTTTATGTTTTGTCATTTTAACGAGCCATTTAATGACATGGAAGGAAAATCCAGCTTCGCCATACCAAGTGTGTTTTGTTGTAATTAATATGGTCATATTTTCAATGTGAAGTTGTTAAATTTGTGAGATGCGATTAATATAATATTTCCAAGTAAATCATATCTGGAGTGATTAGTGCCAGAATAAATTGAATTTGTAAAAGGGGTTATGCGTTAAACATATTACGAGTGGACTACCGTATTACAGGCGAAATTATTATTTTTTAAAAATATTAATAATAATAAATAAATAATATAACTATTTTTTTGTGAAGATATTTCTTTTTTTAAATATGATTTGGAGATAATAATAATTCATGTAATTCATGTGATCAAGTGTTGAGTTTATTGGGAATCATTTAATGACGGGAGGTCGTTTTTTAACTCGGAATTAAAGTGCGTGATAACTTAATTTGATCGATTAATAATATTGAAATGTAGATCGGTGTTAATAATCCGTACATGTTAATGAACGTGTGGTTTAAATTACGGTCCAATATTTTTTTACGTATAAATGTCGCGTTTTGAAGTTGCGATTCATTAGCCGGAACATGTAGTGCTAATATTACGAGACCATGATTGTCAAATTTTGGTAAATATAATTTCAAGATGTTACGATTATTTGTGGAGAATGAACTAAGGCATAGATCCAAATGAGATAGAAAATGTGAAAGAATTTGCAGTCAGATAATAAAAGGTCGTACGATGTCCGAAATGAATAAATAAGTCAGTTGATAATTCTGTGAGGAATAAATAAATGAATCGAGGAATATTGAGATAGAGAGGAAAATAAATTCCGTACGAGAGACACTTAGGATATTGATATGAGTGTAAAATGTACGGGCAGTGTCACAGAGAAATACTGAGTTACGCAGCGGGTAGAATTCGAACCCGTGACAGCATGTACGAAATAAATAGACTGCACAGCTGTTCGTTGAGATACAACGGATCTAAGGATAAGGAGAGTTCAGATTCCACAGAAATGGTCGTATATTGTATTCATTGTAATAACGAGTGAGGACAATCATGATGTCGTGATAATAATAATAATAAATATTGCAGATAAAGGATTGGACCGCCTTAATTAATTGAGCGTTGATAACGATGTTAAACGGGAATCTAATTGAGAATATGCAACCGATAATAATAACAATGTAAGGACGATGTTAAATCACCGCGGTCGGATTAATAATAATTGTCATAATAATAACTGTAATGATGTCGTTGGTTGATCAGTGAATTAATTTGTAATTGCGACCGATATCTTAATATATATGTTTTGGCGTAAGTGACCGGTTCATTAATGATAATAACCTTTTTAAGTGACGTGAATAATAATAATATCTTGAGTCACCTATTCATTAATAATAATAATAACCACGAGAGGGATATAATAATAATAACAGTAATAACCATTTGTGTTTGCATCCCGCATAATAATGATGATATTAATCAAACGTGACAGTGCCAGGAACCGTTGAATAATAATAATAATAATAATAATAATAATAATAATAATAATAATAATAATAATAATAATAATTTCGAGGATGATAATTTTGTGGATTAAATTATTTGGTGACGATATCCCTCTATTCGTATGTTTGAATAATGAGAGTATGATAATATTAGAATCATTTTTTTTACCGCGTTATTGTACGGTTTCCGTATGGGACGATGTTACAGTCATACTTGCGTGTTTGTTTACTTCGCTCGCGATGCGAGGGGGGCCATGGCCACGGTATTTCCCACCGCTTCTCGTTATCTCATCTGTGGCAGTAGTCTACTGAGGCTAACTGGAAACAATTCAGATCACATGTAAATAATATGTATATGCTAATTCATTGGTATGGCATCAGCTGGATATCGTAAGATAGGGACTGTCCGTGGAATCCAGTTTTCTCAATTCACGAGAAACATTACCCAGTCCGAGTACCGGTCTCGGAAAAATGTATATAGCCGGAGTACGTCATCTTAGTTAAATCGGGAAGCCGACCGTAACATGGGTTATGCTCGGGCTCCCGATAGAAGGAAGCTATATCCTTGAGTAACGGTTCGATTCAAATGGAATCGATCCGTAAATTATACCTCCAAAATGTCATTTTATTTCAGAAGCAACGCAGCAAGATATTGATACCACTTGCGGTATGGCAAGTGATTTATATATGTAACATGTGTGTAAATTCAAATATTGTTGCCACGTGTATCAAAGTTTTATGCGTCAAATGGCGTAATAAACCGCTCCTTCTGGCAAATTATTTCAAAGGAAACCACTCTCATAATCTTTTTATTGTAGTTAGATGATGCCCTTTTTAAGGTAACAGTCACTTCCTAGTCCTATCATGGAGTCCTTAAATTCAAGTTACAATCGAGCCTTCCCCCTCTTTATTTTAAGTTGCTCCGTTCATCCCCGTGTTCTATTATGCCGTTATATTTATATTTGATGATTTAAATAATGAACCGACACCCCTGAGATAAATGCTAGTCTGGGACTAGGGAGGTGGACGGGTGCAAAATGGCTGGCCCAAAGTGGGGCTTTAAGAACGGCAACGTGTTGCTTTAAGAACGGCAGAGAGGCCAATATCATTGCTAATCAATTGTAAAATTTTTATATTTTTATACTTTTTTTCAAAATTTTATATTTTTAAATTTTTGATTTTATTAATTGATGACCGCATCACGGTCAAGTGTGTGTTCACTTGTAACGTAGTATCATGCTAGAGTAAGGTTAGTTTCGAACGGAGCTAGATTTGGCTAGTTATTAATATAATCCATTGCTAATCTCTTCAAGTTTGGCAATGATTCAAAATTCAATAAGCTCGAAGATTTGATGTTTCTCTTTTTCCCATATGGAATTTAATATTTATTTTGGTAATTCAGGACTCCATTTAAATGTCATTGGACATGAGATGAATATTATAAACAGTTGTTTAGGAAGGCTTGAAATGGTAAAAATATTACTGAGCACCAGTTCAAGTTGTTATTTAAAAAGAAGTTGAGATGGTATAAATTAAAATTAACGTATTTCAGGGCAGGAGATTTCCAACTTCATCGTTGTTTTTTTTTATGTTGTTGTTGTTGTTATATTGGAGCGGTTTATTGTGAAATCTTAGGCGCAAGCCAGCATTCAAGTTGAATGACCGGCAAATGTAAACAAGTTTTATAGTCAAAATTTTTTTTGTTAAATGAAAGTTAGTGTAGGGGTATAATGTCATAGGATAGGGCCTAGACCCAATAGCGTATTCCTTCGTGTGCAGCAAGGCGAGAGGCCGATCGGCCCTTTTGCTTTCTCAAGAAAAGTTATAATGTCTGACGACGGTGGGGAGCAATCCCAGGACATATTGGTAGGACAGGGAGAGATGAAAGCTCTCACGTTAGAGGACTTAATACGAAATTTAACTCTGAATGTTGAACAAATGCGGGCCGATAGTGTTTCGGATAAACAGGAAATTATTTATAAAATAGACAAGGCCGATAGTGTTTCGGATAAACAGGAAATTATTTATAAAATAGACAAAGTACAGGCCGATAGTGTTTCTGATAGACAGGAAATTATTTATAAAATAGACAAAGTACAGGCTGCGAGTGTTTCACTAGAGAATAAGATCGACCGAGTACAGGCTGCGTGTGAAATAAATAAATCAGAACTCAAGGCACAAATAGATGCAGTTCAGGCCGCGAGCGTAGCGATGGGACGGGAACTTAGGGACCAATTAACTCAAGTCCAGGAAGCATGTCACTTCGCGAAAGACGAATTAAAAGTGCACATGGATGCGTACATTACCATCGTTAATGAAAAGGTTGACCGCGTTAGAGATGAGGCTCAAATGGAACGCGCAGAAATTAAGGAAAAATTGAACGCTAGTGTCAAGGAACTCGCCGCTCTGCGATTAACTGATAAAAAAGACATAGAATCACACATAGAGGAAATTCGGGATGAGTGTAGGAAGGAGAATGACATCGTCCGGGGACAAGTAGAAGAAAAATGCGCGCAGATAGCTGGCACCTTGGACAAGCATGACAAGGGCATGAACGAGTTACGTGGGGAAGCCGCACGTACACTTGTCATCGTAGCAGGACTGAAAAACAAAGTCGAAGAACTAACTATAAATTTAGAAGACCGTAGCCAGAGAATAACTAAGTGCGAAGACGCAAACTTAGCGTTATTCCAGCGGACGGAAGATCTAATCGAACAGGGCCAATCATTTGCCGACACGGAAGTTCGCCTATTAGAACAATGCAAGGCGTATAATGGGCAAAATTCCGGCACAAAAGAAATAGCCAGTTGTAATCCCGACGGAATGGATGACATCCGAAAAGACTTGGAGATGTTGAAGGCTAGGTTGGAACCATCAGCGTCTAGCCAAGATTTTAACCTCCAATATCGCGAATACGAACCCCATGATAACCAGGGGATTCATAAGAAAGGAGGCCTATCCCATGCTGATACACACGGTTTCAAGTTTGAAAACAGAGATGGGTCGTCTACGTCATCAAGTGCTATCCCGACATCGGTGGTACACGTCATTAAGATGTCTGATGACAAGCCACCAAAGTTCGATGCCCGTGGGCATATTACCCCGAAAGGTTTCATCCGGGAAATCGCCGGTTATATAAGTGAGAATAAAATACCAGTAGAGCGACAACTGCGAACAGTCGAGAAATTCCTAGACGGAGCACCAGCTGTATGGTTCAGGGCTTTCTTGTATACTTTTGAAGATTTTGAAGGATTTCGGCGGGCTTTTCTCCAAAAGTTCTGGAGTATTCAGGAACAGCAGGAGTTAAGGCTGGAAGTATACTCCAGACGATATGCAACATCTTCACCAACGAAATTCTCTGATTACTTTGTGGCACAATTTCACAAGCTACGGGAGCTTGATAATCCAATGAGCGAAACAGAATTGATTAGCGCCATTGGAAAGCAATTGCCATTCGAGGTCCAACGAATGATGATAGCGTCAAATGTCCAGACAGCTGTCGATGCGGAGGCTTTATTACGTCAATTAGACCTCACAACGCATCATTCGAACCCAAGACAAATTAGGAGCAGGGACCAACAGGTGAATAATATCGAACGGACAATCGAACCGAAGACCACTAGTACGAAGAACCAGGGAACTAGTACTGATCCAGAACCTCGTCGAGCATATAATACGGAGTGGAAGCCGCGACAATGGACGAGACCAAGGAATTTTGCGGAAGGCAACCGGCAAACAAACGAAGGAAATTTTCGAGCCGACAGGGGATACCGTGGATGCCAGAGAAGTAATTACAGGCCGTATCCAGCTAGGAATCAAGGGAACCCGAGATATTACCAGGGAGGATCTCGTCAAGAGAAGGATGACAGATACCAAGAGTCTAGGCGGTACATAGAAGAGCTGAACAAGAGAAAATGGAAGGAGGCGATCCATGATCGAGGCCGTGATGAGGAAGCGACAGGAGCGGAGAGCTTGCAATTCCAAAGAGCAAGGAAAGGGGGCAGCGACCTAAACCCGAATGCACCGACGTTCGAATCTGAAGAACGGCTCGGGGCGAAAAAAAAAACGCCGAATTTTAACTGAAGAATGGATCATCGCAGAGGTCGATACATGGGTTGTGACCTCTGACGAATTAATTGACGATCCCGAAATCCAAATTTCAAAGGAAATTAAGAGACTACCAGTGATATACACTAGGATCAACCACGTGAGGGATCGATCACTCATTGATACAGGCGCCAGCGTATCAGTAGTATCCCAAGTTCTGTTAAATGAACTACAATCCAAAGTAAACATCCCGATTATCCCAGTTTCAAATTTGAAGATTCGTGGAATTATCCCGGATAAATCCGTCATATGTAAGAACCAGGCATTATTGGACATCGAAATTGGAAATTCAAAATTTGCTCATACATTTATCATCATGAATAAAATCAACTATAACTTGATCCTAGGGGCCGATTTTATGACTGAATACCAGGCTGTGATTGATATGGGGGATAACTCTGTCAGATTTAAGCACAGGGAAGGTATTGAGGATACAACCATGAACCCTCAGTCGGAGATAGGAGAACATGAAGAAATTTGGAACACCGAAGTCGTGAATCCGCTTAGGACGGACGAAAGTGTCATGAGTGAGACGGATGATCATGTGACCTCTGATGATTATAAACTGTTTGCGGCAGAATTGCAGGAAGGTGAAATCAACTGTGGGAAGGTTATAGCAGATAAAGTTAATGCAGCTGTAATAGGTCCCGAGGGGAAGGAAGATTTATTCAAAATTTTAACAAAGCATAGCGACACGTTTGGCTCAAAACCTGGAAAAATTGAAAATTTTGAATACGAATTAAACGTGAATGATTGGTCCCCGTATAAGAAGAAATTATATCCAATTGCCGAGAAATTCTATCCCCAAGTCCGCGAAGCTATTAGAGAAATGGAAGCAAGTGGATTGATATCGAAGTCACCGACGCCATTTTTAAATCCTTTAGTGATAGTAAGGAAACCGGACGGATCAGTGCGCATTTGCCTTGATGCACGTGCTATCAACGAGAGATTAGTCCCAGAGTATGAGCAGGCCCCGCCTATTAAAGAGATCTTGAAGAGATTTAAAGATATGGAATATTTTACCACTTTTGACCTGACGTCATCGTTTCATCATATACTGTTGGAAGCTAAATCTAAGTTGTTGACGGGATTCTTATTCGATCAACAGACTTATGTTTTTAATCGTCTCCCATTCGGTATTAAGAATGCGGGTTCGGTTCTCATTCGAGCTCTTGACCGCAATCTAAGTCCAAAGGTCAAAGAGGCGACTATCATGTATGTGGATGATATCTTGGTAGCTACAAGAACACTTTCGGAACACTTGGAAAATATTAATGAAGTCCTCACCGATTTAGGAAGGCATAACTTCAAGGTCAACCTATCGAAATCACATTTTTGTCAGAAGGAGGTGTTATTTTTGGGTCACCTTGTAGATGGAGATGGTGTGCGACCAAACCCAGTCAAAATTGAGGCCATTAGGATGTTTCCTAAGCCTACTAAAGTAAAACATGTTCGGCAGTTCCTTGGAATGTGTCAGTTCTTCGCTGATCATTGCCCTGATTACACAACCGTAGTAGCACCATTGCAGGACCTGCTTAAGAAAAATAATCGATGGAAGTGGGACCATAATTGTGATGAGGCGTTCGCTCAGACCAAGCAACGATTACTGCATAATGTTAAGCTCGGATACCCGGATTTTAGCCTCAAATTCATAATTCAAACAGATGCCTCAACCATAGGTATAGGAGCCGTATTACTGCAGGAAAACCCCAATGATCCAAGCATAAAAACCTATATTGCCTTCATGAGCCGGAAATTGCGGAAGCATGAGATAAAGTATACTATCACGGAATTGGAGATGCTGTCTATCGTGAGCGCTTTGCAATATTGGAAGAAGATCGTGTATGGTTTTCAGATTGTTATCCGTACCGATCACAAAGCGCTGACGTTCATTATGAAAACCAATATGGCAAGCGAGAGGGTTAGCCGTTGGGCATTATTTATCCAGCAATTTGATCTAACAGTCGAACATTGCCCCGGGAAACTCAATATTTTGGCAGACACATTGAGTCGACATCCAAACCCGGAGGAAGTCGTAATCCACCAAATTGAGTTGATAGAAGAGGATCAGGAAGTCTTAAGGAATCTGAAGGACATCGGAGCGATACAGAAGAGAGATGGGTTCACTAACTTGATGATAGAGTTCTTTAACAAAACATTGCAGCCAAACAATCCACAGTATGACAGAGCTAGTAAATTATCAGCGAGCTACCATTATTTGAATGGGGTTCTTCATAAGTTTTTGGATGAGGAACACACGAAACTTCGCATAGTCATACCATCTGAAATGCAAGTACCGGTAGTCAACCATGTACACCGGGTCATTGGACACGGAGGTATAGAGAAGGTCTTGGCAACTATCCAAGAGACATTCGTGTGGGCCAAGATGAACCAAACAGTCCGAAATGTACTACGATCATGTGACGTCTGCCAAAGGATTAAACCTAATCCGTACTTACTTAAGCAATCTCCGCGCCCACTGTTACCTACCGAACCCCGCGAGATATTCGCAATGGACCTGTACGGACCACTCCCCAAGGCCCGTAGGGGAAATCAATTCATCCTTGTTAGTTTAGATGTATTCTCTAAATTGGTAGCCTTGTATCCGCTGCAAAAGGCAAATTCTAAAACTGTACTACGAGGAATTACTTCACATATCATTCCACAGATGGGGAAGCCTAAGAAGATCGTTACTGATCATGGTAGTCAGTTCACATCTGCTGCGTTTGCAAATCAATTACGACAACTAGACATTCAGCATGTACTTAGTTCGATTCGCCATCCCGAATCGAATCCATCAGAGAGGATCATGCGAGAGATTGCAAAATTTTGCAGGATCTATTGTTCCGAGGCACATTGGCGGTGGATTGACGTGGTGCCCATTATAACTAAATGTATTAACACCACGATCCACGAAGCAACAGGCCAGATACCGGAAGTGGTCCACTTTAACAGATATCCACGCGTATCCAGCGAAATTTGGAGGCACAAGCAGAACGACGATTGAGAAGGCTGAGGAATAAGCGATTCCACCGTCCGTTGAGGGTTGGCGAGCTCGTTCTAGTAAAGAAGCCTAGTGTATCTAACCCAGAGCAGAAGGTGTACCACAAGTTTTGCAAATTGTTCGTGGGACCTTTCAAGATTATACAAACTTATGACAACAATGCTTACAAAGTTCAGAGCTTGGATGGAAGTTCAGAGAACATCTATAACGCTGCAAATTTAAAGCTTTACCACACGCCAGCAGACCACAGGGAAGCAGAGGATGAACGAGAGGAAGCAGATGACGAGCCGGAAGAAGATGATGTCGAAGAAGAGGATGAAGAAGATGACGGAAGGGAAGAAGAAGTCCAAGTAATCCCTACACCAATTGAAGCAAGGCCATGTCCAGAGTGTGGAGAGATAGACAGCGACGTGCAGGAATTTGTCAATACGATCCATCAAATCGAAAGACAGAACGAGGAATTAAGGGTCAGGAACCAGATGTTGAGAGACGAAATCAATAGCCGTCGCAGAACAGAGGATCCGATGTCAAATCATGATAGTGATGATATGGACACATCATAAAAAAAATCTCATTATGCTCACTAGATTTTTTTTTACCTGGGCAAGAGGAAGATGAACCCGAGTGACTTAGGCCCATAATCAATCATGATTTGATCGGTAAAATAATATGAGACATTTATTGAAATACAGAGGAGTGTATTTGAAAATATTTCGTTTATGTAATGTTGAAATCAGAGCGAAGGAAGGACGACAGACTGGAGCCTGACGGATTAGCTCAACACGACAACTTTTAGCTACTTCACAGCAGGGAATATCATTAGTTGGCGTACAAGGAAATACAGAGTCCACAAATAAGTCTTGGTCAGAAAGAGGAAGGGGGAGAATCATACAAAGAAAACTCACCACATGAGTAAGACCTTGGGATATTTTTGGTAGGACGGAAATTCCATGACCTCATGGAAAATTACAGCGGCTGAGTGTACGTTCGCTAGCCTAAGTTCGAGCAGGTGGAGATTTAAATCACGTGACCGCTTGCCGGCCAATAGTAAAAATTTGATGGGAGACTCAGTGATACCATCTTAAGGAATGATGGATGAGATATTTTCGTAACTACAAAAGTAATCAGTAATAAATTAATATGAGTACGCGGATGGATGTAATGAATTTATTAGATGTCACGCATGGAAAAATAATCAATACTTATTGGCAAATTAATTAAATTGAAGGCTGGATTTCTTGGAAACCGGACAGCTTGAATCTCATTGGCTGAAAGGAGACCACGTTGTCAGGGACGCTTACGAAGGCGCGAAATGTGAGGAGCGAAATCCATCCATATCTCCTAAATCTGTGATCACCAGGAGTTCATATTTTATCCAGCAGATATGCTAGCGGAGTGGATTAATTTGATGTAAATTTTAACTTCCAATTCGGAGTGCAAGTACCGATATTAAAAATCCACCCCCTCCCTCAGGGGTATGACGTCAACAAATCCGCGGGAAAAAGGCTTCATCCATATATACGGAGCTGAATTGACGGTCGCCAGACACTTGTCTTGAATCGTTGGAGCTGAATTGACGGTCGCCAGCACACGTGAATTGAATATCGGGAGTTGAACTGTTGGTCGCCGGTAACTTAGAATTCTACGGACGTACAGTCATTTAATGGCGCGAGCATCCGCCAGTGTTTGTAAAGTGTGATCGCGCTCAAGCAACATGTTAAATCTGGAAATAGTTAACGTAGGATAGTGTTTTTTTTATTTATGAATAATCAGTGACGTAAAGTAATTATCCTGCAAGAGAGTAGTATAAAATATATCACCATAAGTACGTACATAATAGACTGTGTGACGAACAGTACTTTAAGGAAGTAGTAGCCTGTACTTAGCTATACCGAACCGATGTAATGAACACGTCAAGAATGCCGTATAAATCGGGCGTATCGCGACGGGCGAAATAGTTGACACCTCGTCGTACGTGTCCAGGTCCATTGTGCGGTAGGTGGACGAAGATTAAATAGTGTAAATATATTAAATTCTTGGGTCTAGGATAGAAATTTGTTGTATCCAAATTAAAGTATACAGTGTTAACGTAGTAAATGGTGAAGGTTTGTGGTAATCAAGATATGAGTGTAAAATAATAATGTGCCAGGAAATCTTTTGTGAAACTACGCCATCAAGGATGGAGGAGTAAAACGCAGAGAGGGGCTGGATGAAGCCTCTCGTCTGCAAAGCTGCAATGGAATACCGATAACTAAGATGAGTACTAAATTGTAAAATATATTTGGGAAATGTTATCGTGATGGGAAAAATGGGAATAATTTGATTATACTTGGTTACCTTCTGTAACAAGATGGGTCGCTTAACGACCCCATCCTAAATTTGTAGCACGGACAGTAGTAAATCATAATAATGTAAATAATCGGGTCTTTTATGTATTCAGTTTGTTGGAGATGTAAATTTGTATATATAGTGTAGTACGTTAAGTCATGCATGCATTCATATTTTCTTTGTAGTCAATAATTTTCTTTACATTTTGATTTTGATTATGCTAGTTAAATAAGACCCGATATGTGCTTTTATGTTTTGTCATTTTAACGAGCCATTTAATGACATGGAAGGAAAATCCAGCTTCGCCATACCAAGTGTGTTTTGTTGTAATTAATATGGTCATATTTTCAATGTGAAGTTGTTAAATTTGTGAGATGCGATTAATATAATATTTCCAAGTAAATCATATCTGGAGTGATTAGTGCCAGAATAAATTGAATTTGTAAAAGGGGTTATGCGTTAAACATATTACGAGTGGACTACCGTATTACAGGCGAAATTATTATTTTTTAAAAATATTAATAATAATAAATAAATAATATAACTATTTTTTGTGAAGATATTTCTTTTTTAAATATGATTTGGAGATAATAATAATTCATGTAATTCATGTGATCAAGTGTTGAGTTTATTGGGAATCATTTAATGACGGGAGGTCGTTTTTAACTCGGAATTAAAGTGCGTGATAACTTAATTTGATCGATTAATAATATTGAAATGTAGATCGGTGTTAATAATCCGTACATGTTAATGAACGTGTGGTTTAAATTACGGTCCAATATTTTTTTACGTATAAATGTCGCGTTTTGAAGTTGCGATTCATTAGCCGGAACATGTAGTGCTAATATTACGAGACCATGATTGTCAAATTTTGGTAAATATAATTTCAAGATGTTACGATTATTTGTGGAGAATGAACTAAGGCATAGATCCAAATGAGATAGAAAATGTGAAAGAATTTGCAGTCAGATAATAAAAGGTCGTACGATGTCCGAAATGAATAAATAAGTCAGTTGATAATTCTGTGAGGAATAAATAAATGAATCGAGGAATATTGAGATAGAGAGGAAAATAAATTCCGTACGAGAGACACTTAGGATATTGATATGAGTGTAAAATGTACGGGCAGTGTCACAGAGAAATACTGAGTTACGCAGCGGGTAGAATTCGAACCCGTGACAGCATGTACGAAATAAATAGACTGCACAGCTGTTCGTTGAGATACAACGGATCTAAGGATAAGGAGAGTTCAGATTCCACAGAAATGGTCGTATATTGTATTCATTGTAATAACGAGTGAGGACAATCATGATGTCGTGATAATAATAATAATAAATATTGCAGATAAAGGATTGGACCGCCTTAATTAATTGAGCGTTGATAACGATGTTAAACGGGAATCTAATTGAGAATATGCAACCGATAATAATAACAATGTAAGGACGATGTTAAATCACCGCGGTCGGATTAATAATAATTGTCATAATAATAACTGTAATGATGTCGTTGGTTGATCAGTGAATTAATTTGTAATTGCGACCGATATCTTAATATATATGTTTTGGCGTAAGTGACCGGTTCATTAATGATAATAACCTTTTTAAGTGACGTGAATAATAATAATATCTTGAGTCACCTATTCATTAATAATAATAATAACCACGAGAGGGATATAATAATAATAACAGTAATAACCATTTGTGTTTGCATCCCGCATAATAATGATGATATTAATCAAACGTGACAGTGCCAGGAACCGTTGAATAATAATAATAATAATAATAATAATAATAATAATAATAATAATAATAATAATTTCGAGGATGATAATTTTGTGGATTAAATTATTTGGTGACGATATCCCTCTATTCGTATGTTTGAATAATGAGAGTATGATAATATTAGAATCATTTTTTTTACCGCGTTATTGTACGGTTTCCGTATGGGACGATGTTACAGTCATACTTGCGTGTTTGTTTACTTCGCTCGCGATGCGAGGGGGGCCATGGCCACGGTATTTCCCACCGCTTCTCGTTATCTCATCTGTGGCAGTAGTCTACTGAGGCTAACTGGAAACAATTCAGATCACATGTAAATAATATGTATATGCTAATTCATTGGTATGGCATCAGCTGGATATCGTAAGATAGGGACTGTCCGTGGAATCCAGTTTTCTCAATTCACGAGAAACATTACCCAGTCCGAGTACCGGTCTCGGAAAAATGTATATAGCCGGAGTACGTCATCTTAGTTAAATCGGGAAGCCGACCGTAACATGGGTTATGCTCGGGCTCCCGATAGAAGGAAGCTATATCCTTGAGTAACGGTTCGATTCAAATGGAATCGATCCGTAAATTATACCTCCAAAATGTCATTTTATTTCAGAAGCAACGCAGCAAGATATTGATACCACTTGCGGTATGGCAAGTGATTTATATATGTAACATGTGTGTAAATTCAAATATTGTTGCCACGTGTATCAAAGTTTTATGCGTCAAATGGCGTAATAAACCGCTCCTTCTGGCAAATTATTTCAAAGGAAACCACTCTCATAATCTTTTTATTGTAGTTAGATGATGCCCTTTTTAAGGTAACAGTCACTTCCTAGTCCTATCATGGAGTCCTTAAATTCAAGTTACAATCGAGCCTTCCCCCTCTTTATTTTAAGTTGCTCCGTTCATCCCCGTGTTCTATTATGCCGTTATATTTATATTTGATGATTTAAATAATGAACCGACACCCCTGAGATAAATGCTAGTCTGGGACTAGGGAGGTGGACGGGTGCAATAGATTATATGGATCATCTTTTGAAAGGTATTAAGTGGCAGGGAGGGATTCAGTTAGGTGAAAATATAGTATGCTGACGACTTGGTCTTAATGGAAGATTGTGCGGAAAGCCTGCGGTCTAATATCTTGGAACTTGAAAATAGATGCGATAAGTATGGTATAAAAATGAGCCTTTCTCAGACTAAATTGATGTCAATAAGTAAGAAATCCAAGATAACTGAATGTCAGATTGGGAATACAAAGCTGTAATAGGTAGATAATTTCAAGTTATTAGGATGTGTGTTCTCCCAGGATGGTAGTATAGTAAATGATATTTAATCAAAGTGCAGTAAAGCTAATGCAGTGAGCTCGCAATTGTGATCAACAGTATTCTGTAAGAAGGAAGTCAGCTCGCGGACTAAACTATCTTTACATCGGTCTGTTTTCAGGCTAACTTTGCTTTATTGCAGTGAAACCTGGGTGTACTCAGGATATTTTATTCATAAGCCAGAAGTAACAGACATGAAAGTAGCGAGAATTATTGCTGGTACAAACAGGTGACATTGTAGTCAAGGTCAACAGTAAGGATAGGATAACGCTAAACGGACTATTTCAATGCGAACATTGGAAATAGCACTAAAGGATATGAAAATGTGATAAGTAAATGTAGAAAAGATATGGAAGCTAATAGGAATGGGAAGCGTTTGCTGGACTTCTGTGCTAGTATGGAATTAGAAGTTACATTCTTCAAGCATAAAGCTATTCAGGGCTACACATACTACGATAGGGGCACCAGATTAATAATAGACTATATCATAACCGAATTTGAATCCAGGACATCTGTTAGGAATGTGCGGGTATTCGAGGAATTGTTCAGTCAAACAGTTCATCACTGCATCCCAGGCGCTTCAAGGATCTTAAGAGCACTCGCATGAAGTTGAGGAAGGAGAAGCTGAATGATCCAGAAATGCAGGTCAAGGAAGAACTAGCCCTTGAATGCGGTTGATGTTATACTGTATAGAGTAGTAAATGAGTTGCAGGATTGTGTACGACTACAGGAGCACTTAAATAATGTAGTGAGATGGACAGCAGACAATGGTATGAATTTAAATGGAATGAAAAGTCAAGTTGTATGTTTCACCAAGAGTAAAAGTCCTCTCAGATTTAATGATTGTGTTGATGGGATGATAGCTCATGGGGAACAATTTAAGTACCTAGGTGTTAATATAAGGAATGATCTTCATTGGGGTAATCATATTAATGAGGTAGTTAAGAAAGGTTACAGATCTCTTCACATGGTTACGAGAGTATTTAGCAGGGGCGCTGCGTGGTATTGTTGCAGGGTTGCACAACTCTCAATAATTTTGCACTTCCTCTGTCGTCTCTTCTTCGAATGTTTTAGTTTGATAAACCTAACATATATTCGAAAAGATGTTAAAATCAACCATCTTCGGTCGTTCACTGTACTAATGCTTCGTAATAGACGAACAAACGCTGCTGGCTTCGAATCAAACTCAGGGGGTTTGCTTTCCTACGGCAACTCCCTAGCGGACAGCGCGGCGCAATGTCAGCAGGAACGAGCCTAAGCCTGCATAGCATCCAGTAGCATGCTTGCCAGTATCGGTCTCAGGGAGTTGCACAAGACTAGCAAGTCCCCTACCGAGAAACAGTTCCAAATGTCCCCGTTAGATTGCGCCAATTTGCGGAGATTACTTCATTCATGATTTCTCTCCTCTCGCGAAGGTAATTCATTTCCATTTTTTTAATTTACAAATTTACACTGACTGACAGAGCAAATGCAACACCAAGGAGGAGTGGTTCGAAAGGGATGAAAGTTGGGGAAAAAACAGAGACGGCACGGACAAATAATTGATGTTTATTTCAAACCGATATGCAGGTTACACAATGCGCACGGCATCGACTCAGTAGGATGTAGGACCACCGCGAGCGGCGATGCACGCAGAAACACGTCGAGGTACAGAGTCAATAAGAGTGCGGATGGTGTCCTGAGGGATGGTTCTCCATTCTCTGTCAACCATTTGCCACAGTTGGTCGTCCGTACGAGGCTGGGGCAGAGTTTGCAAACGGCGTCCAATGAGATCCCACACGTGTTCGATTGGTGAGAGATCCGGAGAGTACGCTGGCCACGGAAGCATCTGTACACCTCGTAGAGCCTGTTGGGAGATGCGAGCAGTGTGTGGGCGGGCATTATCCTGCTGAAACAGAGCATTGGGCAGCCCCTGAAGGTACGGGAGTGCCACCGGCCGCAGCACATGCTGCACGTAGCGGTGGGCATTTAACGTGCCTTGAATACGCACTAGAGGTGATGTGGAATCATACGCAATAGCGCCCCAAACCATGATGCCGCGTTGTCTAGCG
Organism: Anabrus simplex; assembly: GCF_040414725.1. Lineage (NCBI taxonomy): Eukaryota > Metazoa > Arthropoda > Insecta > Orthoptera > Tettigoniidae > Anabrus > Anabrus simplex. The sequence continues at coordinate 369,881,636 of NC_090269.1, read as the reverse complement.
GTAGGGCGCTCCACAGTTACTGCCGGATTTGACCTTTCTCCACGCCGACGCCACACTCGTCTGCGGTGACTATCACTGACAGAACAGAAGCGTGACTCATCGGAGAACACGACGTTCCGCCATTCCCTCATCCAAGTCGCTCTAGCCCGGCACCATGCCAGGCGTGCACGTCTATGCTGTGGAGTCAATGGTAGTCTTCTGAGCGGACGCCGGGAGTGCAGGCCTCCTTCAACCAATCGACGGGAAATTGTTCTGGTCGATATTGGAACAGCCAGGGTGTCTTGCACATGCTGAAGAATGGCGATTGACGTGCCGTGCGGGGCTGCCACCGCTTGGCGGCGGATGCGCCGATCCTCGCGTGCTGACGTCACTCGGGCTGCGCCTGGACCCCTCGCACGTGCCACATGTCCCTGCGCCAACCATCTTCGCCACAGGCGCTGCACCGTGGACACATCCCTATGGGTATCGGCTGCGATTTGACGAAGCGACCAACCTGCCCTTCTCAGCCCGATCACCATACCCCTCGTAAAGTCGTCTGTCTGCTGGAAATGCCTCCGTTGACGGCGGCCTGGCATTCTTAGCTATACACGTGTCCTGTGGCACACGACAACACGTTCTACAATGACTGTCGGCTGAGAAATCACGGTACGAAGTGGGCCATTCGCCAACGCCGTGTCCCATTTATCGTTCGCTACGTGCGCAGCACAGCGGCGCATTTCACATCATGAGCATACTTCAGTGACTTCAGTCTACCCTGCAATTGGCATAAAGTTCTGACCACTCCTTCTTGGTGTTGCATTTGCTCTGTCAGTCAGTGTAATTGACGTCACGCCGACGCAGAGAGGTCTTACGGCGCGATGGCATAGGGAAGGGCTAGGAGTTGGAAGGAAGCGACCGTGGTTTTAATTAAAGCACAGCCACAGCATTTGCCTGGTGTAAAATGGGAAACCGCGGAAAACCATCTTCAGGGCTTCGGACAGTGGTGTTCGAACCCACTATAGCCCGAATGCAAGCTCACAGCTACGCGACCCTAACCGCACGGCCAACATGCTGGGTAATTTATTTTCCACGCCAAACCAGACCACCCACAATATTACCAGCATCTTGCTTCATTGAAAAACAGGAAGGCAAATTTTCAATTCAAGTGAGGCAAAAGTAACTGTGCCAAGCTGAGTGGCTCAGACGGTTGAGGCGCTGACCTTCTGACCCCAGCGTGACATGTTCGATCCTAGCTCAGTCCGGTGGTATTTGAAGGTGCTCAAATACGTCAGCCTAGTGTCAGTAGATTTAATGGCATGTACAAGAACTCTGGCATCTCGGCGTCTGCGAAAACCATAAAAAGTCGTTAGTGGTACGTAAAGACAATAACATTATTAATAACTGTAGTTACAGTGTACAATTAGCCTCTTTTTTCCTGGGTTGTAATTGCCAGATATATTACAGTTTTAGTAGGAATGTAGTTCATTATTTAACGATAATAGAGTTTCTTGATATTTCTGTAAGCTACAAAAATGTGTCGCTGAGAATGTTGGTGCAACACCCAGCTTCAGATACCACCAGCCGCCACTGGTATTTAGGGGTTGAAGTAAGGATGTAAAGGAGAGGGCGTATAAGTCTCTGGTAAGACCCCAATTAGAGTATAACTCCAGTGTATGGGACCCTCACCAGGATTACTTGATACGAGAACTGGAAAAAATTCAAAGGAAAGCAGCTCGATTTGTTCTGGGTGATTTCCGACAAAGAAGTAGTGTTACTAACATGTTGCAAACTTTGGGCTGGGAAGACTTGAGAGTAAGGAGACGAGATGCTCGACTATGTGGTATGTTTCGAGCTGTCAGTGGGGAGATGGCGTGGAATGACAAAAGTAGAAGAATAAGTTTGAGTGGAGCTTTTAAAAATAGGAAAGACCATAATATGAAGATAATGTTGGAATTCAAGAAGACAGATTGGGGCAAATATTCATTTATAGGACGGAGAGTAAAGGATTGGAATCAAGGAGAATGTTCGATAAATTTCCAAGTTCGTTGAAAATATTTAAGAAAAAGCGAAGTAAACAATGATAAATAAATGCAAATATGAGATAAACAATTGATACGGAATCTGCCACCAGGGCGACCGCCATAAATGCATTGATTGATTGATTGATTGATTGATTGATTGATTGATTGATTGATTGATTGATTGATTGATTGATTGATTGATTGATTGATTGATTGATTGATTGATTGATTGATTGATTGATTGATTGATTGATTGATTGATTGAAGACCCCTTTACACCATCTGGCTCAGAACCGATGTTTCAAGAGGCAAGGTAAACCTTCAAAAGACCGGGCGATTTGGCCGTACGATTAGAGGTGCGCAGCTGTGAGATTGCATCTGGGAGATAGTGGGTTCGAATCCCATTGTCGGCAGCCCTGAAGATGCTTTTCCGTGGTTTCTCATTTTCATACTAGGCAAATGCTGGGGCTGTATCTTAATTAAGGCCACGGCCGCTTCCTTCCCACTCCTAGCCCTTTCCTACACCATCGTCGCCATTAAGACCTATCTGTGCCGGTGCGACGTAAAGCAACTAGCAAAAAAAAAAAAAAAAAAAAAAGAAAGAAAAAAAGAAAGAAACTTCAAAAGCTGGGACTACTCCCGGCACGAAGCAGCACGCAGTGTGATTGAGGAGACGTCTAGGACCAAACCAAGCACACCATGGTTACTTACAAGGAAACCCTTCCATCTGTAAGTCTCCGATCTGACTGAGGTTTCGTACAACGAGTTCATTAGTAATGCTTTATTCAGCCCAGTCGTATATTTAGCACCTGTTTTGGTGTGTCCACGTTCTCATTTTAGCACCGTGTAGACAGGAGTGAGTGACGGGAAGCAGGTAGAGGCGGGGCAACCTGTCAGTTACATCTTCCCCATCTATACCTGCTTCCCTCTACTCACTCCAGTCGATGCAGTTCTATGAGCAAACTTGGACACCCCTAAATAGGCGCTAAATACTGGGCATCTAAATTTGATATGGCTGAATCAAGCATTCCTATTCAAGTCGTCGTACCAAACTACAATCAGATCGGAGACTTGGAGTACTATTCGAAGGGTTTCCTTGTTAGTGAACACAGCACATTGGAGGACATCTTGGAAATAAATGACAAAGCCACTTCGGTCGCTAAATTTTGGAATCGTTACATCTGACCTGGACACGGGAAGTAAATGAGTAATATTATTTCATCCGTTTACCGTCAGGGTTGGTTTTTCCCTCGGACTCAGCGAGGGATGCTACCTGTACCACCTCAAGGGCAGTGTCCTGGAGCGTGAGACTTTTGGTCGGGGATACAACGGACCAGCTGCCCAAGCGGGCCTTACCTGCTATCCATGTCCCAAAGGGAATGAGTAGCCATGTCCCACTAATGTCTGAGTCATAGTTAACAGTTAAGAGTCCGTCTTCTTTGTGACATCTTGAAGGCTACTCGCTTCTCAGAAATGACCGCACTCACAAACGAGGTGGAGGGGTATGTGGCTATTTCCTAACCAGCCTCAAACCCAAGTTGTTAGGTCGTTCACCAGGCAGGTGTGAGAGGAAACCAGAATACATGTTTGTAGAAATAACAACGAACAGGATTAAAGCCCTTATAGGAGTAGTTTACAAACCTCCGAATACAGGTCACTTAGAAGATTTTGAAGCTGACTTAACTAAACCACTGCCAGACTACCCTCACACAATAATCATGGGAGACTAATACGGACTTAATTGACGCAACTTCTTCCTAATCCGCACGACTCAAAACATTGTTTCAAGCCTATAATATGGACATCTTACCCCTCTTTCCGACTTACCATCCATCTCATTCGCACACACTATTAGATTTTATAGTTACCAGCAACTCAGACAGAGTTCACAATGTTGGTCAAACCTCTCTACCTGGTATACCTGCACATGACTCAATATGCATCTCGTATAACCTCCGGCCACCGGAACCCTCCCAGATATTTATCACCTATCGACCATTGAAAAATAGACTTTTGGAGGACGCAGGTAAAATGCCCTGGCATACATAACGAACTATAACAATCTAGACGACAAAGTCACTTTCTTTAGTAGGGCTATCAAAGTAACAGAACTACAGTATTTTGACAAGCATGCCCCAAAGCGGCGAGCGAGAATATCCAAAGGACCCTCCCCGTGGTTAAATGACGAAATTAGACAACTAATGAAAAAAAAAGAGACTACACTCACAGACAGTACAAAAATGGCCCTACCGTAAAAAACTGTGACGAATATAGGAAGTTATGAAATTTATTTATTTTATTTAGCTTATGGCTAGTACATAACTCTACATACAAATATTCAAAAAAAAATAACAAACAATGTAACACCTTAAACAATCAACCAATCTCTAAAACAGTTCATAAACTTAAATCCAAGCTGTCCAACCATTGTACAACCCCGTCAGAAGCACACACAAACTCCTTCAGCTGACCGGAGTATGACCTCCTAGGACATTCGGTGACAATATGACGGATGGTCTGATTCTTCTCATCACAGTCGCACTCAGGGGAGGAGCGCATACCCCACATATGTAACAATGACCCACATCGTCCATGATTGGTACGGACTCTGTTGAGAAGAACCCAAGTTCTTCTGGGGAGATTAAAACCAGGTGGTGGGTGTTGGAGACTAAAGAGGGTCTGCCATTCATCTGGAGCTGAGTTGCTCCACTCCAACTGCTATTCATCAGAACCGTTAAAGTTCCTATTGATGAGTTCCCTTGCAGTCTGAATGAGCGGAGATCTTGACTTCAGACGTCCATACCTAACAACCATGTCTTCATGAATGGGAAGACTTGGGTTCATTGTTATCTTCCTGAACTCGCGAATTAGGTTATTTTGTCTGCGAATCCTTGGAGGTGTTATGTGACTTAAGACTAGCAACCATAAAAGAGGAGTAGATCTGACTGCGCCGCTGACAATGCGCATCGTCTGATTCAGAACAACAGCAATATTCTTAACATAAGGGCTATTCAGCCAAACAGAAGAACAATACTCGGCTGCAGAGTATACCAGTCCCAGTGCTGGCGACCGAAGAGTGGATGCTGATGCTCTCCATGTAGAATCTGCAAGTTTCTGAATGATATTGTTCCTGGTCTTCAGTTTAGCAGCGGTATTCATTAAATGTTTCCTGAAGGATAGTGTCCGATCAAGAGTTACTCCAAGGTACTTGGGGTTAGAATTGTGTGGTAGGGGAGAGTTGTCGAGGGAAACATTCAAAGTAATGTTTGCCTGCCTGTTATTAAGGTGAAAGAGACAGGTTGACGTTTTGCTGGTGCTAGGTATCAAACACCACTTATTAAAGTACTCGCTCAAAATGACAAGGTCTCTGTTCAGAATTGCTTCTATTTCATTCACATTGGATTGCTGAGTAACTATTGCTAGGTCATCCGCGTAAGCGAATTGGCGTGATGTAGTACGGGGTATATCGGCAATGTACATATTAAACAGCAATGGAGAGAGCATAGATCCTTGAGGGAGACCATTGTTGAGCTTTTTAACTTTACTATGTTTGTTATCCATAACTACCTGGATCAATCTATCTGATAGCATGTCGTTTATGAGTTGTGACAATACACTGCATCCAACAAGTTTAAAAAACTTATACACAACTCCCTCTCTCCAAACCGTATCATAAGCGGCTGTAAGGTCTATGAACACTGCACCACTCTTCAGTCGTTTTTCAAAACCTGCTTCAATGTGGGTTGATAAAGCAAGAACTTGGTCTTCACAACTACGGTTAAGTCTAAAACCGGCTTGTTCTGCTGGGAGCGATCGTAAAATTAGAGGGCTTATTCTATTGTAGATGAGCCGTTCCAGAAGTTTGTAACACACACTCATTAGAGCAATTGGACGATAACTTTCAGGACAATCGGAAGGTTTACCTGGTTTCAGAATACCCAGAATCTTGGTTCGTTCGAACTCTGGAGGAAGTTTGCCTGTAATCAGAATGTTTGAGAAAAAACCGTAACAACCATTTCCTTGTGTTCTTCCCACAATGCTTGAGGAATTCAGGGTGAATGCCATCAAAACCAGGTGCTTTGCGGTTTTTTGTTGTCTTCAGAGCAGACAGGAGCTCTTCTTCGGTGAAATAAGACAATACAAATAACACAAACACGAAATGCTAAACTACGACACGCTAACAGTTTAATTACGCCTAACGGTATAACTTTGATGACATTGTGGAAATCTCTTAATAACCTTGGACTTACGAAGAGTATGAACAGAGAACAGAGAAGAAATTACAGTACCTCTCGAGACTCTTTTCTTCTTTGCTAGTGAGCTTGCATCCAGGAGATAGTGGGTTCGAATCCCACTGTCAGCAGCCCTGAAGATGGTTTTCGTGATTTCCCATTTTCACACCGAGCAAATGCTGGGGCTGTACCTTAATTAATGGCACGGCCGCTTCCTTCCCATTCCTAGGCCTTTCCTATCCCATCGTCGCCATAAGACCTATATGTGTCGGTGCGACGTAAAGCAAATGGCAAAAAAAGAAACAAGCAATAGACAGAGGACAATTCACAGTTCTGGTACTACTAGATTACATTAAGCTTTCGACAGCGTAGACATTGATATTTTACTTGTTAAAATGAAGGCTCTACATTTTACTCACAGTACGATCGCTTTTACGCATTCTTATCTTCACGGACGGCAACAATGTTTAAAAGGTAATAATGGAGTCGTTATTGACATTTTACTTGTAAAAATGTAGGCTCTACAATTTTCTCACAGTACGATTGCTTGGATGCATTCTTATCTTCACGAACGTCAACAATGTGTAAAAGATAAAAACTGGAGTCGTTAAAAAGGTAATAATGGAGTAGTTTCTTCGTGGCGCCACGTGAACAGAGGAGCCCCTCAAGGCTCTGTACTTGGTCCCCTTTTTATCGCACTCTTTGTGAATGTCATATCATCGAATTTAAGATAATGCAAATACCAAATACGATTTTCAACTCTACACCTCTACAGCACGAGACCTTCAGGAAAATATCGACTTACGAAACATTGACTTACAAGCAGTTAGTGACTGGCCTGTTGCACACGGCCTGAAATTGAACCCTACAAAGTCGCAAGTAATTCTCCTTGGCCATCAAAGTCAAATGACAAATACAAAGGGCACTAGGAAAGTTTCGCAATACGCAAAAACGGTTGGCTGGACACCCCTGTTAAGGTGAGGGATGAAAAGAAGGGTGAAAATCGGTCTAGAAGACAGCAAGGCGCGACCTTCACACCAGTTGTTACGAAGCAGTGGGACTGAAGCTAGTTAAGATGTCAGTGTGATCTAAAGGTATATATCGCGCAATTATCCGCTGCAATTTTGCGGTTGACATATCGGTAGTTAGAAGAGACCCTCCACATCCCTGCACCAGCTATTCATTCAGTTCTACACGACCATCTCCATGTTAGAAAGGTTTGTTCCCTTTAGGTGCCCCATTCACTTTCTGAGGAACAAAGGGCACGTCAAATGAAATGGTGCCGAGAAATGCTAAAACAGTTTGAAAATGGGACTTCGCTTAACGTCAATAGCATCGTTATAGGTGACGAAACTTGGCTTTATTATTACGATGTCCCAACAAAATCTCAGAACAAGGTGTGGCTGTTTGAAGATGAGGGTACTCCTGTGACTGTGCGAAAGTCAAGCTCATTGAAGAAAAGGATGATTGCAGTATTCTTCACTAAACAGGGCATCCTGACTCGGGTTGTGTTAGAAACACAAAGGACAGTTACTGCGAACTATTACAGTGAGACGTGTCTGTCTCACTGGGGTGGTACAGTGAGACTTGTCTGCCTCAGGTCATCCAGGCTCTCAAGCAGCTCCGTCCAAGGTCACGGCTCAACACTTGGCTCTTGCATCACGACAATGCTCCAGCACATAGTGCTAATGTAACAATGGATTTTCTTGCCAGATCAGGGTTGACTGTGCTTGACCATCCTTCATACAGTCCTGATCTTGCCCCATGTGACTTCGCACTCTTCCCAGAAGTGAAGATGAAGCTGAAAGGGCGGCTTTTTGCATCCGACGAGGAGCTTCTGGCAGCATGCGATCAAGAGTGTGAAAATGTAACCGAAGAAAAGTGGCAGAGTTGGTTCAGTAACTGGGTTCGACGTATGGAGAAGTGTACTGAGTGTGGTGGAAATTATTTTGAAAAAGTCTAAAGCGTTCACTCACATTACAAAACTTTCCTAGTGCCCTTTGTATAACTAAACGTCTGTTGCCAAGAGTAATCCTTCGGGATGATCCAGTTCCTTTTGTATCATAAGTGAAGAATCTCGGAGTTATCATGGACTAAAGCATGAATTGCTCTGCACATGTTTTGCATATCTGTCAAAGAGTTTACTCGGCTTTACATTCTTTATGTAAGTATAAACATGTATTTCCAATAAAGCCTAAAAACAAATTAATAGGAGCTCTTGTAATGCCGCATTTTGACTATTGTGATATTGATGGGGTGAAAGTTCCTTTTGGGGATCATTGTAAGTACCCAGGTGTTAATATAAGGAAAGGTCTTCATTGGGGTAATCACATAAATATGATTGTAAATAAGGGGTACAGATCTCTGCACATGGTTATGAGGGTATTTTGGGGTTGTAGTAAAAATGTAAAGGAGAGGGCATGTAAGTCTCTTGTAAGACCCCAACTGGAGTATGGTTCCAGCGTATGGGACCCTCACCAGGATTACTTGAATCAAGAACTGGAAAAAATCCAAAGAAAAGCTGCTCGATTCGTTCTGGGTGATTTCCGACAAAAGAGTAGCGTTACAAAAAAGTTGCAACGTTTGGGCTGGGAAGACTTGGGAGAAAGGAGACGAGCTGCTCGACTAAGTGGTATGTTTCGAGCTGTCAGTGGAAACAAGGCGTGGAATGACATCAGTAGACGAATAAGTTTGAGTAGTGTCTTTAAGAGTAGGAAAGATCACAATATGAAGATAAAGCTGGAATTCAAGAGGACAAATTGGGGCAAATATAATTTCTTTGCAATCATTTACGAAAAGGCTAGGAAAACAACAGAGGGGGAATCTGCCACCTGAGCGACTGCTCTAAATGCAGATCAGGATTGATTGATTGATTGATTGATTGATTGATTGATTGATTGATTGATTGATTGATTGATTGATTGATTGATTGATTGATTGATTGATTGATTGATTGATTGATTGATTGATTGATTGATTGATTGATTTTCCTTAAGACTACAGTGCGCTCAAACTGCATGTGGTCGCGACACCATGTTCGCGATAAGCATCATGCTGTGTCTCTCATCCATCGACTTCTTACTACATCTTCCCCATCTCACCTTTCTTCACGTTTCCATTACTTCTCCAATGTTCTTGACAGACATATAAGGGCTCAAACTGCAACATATAACAACAGCATTCTCTGTGCTTGCCGCACGAGAATTAAATCGTTTACCGGATTATTATTATTATTATTATTATTATTATTATTATTATTATTATTATTATTATTAGTTCCTAATTTATTGAACAAGTTGCCCCCAGAATTGACACACTTGAGAACAAAATGCCTTTTAATAAACATCTGAAACTATGGATTATAGAATATAAAAACAGTTTGAATATTTTCTCATGAATGGACCACAGATATAGGGTCCATCTATTTTGAATGATACTTTCAGGGATTGATAATGTACAAACATTAATGTTGTAAAAAGCAAGGATTGCAACAATGTACAAAAATATGAAACAAATTCACCGGCAAATAAGCACATTAAGTGCTTTGCAGGCGTAAATAATTGCAAAGTTAATGTATAATGTCTTACTGCACATTTTCAAACGTATTTAGAAAAGTTATAAATAATAATACCATATTATTATTATTATTATTATTATTATTATTATTATTATTATTATTATTATTACCCAAGTTACTTACGGTCTGCGCTATAACTGCATTAAGCCCACTTTTACAGGCGGATACCTTCTTGACTGCAACACTATAAGGAGGCATGTTGTGAATAACTGCAAAGATACCTCTACAATTTTGTGAGATAGAAAGCAGACAATGGTATGATGGTAATTGGAATGAAAAGTCTCCCAGTTTTAATTATCGTGTTAGTGGAATGAATGTAGTTCTCACTGTAAGAGTTCTTCATTGGGGTAATCACATTAACGAGATTGTAGATAAAGATTTTAGATCTCTTCATATGTATTTAAGGGCTGTAGTAAAGACGTAAAGACGTGGGCATATAAATCTCTGGTTAAGACTCCAACTAGTGTACCAGAATTACTTGATACGAAGGCTGGAAAAGATCCAAAGGAAAGCAGCTCGATTTGTTCTGGGTGTTTTTCGAGAAAAGGTTACGGTGGTGTTATGAAAATATTGCAAACTTTGGGGTAGGAAGACTTAGGAGTAAGCAGACGAGCAATTATATTACGCGGTATGTTCCGAGCTGCCAGTACGTGGAATAATATTAGTAGATGAACAAGCTTGAGTGAAGAAAAATCTTGCTAAACAATTGATAGGAAATCTGCCACCTGGGCGACACTTCAAGATGCAGATTAATGATGATTTGATTTATTTTATTGTGTTTCTGTAGTGGTCTGTTTTTTTCTTAATCCGTTTACAGTCCAGGGTTGTTGATTTTTTTCCTCGGAGTCAGCGGGGGATCCCACCTCTACCGCCTCAAGAGCTGTGTCCTGGAGCGTGAGACTTTGGGTCGGAAGATACAACTGGGAAGGAGGACCAGAACCCACCCAGGCGACCTCACCTGCTATGCTGAATAAGGGCCTTGCGGGGGGTGGGGGATTGCAAGGGATAGACAAGGAAGAGGGAAGGAAGCGGCCGTGGCCTTAAGTTAGGTACCATCCCGGCATTTGCCTGGAGGAGAAACGGGATACCACAGAAAACCACTTCGCGGATGGCTAAGTTGGGAATCGAACCCCTCTACTCAGTTGACCTCCCAAGGCTGAGTGGACCCAGCTCCAGTTCCTCGTACCACGTTTTAAATTTCGTGGCAGAGCCGGAAATCGAACGCGTGCCACCAGCGGTGGCAGCAAATCACATTAACCACAACATCACGGAGGCAGACTTCTGTTGTGGTTTGTAGTGTAATGTGTTGGGAAGATGTGTTTAAAGATAAACACAAATACTCACTCCCCTAGCTGGAGGAAGTAACCATTTTTATGAAGTTAGTATCCCCGACCTGGCCGGGAATCAAACCCCCTGAACCGAAGACCAGTACCCTGACCACTCAATCAAGGAAGGGTATAAAACGTAACTTCCTTCGGATTGTGTCATTATTTCTGGAGTCACTGGAACCAGACAGGCTCATTTTGATTATGGTCGGGGGTTTGAGGCCGAATGCTCTTCTCGACGCCACGTGAATTATGAGATGAAAATATTACCTCATGATTAACCGGAATTCGAACCTCAGCGTTCTTGGCGAGAAGCCACCAGTTAAGGGTAGTCATGACTTAAATGTTGCGATTTTCGACCAACAAATCGAATTTTCTGTTTTAGCCTCAACAATCTCCACCCCCCCTCCCCCGTGCAATGCACCCGGGAGATAGTGGGTTTGAATCCCAATGTCGGCAGCCCTGAAGATGGTTTTCCGTGGTTTCCCATTTTCACACCAGGCAAATGCTGGGACTGTACCTTATTTAAGGCCACGGCCGCTTCCTTCCAATTCCTAGGCCTTTCCTATCCCTACGTAACAAGCAATGAAAATCATTGTGAATCCGTATTGAAAGTAATCTTATGATAAAAGTAAGAAATGTATTTCTCTTCCACCTATTCAATACAACTCAATATGTTAAAGTTAGAGTTAAATACTCATTAAAATAAGAATTGGGACATGTTTCGCCCTTTCCTATGGGGCATCATCAGGCGTATCGTCACCTCAAACCATATCACGTACTTCGTTAAAATCGATCTACTGCAAAATTGAATATACGAGGGTTGGGGCAAACGTTATAGCAACCAGCTTTTTTCTTGAAGATACCAGTCCGGTTGGAAAATGTGACGTATACAGTCGAAAGCACAAGGTGTTAACTACATGTGTGGACAATGAATAACACTGACCGAGCTCGATAGCTGCAGTCGCTTAAGTGCGGCCAGTATCCAGTAATCGGGAGATAGTGGGTTCGGGCCCCACTGTCGGCAGCCCTGAAGATGGTTTTCCGTGGTTTCCCATTTTCACACCAGGCAAATGCCGGGGCTGTATCTTAATTAAGGCCACGGCCGCTTCCTTCCAATTCCTAGGCCTTTCCTATCCCATCGTCGCCATAAGACATATCTGTCTGGTGCGACGTAAAGCAAATAGCAAAAAAAAAAAATTGAATAACACTGAAACATCGTAGCACACTAATTTATTACGGTAGTATACAGGGCAATATAGTCTTCCCAGTGCAAAAGAATGACAACACAGTACTCATAAAGTTGACATGAGAAACCTGGGCCTAAAGACTCTCAAAGTAGTTCCCTGCTACTGACACCACACGCTGCCAACGATGTGAGAGGCGCTGAATACCATCTGCCTCAGCATTTGCCGCACCATGTGTGAATCGGGTCACCTGTTGGCGCACAGCATTAGCAATGTCCTCTCGTGTTGCAAACCGCCTATTACGTAGTGATTCCTTAATCTTTCGAATGAGATCAAAACCACGGGGCGAAATGTCGGGAGAGTACGGTGGGTGCTACAATTCTTCCCATCACCAATGTCGCAGTAGCTGCCCTACACACTCTGCTTTATGTGGTTTTACATTGTCGTGCAGGATTATTGCACTGTCCACAAGATCCGGACATTATTTCTGAACGCCACGTCGTACCTATCGCACCAGGAAGTCCCTGTAGTAGGCCTACTGTGCGGTCACTGTTCTGCCATGTGGAACAAAGTGGCAAGCAATGACTCCCCTGACGTCATACACGATGATCACCATCAGTTTGACTGGGGAAAGATTCTGACGGACCTTCTGCCTCCTTGGTGATCCAGCATGTCGCCACTCCGCTAACTGACGTTTCAGTTCTGGTTCGTATGCCCTGGTCCAAAATTCATCGATGGCGATTATTCGTGACAAGAATTGATCGCCGTCCCGTTGCCAGCGTGCAAGGTGGTCGCAGCACATTGCATAGCGCACCCACCTTTGGACTTCCGTCAGTGCATGCGGTACCCACCGCGATGCGATTTTGCGCAGTTGCAGCTCATTACGCAATATCCTGTGGACGGTGCGTTTCTCGATGCCACTTGCCCTCACTAACTCCAATAGCTTTCATCGTCTGTCTTCATCCAGGAGCTGCTCGATGACGGCACGTGCCACGTCGGTCCGCACACTGACAGGTCGTCCTGGCCGTTGCTCATCACTGGTTGACACACGTCCTTGCTGAAACTTTCCTACCCACCGTGCTATTGTACGGTAAGGTGGGGCATTATTCCCAAGGGCTTCCACTAATTCACTGTGACATTCCATCGCATTTCTCCCTCGGAGAACGGCTATTTTGATGTAAGCGCGCTGCTCAACACGGGTTACTTCCATCTCGCACGACACTCACCAACTGACTGATTTCACAGCCCTCGCTGCGCTACTACCAGCGATCACAGAGCCATCTGTTGTTCTGCATACACACTATGCCTGCACAAGTTCCACACGACACATATACGTTTGTGATCCGTTCACATATCTACAAGAAAAAAATAGTTACCTTGACTTTTTCCCCAATCCTCGTATTAAAGAACTTCACTTAAAAAGCCGTCATTATATGAGTAACTTGATTTAGATACAAGTGAAAATTAACAATAGTCAATGAGCCATGGTCAGTGTTGAATATGAATGAAAGTTTAAAAATATTGTACAAAATTATGAAAGTGAGAATAGAACAATGCAAATGATTATATACACAATGAAAAGGAAATGCATTCCAACACTGTGCCATTTTTCGTAGTATTGGACCTTGGCATATGTACTTGATATAGTCTTATTCGAAAGTAGCGAATAAGTTATAATTTTTTAGTTTGTAACTAGCCCAGACAGACGTTATATTTATGTCGTATTTCTACTATGTTGAACAATTTATTACAGAACAACTTCATGCAAAGCAAAGCAAAGCAAAGTCATCTCCGTACAGGCTATGAAGGCCCTTGGAGGAGTGGAAGGTAAAGGCTTCCACTATCCTTAACCTCCGCACTTGATGGGGTAAAGTGGTTAGCTCTACGACCGGCCACCTTTGCCCCCAGGAATTATCCTGGTACTCATTTTTGGTGTAGGATGAGTGACCCTCAGGGCCATGTGCTCCTCCGGAAGTGGAACAACTTAATGAGGCTGTTGAAATGTCATTAGACCATCTTATTCTGTACAAATATTTATATAAAAACTAATAAGGAAATGCATTCCAACACTATGCTATTTTTCGTAAAACCTCTCACACAACAAGAGTCCAACAATATTAAAGAGCTTGTATACATTGGACACAGTTTGACAGCCCCTTTCAGCTAGTAAACCAACATCTGAACACTCTAACAACAGAAGCACACCATCAACATAGAATATTGTTCAACAGAAGAAGATAATTAACGACACTGCAGCAGTCCTCATCAAGTTTTTAATTAACTATCCAACATAGGTTCTCGAATAGAATTACGACATGAAAGCAACCTCTTTCTGTGCGAGGCACACTATCAACACAGAATATTGCTCAACGGAAGGAGATGGTCTAATAACATTTCAACAGCCTCATTAAGTTGGTCTCTAATAAATTGTTTAACATGGGTGCTCTAGTAGAACTACAATATAAATACAACGTCTTTCTGGGCTAGTTACAAACTAAAAAATTAGAAATTCGCTATCTTTCCAATAGGACTATATCAAATACACACGCCAAGGTCCATTATTACGAAAAATAGCATATTGTTGGAATTCATTTCCTTATTAGTTTTTGTACAATAATTTGTACAGAAGAAGATGGACTAATGACATTTGAACAGCCTTATTAAGTTGTTCTCTAATAAATTGTTCAACATAGGTACTCAAGTAGAACTACGACATAAATATAACGTCTGTCTGGGCTAGTTACAAACTAAAATATTAGAACCTATTCGCTACTTTTGAATAAGACTATATCAAGTACACGTGCCAAGGTTCAATATTACGAAAACCGAGCTCGATAGCTGCAGTCGCTTAAGTGCGGCCAGTACCCAGTATTCGGGAGATAGTGAGCTCGAACCTCACTGTCGGCAGCCCTGAAGAGGATTTTCCGTGGTTTCCCATTTTCACACCAGGAAAATGCTGCGGCTGTACCTTAATGAAGGCCACTGCCGCTTCCTTCCCACTCCTAACCCTTTCCTGTCCCATCGTCGCCATAAGACCTATCTGTGTCGGTGCGACGTAAAGCAACTAACAAAAAAAATACGAAAATGGCACAGTGTTGGAATGCATTTCCTTTTCATTTTGTATATAATCATTTGCATTGTTCTAAACTCACTAACATCATTTTATACAATATTTGTAAACTTTCATTCATATTCAACACTGACCATGGCTCAAGGCCATCATTGTTAATTTTTCAATTGTATCTAAAGTTACTCATATAATGACGGCTTTTAAGTGACGTTTTTTAATTTATTCAATTTTGTAGTAGATTTAAGATCAATTTTATCTAGGTACCTGATATGGTTTGAGGTAATGATACCGGCTGATGATGCCCCATAGAAAAGGGCGAAACATGTCCCAATTCTTATTTTAATGAAATTTAACACTAACTTTAACATATTGAGTTGTATTGAATAGGTGGAAGAGAAATAAATGTCATAGTTTTATCATATCCCATCATTGCCGTAAGACCTAACTGTGTCGGTGCGACGTAAAGCCACTAGCAACCCCCCCCCCTTCTTCTTCTTCTTCTTCTTTCAAATCCCGTTAACAGCTTTTCCCTAATGTCATTTTTATAGCTCTAAATGCCGGATTTAAAGGGTAGCGGCTCAACGTATATCGAGCAGGCCAACGTCCCTTTCTCTCGGCTGTCAGACAAAATTTGCTGCAAAGTTCTTTCGGACTACCATTTCAATAATACCGCTAGAATGTGTTTATCTTGTAGTAGGCATAGGCTGTGCGTAAGAGGAGAATGACATCTCAGGGAGTAATTTACGGTCCAGAGCAATGTTAAAGCAAGGAAGTTTCATAAAACTTTAAATTGCTTTTATCTACCTTAAAACTCTTTCAGCTCTGTGCCATGCATAAATGCTCCTTGCGACGGAGATCTTATCGGATTCCCCTGAAATTTTCAGAGAATGTTTAAATATGTAAAGTAATTAAAAATAGTTCTGCATTTTATCTTCTTCTTCTTAATCAGTTTACCCTCCAGGGTTGGTTTTTCCCTCGGACTCAGCGAGGGATCGCACCTCTGCCGCCTCAAGGGCAGTGTCCTGGAGCGTGAGACTTTGGATCGGGGATACAACTGGGGAGGATGACCAGTACCTTGCCCAGGCGGCGTCACTTCCTATGCTGAACAGGGGCCTTGGTGGGGGATGGGAAGATTGGAAAGGATAGACAAGAAAGAGGGAAGGAAGCGACCGTGACCTTAAGTTAGGTACCATCCCGGCATTTGCCTGGAGGAGAAGTAGGTAACCATGGAAAACCACTTCGAGGACGGCTGAGGTGGGAATCGAACCCACCTCAACTCAGTTGACCTCCCGAGGCTCAGTGTACCCCGTTCCAGCCCTCGTACCACTTTTCAAATTTCGTGGCAGAGCCGGGAATCGAACCCGGGCATCCGGGGGTGGCAGCTAATCAAACTAACCACTACACCACAGAGGTGGACTGCTTTCATATTTTTTATTCTGAAAATAGAGCGAAACTAGATTTTTGCCTATTGAATGAATAATAAAAAATCGAAAAAGTCTTCAACAGTGTATACCTGCAGTATCCGGAGTTATTCAAGTATATGAGTGTTTTGACACATCTAGCTGCCTGTGTGGATCAGTGGTGGAGTGTCGGCCTCCGGATCCCAAGATGGCGGATTCAAACCCGGCAGAGATAGTCGGATTTTTGAAGGGCGGAAAAAAGTCCATTCGACACTCCATGTCGTACGATGTCGGCATGTAAAAGTACTCTGGTGACACATTTGGTGTTTACCCGACAAAATTAATTAAATCTCAGCTATAGACGCCCAAGAGAGTTTCGGTTTACTCGGTCTGCCGTCTAGTGGGCCTAGAGTAAAACAAAACGTCGAAATTGACGAGCATACAGCCAGATGGCGTGAAATTGAAATGTCTGCACGCGGTGGCTGAGGCCACATTATTATTATTATTATTATTATTATTATTATTATTATTATTATTATTATTATTATTATTATTATTATTATTATTATTATTATTATTATTATTATTGTACCGGTTGGTACACCTATACGCCACACATTTGAATTTTCCGCCTTAAAGTACTCCTCTACAGCTGAAACTCTGAACTTTAAAACTGAATTAATTCAACCGTTTATTAGAAGATGTCACTGTGTTAATTTCGAATTGTTTTTGTTTACTAATTATCAAGAATTGTGGACATTCTCTCACAGATGTCTCTAACCAAAAACTATAATCATGCACTCTGGTGCGAAGTGAAGGAACTTTTCTTGAAGATATTTTGTATTCATAAGTTTGTTCTTTACTAAATGTTGTTCTTTCATTTGTGGGTTGGCAATATTAATCTTTCTTTCCGCCAGTTTTGAATTTAGCCAATCGTAAATTTCTGTAATTAATTTTTGACCAATCGGGTCTTTCTTCTCCAATTTTGATGTGTAACCTTTAGCCAGCCAATAAAATGTAGTGGGTGTGGCTGTTTTATTCATGAAAGATCTCGAATCTTCCACGAGGATATAAAAACTGCTGATTTTCTTGTCTCTCGGCCACTTCAACAACATCTAGCTTAGTGTATGGAAGTATAGCAGGGGGCGGGTAGCGCCTCTTCCTTCGGGGAGCAGCTCACCACCAAAGGTAATGGCCTTTTAACATCTTTACTTCTTGCTAGCTCAGCAGTTTAACCCTCGGGGAAGGTCCGAAACCTTTTCAACATAACCTACCTGTCTAAAAATGTAACTTTGTGCCGGCTTACGCAAAATTTTCTTAAACTGTAAATCGGGGATAGAGAGTGCTCTGCCCTCTCGAGCTCCCCTTCATTTTGATTTGAGGTGACTACGTTTTCTTAACCGATTTTCTTCTCTTCTTAATGTGTTAAAAAGAATTATAAGAGTCACCTCCCTAGTCTGGGAATAGCCCCTGTTAAATCGGCCTAGTGCCCCTTAGGTTTTAGAAGGTTTCATGTAGGAGTGCAAGCAACGCCTCCATTCATCTTAGTATTTTGGGCCATTTAATTAATCTGTTCTTTTCTACTAAGGCCCAGTAGGTTGGGTACGAGATACCCCCATGTCATTTGATGTAAGTGGTGCCTTGATGGCAATTTGTGTAATAGTCTGGTATTGCCTTTAATAGGCTTGAAAATTTGAGAGCGGCTCAGCTCTTTCTTGTGTTTGAAAAGTGCCTCTGGGAGGCTTGAGGTTAAAAGTTGGGAGAAAGTGCTCCTTGAATGAAGGGGTTTTCTGCCCTTTGAATAAATGAGTGTACCTTGGTAATGTTGGGCTGGTAGCTCAAGGATTGTGTAACTGAGGCTCGAAGCCAGAACTTGTAAAGACCCCGAAACTTGTGCTTTCGTTTGTAAAGTTATCATTGTACCTGTGTTTTTATTGTTATTTCACCCAGTGAAAATTTGTTAAATCTCGTTGTCTCTTGAAAATATAACCTTTATTGAAATTTTAATTCATCTTTCGGACTTGTAGTTAGACTCATTCCAGCCCGCACCTTCTTTCACCTCTGCACGGATAACTCCGTAACAATTATTATTATTATTATTATTATTATTATTATTATTATTATTATTATTATTATTATTATTATTATTATTATTATTATTATTATTATTATTATTATTATTATTATTTGACAAGTCTGCCAAATTATAGTCAATAAAAATGAAAGCTGTGTCGCAAAAAGCATTTTTCATTGTAACATATAAAAATCATTTACCAATAACTTTGCAACTAATCAACTCCAAATTTTCTGTTGGGTTACACCTCATTATTATTAATTTTAAATTTGGTTTTGATAAGTAGGGTTCATAATTTCAGTCATGACTCCCCTTAAACTACTGAGTTAACCACGTCACACACACACCCTCCCCTCTACCTTTTCCCTTTATTATGCCATTGCATCCAAAAGATCTGTCAGAGGTATCACGGCGTTAAACCACTAACAACTCCATCAGTGTTCAGTGGCGCCTCCCATAAGTGATCTTAGGGGGCAAAGTGCCATTTTGCCCCCCTTCCCAAACTTGGAGTTCGGTAGTCTTCGAAGGCTGCTAAGGAGTTAAATCTGGAGAAGGTGGTAGATGGTTTTATATCAAGAAATAAGATCAGCAAGCGGGTATTCCTTCAGAGAACATTTCCCAATGTAGACTTTTCAGGCGGTACATATGGTGCTAGAGCTTTCACATTTCGTTTCATGAAATGCTTAATATACAGTAATAGGACATTTACTAAGAAAATGTATTTATTAAGCAAGTTCTAATTCTTTTACTTGTGATTAATTTTGATACACCAGGCGAGTTGGCCGTGCGCGTAGAGGCGCGCGGCTGTGTGCTTGCATCCAGGAGATCGTGGGTTCGAGCCCCACGGTCGGCAGCCCTGAAAATGGTTTTCCGTGGTTTCCCATTTTCACACCAGGCAAATGCTGAGGCTGTACCTTAATTAAGGCCACGGCCGCTTCCTTCCAATTCCTAGGCCTTTTCTATCCCATCGTCGCCAGAAGACCTATCTCTGTCGGTGCGACGTAAAGCAACTAGCAAAAAAAAAAAAAAATTCATACATTCGTACATAAAACATTCGTACAAAATATTCATTTATGAATGAAGTTCTATTTTTCTGTTTACTTGTGAATATTATTGAAAACTCTGCACATAAGACTCGTTCAAAAATGTACTTGAGAAACAATCTCTATTATTGCTCTGGTTTTCTTTTTCTGTTTCTAAATATTGTTATTGAATAAGAATGCTGTCCCTCATTTCACATGTCTGTGTTCATGTTAATCTAACACTAGTGGCTATTCTGAGGTTGCGATTACCTCAACGACAAACTTCTGGGTACTCAGTTTAATCTAATTACTGAGAATGCTCGTCAATACACTTTCTAGTTCCATTCTGATTATGGTTACATTCACCTGTCGCGCCATTATATGTCCCAGGAGGAACAACATGTATTCGTCGTAAAATGGCATGAGGCAGCTCACGCAATCTAGGTGTGGTGACTTCTGTACTTCAGACTAACATCACAGAGACACTGTTGTTGTCTGTTGAAAGGCTACATTCACGAAGTCTGGATACTATGGCACATCCTTCCACCAGATTTACCAGGTTTGTGGCAATGATCAGTGCATTGTTAGATGTCGTTCGTGCATGTGTGGGGGTAGTGAGTAGAGCCATGCTCCACTTAGAAATGGCGAGACAAAGTGATGTAAGTGCCAAAGGAATATTTTGAGGTGAAATGAAAAGAACTGTCCGCCAGAACTGCTCACAACACCGAGCGAGTTGGCCATGCGGTTAGGAGCACGCAGCTGTAAGCTTGTATTCGGGAGATAGTGGGTTTGAACCCCACTGTCGACAGCCTTGAAGATGATTTTCATTGGTTTCACATTTTTACACCAGTATAATGCTGGGGCTGTACCTCAATTAAGGCCACGGCCGTTTCCTCCCTAGCCCGTTCCTCTCCCATCGTCGTCAGAAGACCTATAATAATAATAATGTTATCGTTTTACATCCCACTAACTACTTCTTGACTGTTTGAGGGAGACGCCGAAGTACCGGATTTTTTCCCCACAGGAGGTCTTTTACGTGCTAGTAAATCTACCAACATGAGGCTGACGTATTTGAGCACCTTCATATACCACCGGACTGAGCCAGAAAAGAACTCAGCCCGGCCCATAAGACCTATCTGTCTTTAAGAAAACTGTTCACTCTCGGTACCATCGGTTTCTTTCTTTCTTTCTTTCTTTCTTTCTTTCTTTATCTTTTTTAATCCATTTACCGTCCCGAGATGGTTGTTCCCTCGGAATCAGCAAGGGTTCCCCCCTCTACCGCCTCAAGGGCAGCTTCCTATCAAACTTTGGGTCGGGGATACAACTGGGAAGGAGGAACAACATCTCGCCCAGGCGGCCTCACCTGTCATGTTGAACAGGAGCCTTGTATGGGGGATGGGAAGAGTGGAAGGAATAGGCAAAGAAGAGGGAAGGAAGCGGCCGCGGCCATTAAGTTATATACCATCCCGGCGTTTGCCTGGAGAAGAAGCGGGAAATCACGGAAAACCACTTCGAGGATGGCTGACGTGGGAATCGAGCCCCCTTTACTCACCTGCCTTCCCGAGGCTGAGTTGACCCCGTTTCAGTCCTCGTGCCACTTTTCAAATTTCGTGGTAGAGTCGGGAATCGAACCCGGTTTCCGGGGGTGGCAGCTAACCACCAAATCACACTAACCACTACACCACAGAGGCGAAAACCATCGGCATCAAGAAAAAAAAAGAGAATGTGAAGAAAAAATCAACTTTGTGAAGCTTTTATAAACATTCTAGCTGTAATACCCGGCTCTGCTCGGGTACGGTACTTTTTTTAATATTTGCTTTCAGGATTTGCATTACCTGTTTAGAGTGATTATTTTGTTGATTTATTTATTATGACGTTGGTTAATTATTTACGAACTCTTTTGTAGATTTAGACTTATTGTTAAGTGTTTAATTTTAGTTTGAGATTACTTAGTTTTGCGTTAAACTTTGTCTTTGTGGCAGCCCAGATTATCTGAGAAGTACCGTAATTGATCCCTTCAAGAAAATAATAAAAGCAGGGTATAACTGTACTAGCTGTTACCCACGGCTTTGCACGCGAGGAATTCGTAAGTTGATAAAAATTAATTGTTCCTCGGTACTGCACTAAGACATTATCTGAAAATTCCTAAAGTATAAAAACTCGCCGAAAAATTGCATTTCATTTACGCCAGAACCTCTTCGTAAACCACATTTGTGGCATTGTCTTTTGGGGCTAAGATGACCAAGCTACTGGCAGAGCTAAATCTGGAACATGCGACGTGGAACTCTACATGTGAGAAACAGTCAAAAAAAAAAAAAAAAAAAAAAAAAAAAAAAGAGGGTTTCTTTATTTCTGTAACATGTTAAGTTTATGAGATATACTGAAGATATACTAATTTTAAAAACTGCCCAACTCCTTGGCTGAGAATTCATCGTTGAGGCCTTCGGTTCACAGAGTTCCGGTTTCGATTCCGGGCTGGGTCGGATATTTTAATCGCGTGTAATTAATTCTTCTGGCTCGAGGACAGGTTGTTTGTGTTTGTCCCAACACTCTCCTCTTCATATTCACTGAACACACCACATTACCAACCACAATAGGAATAGTAATTACATCCCTACACATAGGGTTGGCGTCAGGAAGAGCATCCAGTCGTAAAACAGCGTCAAATCCACATATGCGACACAGTTCGCACCCGCGACCCCACAGGTGTGGGAAAGCCGGTAGAAGAGAAGAAGATTTTATAATATCACCCGCTTTTTAAAAAGTTTCATCCTTTTAAATGGATTTTCCAGAAAACGTGCGTTCATTTATTTTTAAAAGAGATTCCAAGTACGGCCTACCAATTTTAACGTCTGTAAGATCTTCCTTCGTTTCTGAGATAATATGTATCCTCATATAAAGAATTCAAGTCCTTCCTCACTTCTTTTCAACCTTCACCCCTTAAATGGATTTTCTGAAAACTTTTTTTTTTTTTTTTTTTTTTTTTAAGGAGATTCCAAACACCAAATTTTATGTCTGTAACATGTTAGGTTTTTGTGATATATCCATACTAATATTATAAAGAAGAAAAATGTGTATATTCGTTTGTAACGATAGACTCAAAAACTACTGAACCGATTTTAATAATTACTTCACCTATAGAAAGCTACATTGCCAGTGAGTAACATGGGCTGTATTTTATTTTCAAAACAATTCGCGGTGGGGCGCACGGGGGGGGGGGGGGAGATATAAAAATAATAGGCTAATATAGGCAAAATATCGAATTTGTCGTACAAGGACGAGACAAAGCTCAGTTTAATCCCCTTGACGCAACGAACAAAACTCGGTAAGCCCTACGGGCCCTAAAAACCAACCGTTACGGAGATATTGGCACCACACTACCCCTGCTCCAGGAATCGGATAAAATAATGAACTGCCGAAACCATGGCAACGTCAGCTCTAGGATTCTACAGCAGCGAAATTATCTACAATATATCACAAAACCCTAAAATGCTACAGACATTGTATTTGAAATCCCCTTTAAAAATAAAAGAACACAAATGTTCGTTTTCAGAAAATCCATTTAATGGGGGGGAGGGGGTGAAAAGAAGTGAGGAAGGAGTTGATTTATTTATATGAGGATACATATATTTCAGAAAATGAAGATGTTACAGACGTTAAAATTGGTATACGGAATCTCCTTTAAAAATGAACACCCTTTTTTTGAAAATCCACTTAAGGGGGTGAGAAGAATAAAAAAACGGGTGAATTTTTAAAATGAGTATCTTCTTTTTCTACTGCTTTACCCACACCTGAGCGGTTGCGGGTGGAAACTGTGTCGCACATGTGGATTTGACCCTGTTTTACAGCTGGATGCCCTTCTTGGCGGCAACTGTATGTGTAGGGATGTAATTACTATTGCGTCTTCCTGTTGTGGTTGGTAATGTGGTGTTTTGAGTGAATATGAAGAGGTGAATGTTCGCAGGGTTCCGGCTTCGATTCGGGCTAGGTCGGGGTTTTTAATCGCGTGTGATTAATTCTTCTGGCATGGGGACAGGTTGTTTGTGTTTTTCCCAACATGAAACAGGTGCTCCATCAGAAGAAACAATGACTCATGCAGCTGGACAAACTGATGGACTATTTAGAATCCTAGACTGAAACCACACCGACAGAACTGCTGTTAGTAAAACGTCTTCCTGATCGTGCTGCGCGCAAACGCTATACAAATGTAAAACAGAAAACCTCGCACATTATTTTAATGCATAAAACAGAGTTGTAAATGTAAAAAAAAGTGTTCGTATATATTTTATACAATTGAAAAAAAGGTATTACTGTACAATTTATTTTAATAGATTATATAACATCTACTGTAGGTCTAGGCCCTATTTGTTTTTTAATTTTCCCGAATTATCCGGGTTTTCGATAATCCGGATCAGTTCAGCTCCTACTAAATCCGGATAAACGAGGTTCTTACGTAATTAGCTTTTTTTTTTTGCTACTGGCTTTACGTCGCACCGACACAGATAGGTCTTATGGCGACGATGGGATAGGAAAGGCCTAGGAGTTGGAAGTAAGCGGCCATAGCCTTAATTAAGGTACAGCCCCAGTATTTGCCTGGTGTGAAAATGGGAAACCACGGAAAACCATCTTCAGGGCTGCCGACAGTGGAATTCAAACCCACTATCTCCCAGATGCAAGCTCACAGTCACGTGCCTCTAATCACATGGCCAACTCGCCTGGTAGCTTAATTTTATGGCTGGATGCCTTTCCTGATGCAGTCCCTATGTGGATGTATTCATCATTGCATGTTTCTGTGGTGATTTGTAGTGTGATGTATTGTATGTAAATGAAGCTGTGTATTAGTATGAACACAAATACCCAGTCCCCAACCAAGATAATTAATAAAACAAAGTTAAAATTCCCAGCAGTGCCAGGAAACGAAGGTATTCAGCCAGGGAGCCAGACACTAGCTCAGTTGAAGTTGTCTTGCAAAAAAAACCACACCAGAATCTGTTTTGGTGATTTGAAGACATGAAAGCTTATTGATTTCAAGTTAAGAGGTGTCAATTGTATTTTGAGTAGGCAGATTGGGTTTTTACATTTTTGCTGTAGGTCTATTGTATGTCTACCCCTTAGTCCTGCTTCCTGATATGGGGTTGGGAATGGGGTGAGATGAAATTATATGGTATGTTTTTAAAGTTGGATACCCTTCCTAATGCCTTAACTAAAGATGAAATGAAAGATGGTGATTTCTTTTTTTCTAAATATTTAACACCACACTAACGCATCAAAGGTTTTAGACATT
Organism: Anabrus simplex; assembly: GCF_040414725.1. NCBI lineage: Eukaryota > Metazoa > Arthropoda > Insecta > Orthoptera > Tettigoniidae > Anabrus > Anabrus simplex. The sequence goes on along the minus strand of NC_090269.1, from coordinate 369,856,465 downwards.
GGAGGGGTAGGAAAGGGATAGGATTATGAAGGTAGCAGCCATGGCCTTAATTAAGGTACAGCCCCAGCCAGCATTTGCCGGGCTGAGTGGCTCAGGCGGTTGAGGCGCTGACCTTCTGACCCCACCTTGGCAGGTTTGATCCTGGCTTAGTCCGGTGGTATTTGAAGGTGCTCAAGTACGACAGCCTCGTGTCGGTAAATTTACTGGCACATAAAAGAACTCCTGCAGGACTAAATTTGGGCACCTCAGTATCTCCAAAAACTGTAAAAGTAGTTAGTGGGACGTAAAGCAAATAATGTTATTATTATTTAAAAATGGGAAACCATGGAAAGCCATCTTCAGGGCTGCCGACAGTGGGATTCAAACTCACTATCTTCCTAATGCAAGCTCACAGCCACTCGGTATGATGGTGAATGAAATTGAGTGAGGAAATGATAGGAACTATCTGTAGCCTATGAATAGGAATTCTCCCAGCATTTGCCTGAAGTGGAATGGGAAACCACAAATAAACCTAACATTCTTAAGACAGCTGATGGTGGGGTTTGAACCCACTCATCCCCTAAATGCGCAGCTTGGCATGATAGCCATAAATAGTAGCATAGCCAGGATGGGCTGAATGGGTGGGTGTAGGTACAAAATTATGATAGAACCCAATGAAGGTGCTTGTGCATCTGTGGTGTCAGTTTATTTTCTTTTTGTAAACATTCCATGGGTGGGGAGGGGTTCTACCCCCACCCCACCCCCACAGTTTCCCCCACTTGGCTATGCACATGACCGTACAGCATTAAAATGCGCCTCCACTCTGATCAGTATTTTTTATTTTAAATTTTATTTTATGTTTTTGAATGCATAACTTTTAAATGATAGCTATGTTTTCTGTTCCAGAAATGACAGAGATAAGCTCAGACCTTCTCCTATCTCCTTGCTAGGCCAACTTGCTCATTCAGGAGATGAATTGAGAGCAAAAATAAATAAAACAGAAGGTTCCATGATCAGAAGAACAATACATTATGGAACAGAATATGCCCAAGAATATTGTCGGTGTACAAGTCTCCATGGACTTCAATACTTGGGAGAGGAGAACCGCCATTGGTCAGAAAGGTGTGTAAGAATCTCTAGAATGATTCTGCTATTCTGATGCAAAATAAAGTAATTTGTGTCTCTAACTGAAGGTTGCTAGATATAACCTCAAGAATTCTTCTTCTTCTTTTCCCATTCATGCGGGGTCAACGTTTCTGACAAGTTGTTTCCATTTCCCTCGGTCCCAAATGGCATTTTCTCATAAATTATTTTCCCTCAGATACTCCCGCACACAATCTATCCATCTTCTTCTGGGTCTACCTCTCTCCCTCCTACCTTCCACCTCCATGTCAAGCATTCTCCTTCCCACACAATTTTCATCCCTGTACTTAATGTGGCCGTACCAGAGCAATCATCTTTCTTGGACCTTTCTAGATGTTTCAGTCACTTTAACGCTGCCTCATATATTTGGTGTTCTTGATGTGGTCTTTCCTCGTAACCCCACACATCCATCTCAGAATCTTCATTTCAGATACTTCCAGTCGCTTACATTGTGACTGCACTGTTGGCCAAGTTTCTGCACCATATAGCATAGCAGGTCTCACCGCACATTTTTTACAGGCTTTCCCCTTTGTTCGCATGTTTAGTCTACTGTCACAGAGAACAACAGATAACCCTTTCCAGTTGGACCAGGCAGCTTGAATTCGGCAGGTAATTTCTAGATCTAGATTACCATCAGCAGACATAGTGGATCTTAAGTATTTGAAACTGTTCCTTGCCTGGAGCTGGTTTCCATCTATCTGAACAGTTTCATTTCCAGTTCCACCCAAACACATTATATTCAGTCTTATGCCAACTGATTTTAAGACCTCTTTCCTCTAGAGCTCTTTTCCAGCATTCTAGTTTATATTCAAGCTGTTCTTTATTTGTGCTGCATAGTACAATATCATCTGCAAGTAGCATACACCAAGGAACTGCTTCTCTTAGATTTTCAGAGAAAACATCCATTATCATATCAAAAATATAGGGACTCAGTGCAGATCCTTGATGAAGATCAACTTGGACTGTTATGACTTCCATCAATTCTATACTGCTTCTAACTTGCATCTTTGCTCCTTGGTACATGTCCTGAACAAGGCACACATACTTCTCTGGTACTGTTCAGGTAGATGGAAACCAGCTCTAGGCAAGGAACAGTTTCAGCTACTTAAGATCCACTAATCTTCCGTACTTCCTGATGGGGCACCTGATCATAAGTCTTTTCTAAGTACACTTTTCCATAAACTGCCTCAGTAGTAGTTCCTTTCCCTGGCATAAATCTGAACTGTTTTTCCCCTATTGTCGTCTCCTCCCTAAGCCTACCTTCAATAATTTTTTCCCAGATCTTCATAGTGTGCAATATGAGTTTAATTCCTCTTTAATTTGCACAATCCTGAATGTCCCCCTTCTCCTTATAAACAGGAATTATGGTAACTTACTCTCTTTCCATTCCTTGGGCATTGTTTCTTCTTGAAATATCTGTTGGAATAGATTCCACAACGTATAGGTTCCCTCTTCCTCCAGACATTTTCAGGCCTCTACAGGAATTTCATTGGGGCGGTTGCTTTTTCACATATCATTTTACTCAAGAATACTGCCAATTAAATTTCAACATGCAAACTTACCTGTTCGTCACTTATCTTTGTATATCTGGCCTAGGTTTTTGTAGTTACGATAAACAATTCTTAAGTCAAAGCTGTTTAAATGCACAGAACTGTTATCATCTTGATAAAAAATGCCACTTTGATAATCTGATGAATGTAAAGTGATAGCATTTGTACTGAGAACCAGCTGTATCATACTTTTCCTCTCAGCAACATGACAACCATGACCATGACAACTGCTCAAAGTCGCATTCAAGGGTAATGGTTACAGCGATTTGCAGATTCATAGAGCGAGTACAAAGAGCTCTACATCCCAGAGAAACAACCAAGCAAATCTCACAGAAGGAAGAAGTGAAGGGAACTGCCTACTTGCCTTACATTCACAACACCACAGATCGAATTGCCAAGGTCCTCCGCAAACACAATATAAAAACAGTGTTTGGCACATCCACTAAAACTGCTCACAGTCTGAGTAAAACCAAGGACAAATTGTCCCCACTTGTACATCCTGGGGTATACAAAATTCCCTGTACGTGCGGTAAAGTATACATCGGCCAAACATGCCGGTCCATTGGTAGCCGTGTCAAAGAACATGAACGTAATATTCGTCTCAACCAACCTGACAAATCGGCAATAGCGTAATTTATAATTTTGTGAATATATTTTAGTATTGAAAAGGTGGAAACTTTTACGTTGTTATTATTATTACTTATATATTATTCAATACGGACCAAAAACATGAAATTCATAACCATTAATGGGCATGCTCTATCGTCGAGTCATGATGTCATGTTCCAAGATGCTCGAGCTCTTACCCACATTAGACACTACAGGTCCAGGATTATATGGGAAGCTGTGGAAATATGTAGAAAACCTACCAATTTCAACAGGGACACCGGCTATCAATTAAGTAGGTAGTTCCTTTCCCTGCCCCTTCACTATTGTTATTTCATCTGGGTGTTTTTCCAAAGTCGTACGTTCCTCGTCGCCAGATGTTTCATTCCAGGCTTATGTCTATGACTTACACCTGTCATATGTTACGCAAACACGTTATGTGAACCGCTTAGTCTGATTGTGATGGTTCGGTCAGCTTCCGCTTCGAACGCTAGCGTTGTGCCACATCCTGGGGTCCATCTGGTGGTGAATGAACGTACCATTTCCACTTCTACTTCTATTGTTCCAAATTCAAAAGTGTCATTGTTTAAGAAGCCTTTCTCGTGGACAGTCGAGAATTCTTCTGAGGACACAGAACACAGTTTTCTGTGAAACGTTAAGAATTTCACCTTATTTTCTTGACACAGCACAAGCCCAAAAGCCTATACAATATCATGTCTATAAGTACGGGCCATGAAAGCATTAATGGCAACCATCTGGTGAGTTCAATGCATGCGAGGTGCACATGCAACTCTTTTGGCCTTGGATGTAAAACAGGCTTGTTAGTGAGTGAGTGCCTATTGAAAGATACATTTGGTGGTTGTGTGCTATTCTGATTTGTGTATTAAATCACAAAGTATATTATGGCTCATTATATGTTTACTACTGCACAATGTGTGTTTATTTAAGATTCATAATAACTCATTCAGTCAATCAGGTCCAAACATTATTTCAAGAGAGATTCTGGGGTGTAGAATTTCCAGATCATAGAACAATAACTTATAACAAATTTGAGGCCACAGGAAGTGTTCAGCCTAAGAAACCAAACAGACAGCATAGAGTTCTCAATAAAGTTACAGTACATGACAATCCCACAAAAATCTCTTAAGCATCTTTCACAACAGGTAGGGATTTCTTATAGCTCTGTGTTAAAGGCAGTAGGGATCATTTAAAAAAATTGCATATGTAAAACAAATACACACACCCTAATAGAACTGAAATTCAACATCTGCCAGAATTATGCAATGTGAACTATAATGCATTACACACAGTAAGATGCACAAAATCATTCCCCTCCCCTAAATTAGTCTTCTTATCTATCTGTGCTCAAGGTTCTTAAGTCCATCCTAGGGATGGAGTTAAGACCTCAACAATCACTTCCAGAGCTGGTACTTCATTAACAGTGACAGGGTCTTGCTATGAAGCAACACTAGAAGCATCCTTAGTGAAATGATAGGAACTTGAAGAACGTGAAGAAATAACTACAATCAAAGGCCAAGAATAGACTCAATATTGAATCAGAAGACCAGCCAGGTACTTCACCTACAAAACCATCCAAGGAAGAAAATGAGGAAATGTGTTTCAAGTTCAAATATCACTAAGGAAGAAATACAAGTTTAGTTCATATCAACTGATGATGATGATAGCTCAACAAACATGATATGTCATGTCCTATTACTGGAAAACAGTTTTCTCAGAAAAGATAGAAAAGGGTAAGTGTACCAAATGCTTCAGATTGTGTCAAAAAATGTATTCATCCTCATCAACAACAAAGAAATTTGTGTGCAATTTCTGTATGGATTTATAATTACATTTGTATACAACTGGCAGCTCCTGTATCTTTGAAAATGTGTTCATTCAAATAAATTTTGTTTTAGAAGTCATCATTTTTCACAAAAAATGTGTTAGTAATGAAAAAACCAGGGAAGAAACAGGGAAGCATACTGTCCCTCATACTCTTTATCACAGTCATGTATTGAATCCACAAGGGTGCAAGACAGAAGATGAGAAGAAATGGCAAAGGCGCTAATGTTTGTAGATGCCATAGTAATATGGGGAGATAGGCCTACTGAAGTAGAATCATCAGTCATCATTGATCTGCTTTTAGGACTGTTGCCCAGGTGGTAGATTCCCTATCAATATTTTACCTCATACTTTCTTAAATGATTTCACAGAACTTCGAAATTTATTGAACATTCGCCTTGAAAAATTACTCCAATCCCTAATTCCTCTTCCTATAGGAGAATATTTGCCCTGATTAGTGTTAAGAGAGGATGGTTGCCAAGTTGTACTTCCTCTTAAAACATAATGAACCGGGAGATTTGGCTGTGCGGTTAGAGGCGCGTGGCTGTGAGCTTGCATCTGGGAGATAGTGGGTTCAAATCCCACTGTCGGCAGCCCTAAAGATGGTTTTGCGTGGATTCCCATTTTCACACCAGGCAAATGCTGGGGCTGTACCTTAATTAAGGCTACAGCTGCTTCCTTCCCACCCCTAGCCCTTTTCTATCCCGTCGTCGCCATAAGACCTATCTGTGTCAGTGTGATGTAAAGCCACTAGCAAAAAAAATAAATAAATATATATAATGACCAGTCTTGCATCCCACTTCCTTCTCAGCATTAATTTTTTTGTTGAACCCAAGTGTTTAAATTTGGTAGTCCTTTTGATGATATTTTCATTTAATTCCAGATCTTCACCATCCACTTGACAGTGCATGTACAGCATTGTCTCCTTTCTATTAAGCTAATGCTAATAGATACATGTAAATAACCAACACTTCCATGGTTACAATCATAAACACATACCGGTAATGCTTCAGAATTCAATGATCGATTGTTCTCTGTGAAGGGTTTCATTTCATATGACCATACATTCTGGTTTAGCCGGGACCATACCAGTTTGGAAGCTCTGTCCTAGTGTCCCACCCAGTTCACAGTTTTGTCCCAGTTTTTATGGAAACCGCTGCTCGAAAATAATTCACACCGTTTCATTCTTTGTAAGTGATCCTGTGGTGTTACCATATTTTCCACTCGGTTATTGTTTTCTCTGTTGTTTGATGAATGTTGTCTTTCTCTTGTGCTAGTGCTTTTACTTTCTTTCCAAAATGCTGAAGTGGAGTTGTAAGTTTACAGATGAGGTTGGGAAAGAATATTGATATTTGAAAACAGTGTGTAATCAAGAAAGTAGAGTTACGTGCTCACACTGTGGCAGTATTTTTTCTGTGGCATATGAAGGTTGATCTGATATCGTTGACCATGTTTGGAGTGCAAAGCATGAATCTGCTGTATCAGAAGCATCTGATTCGAATATCACCTCGTATTTCAAGAACACGGATCCTCAGAGCAAGGAACTTGCAATGGCTGCAAAAGAAACAACTTTTGCTTACCACACAGCCTCTCATGATTTCAGTTTCAAATCAGCTGACTGTAGTTCAAAACATGCATGAAAGGTGATTCAGTGATATGCACATAGGCCTTCGTAATTGACGATCTGGGAAAAAGTCTGCATCTAGAAAAGCAAATAAATTATCACCAATTTTAAAATACCCGAGGATCACAACCTAGTTATGAAGTTTGTTTATCTTCCTGAAACCGGTACTAGGTGATAATCTTTGGTATTAGTTGAGTTAGAGTGTTTATTTAAAATTAAATATTTCAACTGCTGATAATGTAATGATGGTGGTTAATAAAATGTGTCCTTACGTTTCAGAATTCAGAGTGTCCTGGTTTGTGGAAAACAAAATATGGTAACCCTACATATGACTGAAGATAAAAGCTAATTATTACCATCACTTCACAGTCTTAAAGTTCCTCATAGAATTAGTTACTAACATAGAGTTTTCATTTTCAAACTTTGTTAGGAAGTTAACATCTTCCGTGAGTTATTGTGGTGCTGAGGGACAGACTAGCTCACATTGTTTATGAGTGTTCTTTGAGCTTAAATGGCAACCTCGGGGATTTTATGCACATAACACCTTACTCAGTGGAGTATCCAAGGAGCTTGGATATTAATTTATGAATTGTGTATCCATATTGTTCTTGTATAATTAATGTTGTTTTATTGTATGCCATGCAATTAATAACACAGTCAGACCTCAATATCTTGAACCTCCATTATTTGAATTTTCAGTACTTCAAAGTAATTTCAATTTTCCTGCCGTTTGTTCCATTCTTCATGTGTATTTATTTCTCTACAACTCGAAATTTGATTGCACAAATTTCTCTATATCTTGAAGCAAACTTTTTTTCCATACAAGATAAAAATATTCTGTACAACATTAACTGTGCAATACAGCATTTAAGGTTTGTGTGTTATTGTTCCTTTGTGTACTACAGTATATCTTCCCATCACACTTTATATATTACATATCTACATAGTAGTTTACCTGTCAACCACTGGTGCATTTAATATAAGGAAAGATCTTCATTGGGTTAATCACATAAATGGGATTGTAAATAAAGGGTACAGATCTCTGCACATGGTTATGAGGGTGTTTAGGGGTTGTAGTAAGGACATAAAGGAGAGGGCATATAAGTCTCTGGTAAGACCCCAACTAGAGTATGGTTCCAGTGTATGGGACCCTCACCGGGATTACCTGATTCAAGAACTGGAAAAAATCCAAAGAAAAGCATCTCGATTTGTTCTGGGTGATTTCCGACAAAAGAGTAGCGTTAAAAAAATGTTGCAAAGTTTGGGTTGGGAGGAATTGAGAGAAAGAAGAGCTGCTCGACTAAGTGGTATGTAAATACAAAGTATGTTACAAGTGTTTATTTATATATCCACCTATTCAATACAAAGAGATCTTTTTAGAAATTAAATATTATTATAAAATGTTAAGGGACATGTTTCGCCCATATTAAGGGCATCATCAGCCTCAAATTCAAACCTGTATGGTGAAAAATCAGGATCCTGATTGCTCTTACAAGCCATAAAAAGAGGATATCATTATAGGTGTCAGTCTAAACATACAAAATATTAGAATGTCCTTGGCTAAAATTGCAGTATCAAGCTGCATGTCATAAGTTCACATGAATATACTTTCCGGAGCATTGAAAAACTTGTTGGGGTATGTTGTATGTCCGTCGCTCCCTTCTCGATCCGCCAGCCAGCTACACGCGTGCCAGTGTGTTATTCTTCGAGCCTCGACGCGCAGCCCTCAGTGCGCGTGCCTGGAACGTCGTGTGTGCTATATAAAGGAACTCCTAGCCTGTCCAGACGCCCACTGACCCCGGTGTCCAGCTCCAGAATACACCCTACGTCGAGCACGGAGGCTACTCCTCTTGAAAATGTGCTTCGGCCAGGTGGACTGAATTTCTGGCAGTAAGAGGTCTCACCTCGGGTCACCGCTCCTCTTGCCTATTCCGCTGTCCATGCCCAGTCTTACCATTATATGCCACTATCATTCCCTAGCTAATGCAAGCTCCCATTATCGACTTAGTTTCGCTAAGTAGGAACTCTTCAGTCATTGAACTTACGTTAATGAACTCAGACACTTCAACAAGGAAGGACTCTCTGAGATATTTACGTCAGTGCTTCTGATAGTTTTCGACTATCAAGAACTTTTCATGTCACAAGGACTATCTTTCCGAAATAGTAGTGAACGTGAATACTCCAACGTGTATATAGTGTACAAAGACAGACTCTTTCTCCAAATTCATAGTTCAATTTGCTTCGAGATAACTTTCAGTTTTGTTAGTGTAAATATTGTAATTTTACATGTGAAGCAAATAAAGAAGTTGTGCTTTTTGTAAACCCAACCTTGTTTACAACAGGGTAGGGCAGTAAACAGCTCAGTCTTTATAATGAAACAGAAATGTGTCTCCTTGAAGATGATACGAAAAAGCAAAGCTGATACACTGTTACAGATGTCAATATCGTATGTTGTGATAAGACAACAGAACTGATTTACATCTTCACAGACGAAAGGGTAAGTGTTTTTATACATTTTCCATGTTTTACCTTTCTTTAAACCCACATTCTCTTCAAAAATACCTTCCTAAGCATTCACTCTCCTCTTGTTACAGACTTCACACCAAAGAGCTCTATCAACGTCGATAAACCTTCGACTTTCGTCCTTCAAATAAGATAAATACATCTATAGACAACCGAATGCTTTTTCCTTGCTCCCACAATTACGTAAGGAAGACTGTTATCTTATCATAACACATTCGACTTTCACTCCTTCAGCCAGTTAAATAGACTATAGGCAGCTGAACAGCCATTTAAGAGATCTGTTGTCTTATCACAACATACGATATTGACATCTGTAACAGTGTATCAGCTTTGCTTTTTCTTATCATCTTCAAGGAGGCACATTTCTGTTTCATTATAAAGACTGAGCTGTTTACTGCCCTACCCCAACAAGTTTTTCAACGCTCCGGAAAGTATATTCATGTGAACTTATGACATGCAGCTTGATACTGCAATTTTAGCCAAGGACATTCTAATATTTTGTATGTTTAGACTGACACCTATAATGATATCCTCTTTTTATGGCTTGTAAGAGCAATCAGGATCCTGATTTTTCACCATACAGGTTTGAATTTGAGGCTGATGATGCCCTTAATATGGACGAAACATGTCCCTTAACATTTTATAATAATATTTAATTTCTAAAAAGATCTCTTTGTATTGAATAGGTGGATATATAAATAAACACTTGTAACATACTTTGTATTTACGTACATTTCAATACGGACCTAACATGAGAATTATAACATGTAAGTGGTATGTTCCGAGCTGTCAGCGGAGAGATGGCATGGAATGACATTAGTAGACGAATAAGTTTGAGTGGCGTTTATAAAAGTAGGAAAGATCACAATATGAAGATAAAGTTGGAATTCAAGAGGACAAATTGGGGCAAATATTCATTTATAGGAAGGGGAGTTAGGGATTGGAATAACTTACCAAGGGAGATGTTCAATAAATTTCCAATTTCTTTGCAATCATTTAGGAAAAGGCTAGGAAAACAGCAGATAAGGAATCTGCCACCTGGGCAACTGCCCTAAATGCAGATCAGTGTTGACTGATTGACTGACTGACTGATAGGCAGTTGGAGCTGTTTGAACCCTCTCCTGGAATGTCACCAGACCAGGCGTTAAGTGCGCTGACTATTTTTTGATCCCATATACAGATGCAGTCGAATGTGAATGTTTTTATAGCAATAACTGTTGTTGAAACCTATGTGGAAGGAATGAAGCTTGAGGGTAAAAAGCAGAAGAAATCAATGAATTTTTCCCAAGTTGCTAACGTAGGTATGTTTGAGGTTCCTCTATTGTACATATTCTGTCTTCAACGACTTGCTGTAATAAGTGTTGTAATTAAAATGTCAAAATACTTCGAGTTAGTTTTTATATAGTTAAATAACACTTACAACAGCATCAAGCAGTAATTCCATGCGATTCAATTGCGTGCAACCATCAAAGGCGGGAATTCTCTATATCTCAAAATTTCTATAACTCAAAATAAAATTCACCTCCCGCAGTGATTCAAGATATTGAGGTTTGACTATAGTTTCAAACTTTGGGTCTTTTGGCTTACTACACAATAATTCATTAGGATTTACTATTGAAAATATTGCTTGTGAAATGCATGAATGGCTAGTTCATCTTTAAAACAAGACACTTCATTCTTTCACTCAGATTAAATCTGAAATTAGAAGAAAACAGTTATGATAAGAACTGTCTTAAAAGAACTGTGTTACTTTCAGAATTTGCTGGCTGTTGGTGATAATTGTGAGTATAGCAGGATGTACACTGATGATCGTTGCACAGTGGAACAAGTGGGAGAGCTCACCAGTCATTGTAACCTTTGCTGAATCTTCTACTCCAACATGGAAGATCCCTTTCCCAGCAGTTACTATCTGCAGTGAAGTCAAGTTCATGTACGTCAATTATACAGACCTTTATGGCAGACACCATAGAGAAAATTTGACCAAGGAAGAGTAAGTCTTTGTAATGATCATAGTGTGTATAATCACTAAAAAAGAATGAGCACATGGTATTGGGTCCTTGCATTTAATATTTTATCAGACTTAATTTTAGTTACTGTCAAAATATTCACCTTGTATTTAATATTTTATCAGACTTAATTTTAGTTACTGTCAAAATATTCACCTCCCATGTAGATGCAAATCCTGTAGATACCCACAACAAATGTTATAACAATAGATTCAGTTGTTTCTGAGAAAATTGTACTTGAGAGGAATTTGTACAATACCATGCAATCATTCCCTTTTATAGCAACTGTACAATTTAGTCAACTTCTATCATTTAAAAATTGAAAATTAGGCTTGTTCAGTCATGTTCTCCATATTCACAACTTACAATCAACTTTTGCATCAGAAAGGAACAACCAAGTATCACACCAAGTCATATATAGAAAGATAGCAACATAGAAAGAAACATATACCAGTAATCAGACTAGTCAGATACCTGTGCTTCACTACTGTTTAAACTGAAAGTTATTATTCAAAGTTTTATATTTTGGAGAGTCCACTGTCAACTGAGCCTGTAAAATGTACCCTCAGTTCGTACGTCAAACGGTTTTGGGGAATGAACATTTATTTTTTGATCTAACACTCATTTGAACCCCATAAACCCTATCTTATTTAAGATCCAGGATGTAAAAGCGACCAACCTGTGAAATGTTAATTTTGTACATCAAACAGTAATGGAGGAATGAATTTTTTTTAGGGGGTGAATGTTTTTACAGATACAGAAGACCACCCTTCAGTAAAAAAAATTAAGCTCATGCTTAAAACAGTTTCGGAAGAATGGATATTGTGTTTTTGAGAGTCAACCACCATCTAAACCCCTTGGGGGAGAAATATTTTTAAGTATATGATATTTGACAAATATGACAGTAATGAAGACCCTTTTTGTAAAATTACAACTTTGTATGTCAAATGGTTTTGGAGGGATGAATAATTTTGTTTACAGAGATAACCTCATTTAACATTTTAGGGGTGGAACATTAAAAAAATATTTCCTATTTCACACCTAGGATTTAAAATATACACCACTATTTGAAATTTTGTCTCTGTGCATTAAACCCTTTTGGAGGAAGGAATGTATATATTTGTTTTCGGATCTTAACTACCATTTAACTCTCTAAACGGTTGAATTTGTTTCAAACATTCTGTTATTATTTTTGGGCTTATGCCGTGTCAAGAAAATAAGGTGAAGTTCTTTACATTTCGCAGAGAAATATATAAGTACAGGCTGTGAAAGAATCAATGTTAACCTAGGATATCATTTGAAATTTTAACTTCATAATTAAAACGATTTCATATAAATGCATTTTTTTCATCATTCCTCGCCACCCAATCAAAACCCCCTTAAGAGTGCATTGTTTTTAAGTCCACTTCTTATTTGTATCCTCATAAATAAATTCAACTCCTTTTACACCCCCTTAAGTTGATTCCATCCCCCTCCTCCCGCCACAAAGTATGTGTGTCTTTATTTTTAAAGGAGATTCCAAATACAGATTTTCATGACTGTAACATCTTCAGTTTTTGAGATATAAGTATCCTCATAAAAGGTATTCAACCCATTTTTCCACCTTTTTTCACCCCCTTAAGAGGATTTTTCTGAAAACAAAAAAATACATATGTGTTTCCTTACTTTTAAAGGAGATTCCAAATACATCATCATACAGTAAGTGTTTTTTAATTTCATATGTGCCAATTTTTGTATCTTTATACATGTATTTAGCTGAAGATGTTCCAAATCAGAGGAAGAAAACATGTATTTTTTTTGTCACGTAATTAAATTTTTAGTTGGAATATATTTGTGTTTATATAAACTAGACATACAAAAGCAAATAAGTATTGGAAAGTGAGATTCTTCCTTAAATCTAAACCTTAGTTGAGTTGATGCCAATAAGAGATGAAAATGAGATTTATAAGTTGTGTAATGTGTTGTATGTAAATGAGGATGTGTTTTACGATGAACACAAACACCCAGCCCACAAGCTAGAGGAATTAACCAGATGCAATTAAAATGCTTGATCCAGTTAGGAACCAAACCCAGGAACTTCTAAACCTATCATCATGTTTTATAATATCTGCACTAATTTAAAACCAAATTTGATACAAATGCTCAATATAGGAAATAGATCAAAGTGGACAAGGAGAGAATGACATTCCCGGGCAAGGATTTCGAAAGATACACACACTCTCCATGATGTATATATTTCAACAATATCCAACGATGAACTATTGCATTATAACCACCCTGACTCGGGAATATTTAGCGCACCTAAAGTGCAGAGAATAACATGTGACCTGCTGGCAGCTCAACCTATAATACTATAAGCACTGAAAATACATAAGTTGTGTGTGAAATGGTATATGATGATGCTGGATTTAGAATAATATTAAACAAGTAGTATTTCTTGTAATATTTTCATTCCATGGAATTTCTTCTTCTTCTTCTTCTTCTTCTTCTACTTCTTCTTCTTCTTCTTCTTCTTCTTCTTCTTCTTCTTCTTGTGTAATTATGTTTTAACTTTACTTTGTTAGCACACTAATGTAAGTGATCATTGCCACAGAGTTATTTCCCAATTGCAATGTATTTGTTAAGGTCACAAGCAGTTTAAATACCTGGGAGAGATTATCAGCAGCAACGGGATGGATAAAGGGGCCATAGAAAATAGGAGACTTAAGTTGGAAAGGCTAAACACTGCCACCAAAGCCATTTACAACAAAAAGAATCTTTCCATTAATGCCAAACTAAGACATTATGACGCTGTGGTAAAACCAGTGATTCTGTATGGGTTGGAAACAGCAATACTAACGAACCTGGAAAAACTACTAAAGATTGAAAGGAAAATATTAAGGAGGATTTACGGCTCAAGGGTGGTAGAGGGAAACTACAAATTATGATCAAATAAGGAGATATACAAAAGAACAGAAGACCTGGAAACAACAATAAGGAAAAGACGGCTGCGATTCTATGGACACATGGTCAGAATGGATCCAGCAAGGTTAAATAAACAAAGTTTTAATAAAATATACTACTTGAAGAGCCAGGGGGATATGCCAAGCAGATGAAGGAAGAACTCAAGAGGTTAGGAATTGCAGATGAAGAATGCCGTGATAGAGACCAATTCAGGAAAAGACTTTCCAACATAACAGTTCTTGTTGAAGAAAAGAAAGAGCGCAGAGGGGGAAGATGGACTGAAGAGAGAAGAGCGCAACATTCTGAAAGAATGAAGGCACTGTGGAGAAAGAGGAAGGAAGAAGGGATGATAAGAAGGAAGTGAAGTGGTATTGCGTGGTCCTAAGTTTGGCCGGTTCGCAAGAAAGAAATATATAAAGGGCAGGTCTACAGGCTTATTGTTAATAGAGTCTCCGGCAACCAATCTCTCAGAGTTTGATACAGGGAAAATTGTAGTGACAAGGCACCTTAGTTCCAGCATCTCTAAAATGGCACAGCTTGTGGGTTGCTCATTTGTTGCTGTTGTTAGCATGTATCAAAAGTAGTGCAATATGTCGTCCAGTCATATGTCGACAGCAACTCATTCATGTAGAGGCTTATGAAGGCTGCCATGCCTTATTCGGAGCAACCACAGTTCGAGAAATCACCAACAGGTATAATGGTAACGACCAGGGCAATATTTCCCAGCACACGGTTCATCAAACACTGTTGTGCATGGGACTGCAAAGTCGATGACCCAGTTGTACTCCAATGCTGTTTGCATTCTACTGAAAGCAGCGCACGAGGAGGGCACAAGATTATCACCAACAGACTGTGGATGATTGGAAAAAAAGTTGTCTGGTCCGATGAATCCAGATTCTGATTCACCACATCAACAACTGAACATGTTTACATCAATTTCCTTCAGAGGCTATGGCACGTAGTTGCACAGTCGGGTGAAGGCAGGCTGGTGGAGGAGGTGTGATTTTCTGGGCAATGTTTTCATGGGACACATCTCAGTCCATTATTCCTGTACACCAATCCCTAACAGCTATCCGGTTTCTGGACGTTACTCGGAACCAAGACCATCCATTCATGTGAACAATGTTCCCAGATGGTGACAGCTACTTTCAACAAGAAAATGTGCCATCCCACACTGCCAGAATTATGAAGGACTGGTTCAAGGAACATGATAGTGAAATTGCTGTCATGCTATGGCACCCAAATAGCCCCATTGAACATATGTGGTTTGACTTGGAGAAGTGGCTTAATGCTAATCAACGCCACCCCGCAGTGTACACCAACTGGAGGAACATCTGTTGTGCTTGTGTTACCAGTTATCTCAGGATACCTTCCACCACCTCACCACCTCATTCAATTGATGCCTTGCTGAGTGACTGCAGATCTATGGACAAAATGTGGTCGAACATTATATTAGGTAGGTGGTTATAATATAAAAGCTCATCAGCAAATATTCATCAGTCACATGGGAAGAATGTCTGCAGATCCAGGTCTGAACATTAGATCTTGGCCATTCCAACTATCTTTTTTATCACCCAAATATCCTCCTTCATTCATCATCATAGCCTCAAAAGCCTTGCCAGTGTATACCTATGATGCCAAAATATTTCATTACTTGTTTAGTTCTTCTTCTGGGTGGAACCATGTTGTTTTCTGTACATTTCGGACAGTTTGCCGATGTTTCGAATAGTGATTACCTTGAATCGAGTAGGGGTATGTGCCACCATAACAACATTAGATAATTGTCAACCAGCTCAATTTTAGTACCATATACAAACTTTTTACAGGACATTGGACATAACATGAATGATATTCATGTTTGAACTTTTTATGTTGTTATTGCATTATTGTTTCTAGCCAGTTTTTTGTTAGGATATAAAGAGTTTTAAATGAGGGATTTTACATACATGTGATTTTAATCTGTAAGCTGAAGAGGAGAATTTTAATTCTCAAAACATATACTTATATATATTTATGTTCTGATGGAATAGTATACATACTAGATTTTGAATTGTATTGACAATGCGGACCTTGACATAATTAATAACAGTAATTAAGTCAATACGGACCATTGGTGGCCATCATGGTCAAGCTAATAGTTATCCATTTCATTACTTATGCTGTTCTCATATAATATGCATGTGTTTTTAATAATAATATTATTTGCTTTATGTCCCACTAACTACTTTTACAGTTCTTGAAGACGCTGAGGTGCCAGAATTTAGTCCCGGAGTAGTTCTTTTACGTACCAGTAAATCTACCGACATGAGGCTGACGTATCTGAGCACCTTCAAATACCACCAGACAAAGCTAAGATTGAACCTGCCAAGTTGGGGTCAGAAGGCAAGTGCGCCAACCATCGAGCCACTCAGCTTGGCCCATGTGTTTTTAGAAAGATGGACATGTGAAAAGGAATATAAAAATGATGAATGGAATCATACAATGGGATATATACAATAACAGATCAAGCTGAAAAAGGGAGAAATGGAGAGAAGAGCCAAAGGCCAATTTGGAAACACAAAAGGATAAGGACAATCTCCACATTTCAGTACAATGCTATCTTCACATAAATGTGATCTTTCTTCGTTAATCCCACTTCTACACCTATTTCTTCTCAGCCCCCCAACAAGCTTGTTTCTCCTTCCCAGCTTCATTATGTTCAACACTGATTGGGGAAGCATCTTCAATCTTGATAATGGGAAGTGTAGAATAATAAGAAAGCTAAATACTGTCAACACAGGAAAAGGAAAGAAGTAATGCTACCAGCACTGCAATGTAAAGAAGTGCCCCCCCAAGGACTCGGGTAACATTTTACATTACATAGCAGAATAGGCTGTTCATTTTCAAGTCGTTACTGTAGCTATTCCAGGACTATTTTTACATTAGACTATATGTTGATCTGTGGAGAACACAAAACTACAATGTCACAAAAAAATACACTTTTGCAAAACTGGGCATTTGATTAAATGATGTAATGTTTCCTAAAAAATTGTTAGATGTTTATGTATGTTACTTAAATTTCCAATTGCAGACAACAGAACCTGGAATATGCTTCACTTATATGTGACGACTTTAGGAATGTTGGGATTAACAACTTCACAGACAATGGAGTATTAGACTATATTCAAGGAGTAAGTACCTTCAGCATAATTAGTAGCTTATCATCATAATAAAGTCCGGCTCCATGGCTAAATGGTTAGCATGTTGGCCTTTGGTCCAGAGGGTCCCGCGTTCGATTTCTGGCCAAGTCGGAGATTTTAACTGTAAATGGTTAATTCCCTTGGCTCGGGTAGTGGGTATTTGTTCTGTCCCCAACATCCCTGCAACTCACACACCACACATAACACTATCCTCCACCACAATAACATGCAGTTACCTACACATGGCAGATGCCGCCCACCCTCATCGGAGGGTCTGCCTTACAAGGGCTGCACTCGGCTAGAAATAGCCACACAAAATTATTATTATTATTATTATTATTATTATTATTATTATTATTATTATTATTATTATTATTATTATTATATCATAATAAAGGTGCATATCCATCAATATTTTATAATACTACTTCAATTTCTCTTAACTGAATGAAAATGCTGTAAAATTTAAGTTTCTAACACTTGAAACACCACACATTACATTGTTCAGTGTGTTTGCCGGAGTATCAACATTGCAAGCCTGGCACACAGTGTATGTATTGATTGAAGCCACTTTTGATGACCAATAAGTAATTATGGAGTATGCCAGGGCCATTCCATCAATTTTCTGGGCCTGACGCGAAAGTAATTATGGGATGAATGATGAAGGTGAGAATTATATATACAGCCTCAATAAATTATATTGGGCCAACTCTGATTTTATCATATCACTAAATATTTAAAATAAGGGTAAAAAAATAAAGTCATCCCTATACAGGTCCCATAAAGGCCCTGGGAGGGGAGGAAGGTCCAGGCTTCCACTATCTGTAACCTAGGCACTTAGTGGGGTAAAGTGGTTAGCTCTACACCTGGCTGCCTTTGCCACAGGAACTAAACTGGTGCTCATTTTTGGTGAAGGCTGAGTGAACCTCCAGGACCATGTGCACCTCTGGAAGTGGATATCATGTTTCTTAAATGTTTCAACTTTCTGACGGGAAATCAAATCTACGTCCTTCTGGGTGAACCGAGCATGCCTTTACCGCTTCGGCCAGGCAGCCCCCCTAAAACAAGAGGAAGGTGTAATAATAATAATAATAATAATAATAATAATAATAATAATAATAATAATAATAATAATAATAATAATAACAATAACAATAATAATAAATGCCTTTGCTGGCGAGATGTAGTGTTTACAGTGCACTATGTCTTCTGGTATGGGCTATATCAAATTTGTTACTTTCATTGACCTGTCACAGTCTCATCCTTGGCTTTGACAATATGAAAGTGACTTAGGTATGAGTGATGCTAGTAATACCATTGCTTATTCAGCCAGTCCCTGTTATGAATGGTGTGAAAATATCGCTCATAGAGTCAGTTGGTGCATGCAATTCAGTGGGCTTGGCAGACTGATATGTAATAGCAGCGGCTGGCTCAGTGAGGAAAGCAACAGGAAACTACTTCACTCCTCATTTCCCTAGTACACCTCTTCAGTGATGCCTGGGCTGTTTATGACAGCTGTTGGCGGAGCTGCAGAGGATCAAACCAGCCTTCGGGCTGAATACCCAACATACATACAATAATAATAAATTAATAAATGTATGGGAAAGTGCATGTTATTGTAGTGGAGGATAGTGTTGTTTGTGATGTGTGAGTTTAGAGATACTGGGGTCAGTACGAACACCTAATCCCTGAACCAACCATTTAAGGTTAAAATCTCTGATCTGGCCAGGAATCAAACCCGGAACCCTCTGAACCAGAGTACTACAGTGGTCGTCAGCCAAGGTAGCCAGGCAAACTCATCTCTTCATCATGAGATGGTGCGGCTCTTTTCAGGGACACCCCAATGGAAGTGAGCTGCATGTACCATTTTAACCACATACCAGCCCTCCTGTTATTCTTAAATCTCTGATAGTACCGGAAATCAAACTCAGGCCTGTGAAGATGACAGCTAATAGTGCTAGCCATTACAGTATGGAGGTGGACAGTTGTAATATAATAATATACAGACTGTATGCCTTTGCTGGCAGGACCTAGTGTTTACAGTGTACTATGTCTTCTGGTATAGGCTAGAGCAATTTTGTTACTTTCATAGATCTGTCTCTGTCTTATCCTTGGCTTTGACAATATGAAAGTGACTTAGGTATGAGCGATGCTAGTAATGCCATTCCTTATGCAGCCAGTCCCTGCTATGAATGGTGTGTAAATGTTGCTCATAGGGTCGGTTGATGCATTTCAGTGGGCTTGGTAGACTGATATGTAATAGCAACTCTGGCTTGGTGAGGAAAGCAACAGGAAACTACCTCACTCCTCATTTCCCTAGTATACCTCTTCAGTGATGCCTAGGCCATCTATGACAGCTGATGGCAGAGCTGTTGAGGATCCCACCAGCGGAATCGCTGACGGACTGAACATACATACATACAGACTGTAAAACGCAATACAGTAGGCCTAAATGGAATGTGTTAAACACCATTTGCAGCTGTTCTTATTAGTACAAAATCTAAGATTTATACTACTAGTATTTGAATTACTCCATTTTTCATTGAAGGAAAACAGTTAATTCAATAATAATTTAAGTTTAAAGTAACTAGCACTGGTCAGCCTAGAAGGTAAATCCTAGGTTCTCTAACTTCTGTAAGAAGTGATAATATAGCTTTTAGAATTTTGCCGTGTCAAGAAAATTAGGTGAAATTCTTTATGTTTCACAGAGAACTTTGCTCAACATCTTCAGAAGAAAATCTTCTCTGTTCATGAGGAAGAAATTACATTATCATGTCTATAAATATGGGCCATGAAAGCATCTATGTACATTCTATAAGTTTGTACCCCTCACTCATTTCTTAAAAATTCAATGTACTCTCCAAAACAAAAAAGTCCCTAAATGAAAGATTTAAAGGGATCAGTATTTGCCTAATTATTATTAAGGCAGTTTCAACTTACAGAAAAATGTTCCTTTAAATGCAAATTCCTATAAGACAAGATCATGAAATGAAATACATTTCTTATAATAATCACAAGAAATTTAAGAGTCTGTGTCTCTATCAAGTATTATGTAATGATAATAAAATAACACAGCATTCATGTTTGTATGGAAGTTTCACAAAACACGATATGTTAGCCTCAGTACCAATATAATAACTGAGAATAATTGTAATCTTAATTCTGGGATTCAGAGAATGTAAACCACCAAACTTTCAATGGGATGGGTGTGTCTGCATGGTGTGACACAATTTTCTGATGTGTAGCAGTCCAGATAAAAGTTTCAGATGAATTAGGGCTCTAAGTTTAGCTTACTATTGTATCGTACTTTTTTTTTTTTAGGTACATCATGGATGAAAACCTGCTCTTGAATAGATATAGTATTGAAAACTGGGAATGCAGGGCCTAGGCTCAGGCCGACTGCCCCACTTGCCCCTCTCATGGGATGGCTTAGGAAGCCAGGGAGATCACTCTCCAGAGATAGGTTTGGGTATTGTTCACATGATGTTAGAATTTTGTGCAGTGTGTAACTTTTAATTCTCCTTGATTTTGAGTTCATAAATAAACCGAGTGGGCAATATTTTCAAATTTCATGAAAAACTGATAAATATTTATAAGTAAAGGAAAGGAACAAATCAAGTCATGTATAAAAATATAGGAGCATGAATAGAAAACCACATAATGGGACAAACCAAATGACAATGTAAAATGTACTTTCAAAGTTATGCGTGTCTATGTGGTATTTTATGATTTCCAGATTGCTCCTCAAGTAGATGATGTCTTCAAGTGGTGCAAGTGGAGAGCACAGGATAAAGAATGTCACAGAGTGTTTACACCTATAATTACTGATAATGGTGTCTGCTTCAGTTTCAATGGACTATCAACAGAACTCTTTACTGAAAATGTGTAAGTTTAATAAAATAGAATCATAAAATAAAATAAATCATAAAATCATCTTTTATCACAAATTAAGGAATTATACATTATTATCTAAACAGGTAGGTATCTTATAATGTTTGCAGATAAAACTCTAAACCATTGGGTGCCACAAACATCCCGACCACTGGCTATCACAACTAACAATAATATTTGAATGCACACACACATAAACAAAACTGAACTAAGTGTAACATACTTTGTCAAGTGAATGTTGACAAATTAGTGTGCACGCACGCATGTGCACACACACACACACACACACACACACACACACACCTGAAGAGAGATAATCCACCTGACTGATAGCCGCCCCTATTAGGGAATCGAAAGATTGGCCTCCTAATCAGTTCATATGAACAATATTTCCATACCTGAGAAGCAAAAGGGCTTATGTCCATTTTGTTAATTTTACAGTATAAGCTAAAACAGTAACTGGCTGCACATTTATGCCAATTGCAAATGTGATAGAATTGTAAATGTTTTATACGTATTTATTCTGCACATCACATATTTTTGTAGATGTCAAATAAATGTATATTCGTAAATTCCAATCTAAATTTTCTTGTGAAAACCGTGAAAATGGACATGCGCCTTTTTCTTGATTCCATATTAAATTTCTGGATGCTGTAAATGTCAGTTAATATGTAAATAACTGCTTGTAATATCAATTTATATCTGTTCTGTAGCTAAGTGAACAAGAAAAACATAATATAGCACACAAAAAACTTTATAATAATTATCACGTTAAGAAACTTTTCACTATTTTATTTTTCACATTTCCACAATATTGTTGTCACTATCACTAAAGTTTTGTGTAAGATAATTATTGTAATTAATTACATTTCCCGAATGAAATGTTCTCCAGAGAATTTCAATTTATGTCTGTAGAAGTATCACTCATCACTTGGATATTAGTCTTCTTCTCCGTAAGGGAGATCACTGTAAAATGCACTGTACTGCCATGGAATCCACTGTGTTAAGTTTGCAGGTCTGTGTATTTTGCTAAACTAATGGGTTTGGGTCTGCTTTGTATGGTCAGAATTTCCTTTGGTAACAGGAGAGCATTTCTACAATGTCTTTGGATACCAATTTCTTGAAAACAGGTGTCATTGAAGACTGTCCTGTAGAATATAATTCCAGGTTTGTCAATTGAAACTTTAAGCCATACAACTTTTGAGATTAGAAATATTTCACCAGTAATAGATTTCTTGCAATTTATGAAACGGGATCCATATTTTTCAGTGAAAGATGTGAAATTTTTGAAATTGCTACATTGCATTTCATAGACTACTGAGCCCAAACACACAGCACAGCAACCTCCAAATTGGTGAGTTTCCATTGTGATTATTCTCTTCCTTGCATCTACTTTTGATTCCTCTTAATCTTTCTTCTTAAAGCTGTACCTGCCATCAGCTTCCATATGGTGATTTTCCAATCCTTTTACAATTTTCTGCTTCTCCTCCTCATTTATAACATCTTTCAATTGTTTTTGGAACCAACCACAATCGTCGCAAGTGTCTTTTTTTTTTTTTTAGGGAACTGAAAAAAGAGATTGAAATATTTGTTGAAAATCTTTCTTTATAACCATTCTTTGGCTACATTTTCTTCAGGGATGTAATTTTCCTTGCATTCTCTGATATATGCTCTGTACATCATTGAAATATTAAGATGAGGCCCAAGATACTTCCTTTCTGTCCTTTGTCTGGAATAACAGCTCTCATATTGTGGGTATTTTGAAATACTTTGTATCACTGTCTCTGGTATTTTATTGTTCGGCGTAGATTTCCCTCTTTGATCACATGTAACTACCCCGTTCATAGTTTTGTACATAGAAACCCTGACAAACTTGTCAGTGACACACAGCGTATTCAAAAACATAATTTTACACACAGGAATTATTTCGTGTTTTATTTTCCCGTGTGTAGAGTTTTATCATCTTTCTTCTCTCTGTAGAACTACCCATTTCTTTAAGAGTTCTGTGGCTATTTCTTGGAACTTCCTTCACCAAGGTTCCTATAATTGACGTTTCTGGTTCCAAGAACTAGACTCTAGCAATATGCGATATACGTAGTGGAAGTTTAGGAGCTAAGTCTAATGTTGATAAATAGCACTAAAACAGTAATAATAATGATGATTAAGATATTACTAATAATACAGCATACATTAATGGGATCTAATTTTAATCAGTCAAAGTTAGTATTACTTCATTCTGTGCATCGAAGTTGGTGATTATGGTGCAACTCCACAAAGCACAGTCAGTAACAAAATGTAGGCTAATACGGAACTCTTCAGTAAGAAACATAAATACAGTATTTTTACCTCTTACTTCACATGCTTGCTTCAGAACAAGTTGCAATAACATCTTTCCTCTTCAAAAACTATTAATTTTGCATATGTTCAAACACCGAAGTCTCACAAAAATATTAACTTCTTGTTCACTGTTGTTGTTTTCATGCAAATTTGCATGCAACAATGCATGTCTTTTATATTCCCATAACACAGGAAACAATAATAACGTTCATGATAATAAGCAGACTTCATTATCGTACTCCAGTAATGCAGGCATAAGGTGAATATCTATTGACTCTTTCTTCCCACTGAGAAACAGGCACAGAACTCGTAAAGAAATGGGTAGTTCTACAGAGAGAAGAAAGATGTCAAAACTCTACACACGGGAAAATAAAACATGAAATAATTCCTGTGTGTAAAATTATGTTTTTGAATACGCTGTGTGTCACTGACAAGTTTGTCAGGGTTTCTATGTACAAAAATATGAACGGGGTAGTTACATGTCCCACATGCACCTTTTCTGTCCTAAAAGCACTGTGGCCTACCGCCTTTATGTCACACTCTAAAGCCACAAGGAATGGCAACAGGACAACCGCCTTTATTCCATAGAGGTAGTCAATTATACTGAACACAGAAATGGCTGTACCTCAGAATCGCAAAAATGGACATACGCCCTTTTGTCTCTCAGGTTCGGATTTATTTGATCTGATGTTTGGATTAATCAGGAATTGAGTTATAACTCAAGATTAAAATTGCAAACCATCAGGTGGACTGACTCCTTCAGATTTTATTTGAAAAACAAAATCCAATACATGGTACTTCAAGTCAGGGAGTACAAATGGTGTCTAACAATCGCCAATGAATTTTTCATTAAGAGTCTGCTATGGTCTGGATAATGGTGTCCAGGATTTTGTTTATTCTTAAGAAGTTCAACATCTCCTTAGGAGTTGTCCCTCTAGCACCTTATGCCTCCCTTTGCTCAATATAAACGCTGTAAACAGACTAATGTACACCGATGAGCCACGACCAGGCAACATTTAGCACCCGTGGAGCGGGGAGAGTAAAAAGTTACATGCTAGTAGCTTGGTATATATAGGGAAGGTCTACAGCAAAGCTGTTATTAGTGTCCCTGGCATCAGAATGGGAAAAGCAGCTGATCTCTCTGAATTTTATAGAGGGAAAATGCTTATGGGCTGCTCTCATGCCACTCTTGTGAGCATATTTTGAAAGTGGTGCAACATGGGCAAATAACGATGCATCATCCAGCAATGCGACTGCAGCAGCATGTTGATGCCTGAGGTCAGTGGAGGCTGTCACGCATTCTTCAGAGCAACCACCAGGCCACTCTTCGAGAAATTGCTAACAGGTACAGTGATAAAGACCAGGCCAATGTTTCCCAGCGCATAGTTCATCAAACAGTCATACTCCAATGCCGTCTGCACTCCACCAAAAACAGTGCATGAGGAGGGCAAAAGTCATCACCACTAGACCGTGGATGATTTGGAAAAGATTTTCTGGTGCAATGAATCTAGAGTCATCTAGAGACATAACTGGGAACCAAGCAAGTACAGGTGTATGTGGGCGAATGTGTATGCGTGCGCGTGTGTGAGTGGTTGTGAATGAGTGTGTATACAGGGGTCTGAGTGAGAGTATAAATGGCTGGGTGTTCTTACTCTAATATTTTCAGGATAAATCAAGATAATTATTATTCTAAGGGTACAGTGTTTGTAGTGCAAATATGTAAATTTAAAATTGTCTACATAAGTTTGTATGTAAATATTCAGTAGAGTTTATGTACACATGTGGAGATGGAGGCACTTCCGTGTATGTGGGGCTTGCCCTTTCTCCATCTACCACCCCTAAATTGTACATGTACAATTTAAGGAAAATAAATAATAATAATAATAATAATAATAATAATAATAATAATAATAATAATAATAATAATAATAATAATAACAACAGGACAATGCGCCATGCCATGCTGCCAGGATTGTGTGGGACTGGTTTGAGGAACATGATAGTGAATTTACTTTAATGACGTGGCCCCAAAATAGCCCCAATAAGAACCACATTGAACATTTTGTGGTTTGGTTCATGCCACATCAGCACCGCCCAACAGTATACGTCTACTGGAAGACCAGCTGTTTTGTCTGTGGTACCAGATATCCCAGGATACTTCCACCACCTCTCTGAATCAATGCCTCACTGAGTGGCTGCAGTTCTGTGGACAGTTACATCACATCAGGTAGTACGCACCTAAACTAAGTCCTGTCTTTGCTCTATATATACTGTAGAGCCTACTGTAAGGAAGCTAATAATTTGACATTTCACATGAAATCACTGTCATAGTTTGGATGACTGCTATTAATCGCAACATTTAATTTGCACTCACTGGCATGGAGCTGTTTCAAATATGTGATGAATGAGGCTCCTTTCAAGTTGTCTAAGTCATTTCCAGCCTTTTGCCTAGGTTATTCACTTTCAGTTTCTGCTCTGCTATGGATATATAGCTTGAGAATTTTACTTGCAGGTAAGGTAATTGAGGAGAGGAGTGAACTTAAGTATAAATATTGGACATTGAGATGTGGTTTCCTATGGTATTATCCCTCATCTTCAGGCAGGTTACTTAAATGCCAGAACACATAGTCACAGCCACTTCCTATTCAATTCTAGTCCCAATTATTCCTCTTTTTCATTAGAACTTATCCTACTCGATGGCAAGGTTCACTGCATGACTGCACTGTCTCCAATTTATTCAGTTTTGTGTTTTATCGGGATGTAGATTAGTGCTTTCAACATCTTCAACACTTCCCATTGTTGCTTAGGTTGTCCCGTGAGTTTCTTTCCATTGGCTTCCAGCATACAACTCTCTCTTTTGCATCAAACATAACCCATCTTTGCAGTCATATCGACTTCAGTTTGCAGAACATGTCCAAATCATCATTGCCAATTTTCAAGCACTTCCTACTGGTTTGGCATAATGCCAAATCACTTTCTCATATATGCATTTGAAACACAATCTAATCTAATTTTGCTAACTGACCATCTCAGTATCTTTGTCTGCATGGAACTTAGTTGATGTACTGCCTCTTTCTTAGTTGGTCAACGTTCTGTAGTTTCCATAGAATATGACAGGATGGGTGACAGTGTGCTGGATATGAGGTGATCTTTTCAATATTGCAGGTGATTGCAGTCATCCTTTGTCATTCTATCCAGGCTGCATTAATATTTATATTCAATTCTTCAATATTACGGTGGGTTATCAGGATCTGTAAAAATAAAATCATTACCTCTCAGAGAGGTAACATATTTTTCTATCAAATAGACTTATTAAGCTATTATTTACACTAGTTTATAAGTTCACTTGCATTCAAGTTTTTGGTTCAACACAGTTTATACTCCTGAATGTTATTGAACACACAGCTCTCTGTTGCATCAAACTCCTCCCCTCCAACATGGCCTTTCACAGTGCAGTCTCATTCCCAGAGTAGTTCACTACACAGCTCACTGCACTTCTCGTAAACTGTAATGCTCCTTGCAGACACAACTCTCTTGTGACTCTCTCATAAGTAACTCACTGTTGACTCAAGACCAACTGACTCTTCCCCTGTCATAAACATCGGGTGTTTCTTAATTTCTAATGTACTTCCCATAAGCATTTCCTTATTAAATTTACATTCATCAGCAGTATATATTTGGTCGATGTTGAAAGTAGTCATAGTAGTCATAGTTTCACCTGCAGCCAACATACAAGTTACACAGTGCTACACTACTGCCTTGCTTATGTTTGTCTGATGCCACAGGACTACAGGCATTGTATAACTGTAAGCAACATACAATGACCTAAAATCATCATCTTTAAACCATTCCAACACTCTGTGTAATACTGCATGAGTTGTAAAATTCTGGTTAACTACCGTATTTCTCCGAATCTAAGACGTTTTTTTCTTGAGAATTTCAAGTGAAAGATCAAGGTTAGTCTTGCATTCGTTACCTAACAGTAATAGACACCACAGGCAGCTATCACGGCAACCATGTTTCTTCCCTTCACACCCACCCCTCACGCACACAAAACTTGTTGACCTTCAATGTATGTGTCATTATTATACGTAGCTAATGGCTGGTGCGGGTCGAAGCTGGCAAGCGAGATGTGTCTTGCGGCAGTCAATAATTGTACCCGACGCCATGAAGAAGTAACATTTTTATAGACAGCAGAAATATTTTTGTGATGGATCGTCATATTGTAAAGATATGTGGGACAGGTATTACCAGTAAGTTTTCAATCGGTTTTTGTCGATATTATTATGTCACTTTTACTTTAATGGTTATTAAACACTTGAAAATGAGGAATAATCATGCAGCTGCAAGAAAATGTGGCATAACTAAAGCCAATGTTCGGCACTGACATAAAGACAAAGTTTACTTAAAAAATGCATACTCTGTGTCCTGCAACAAGGAAGCTTTAAGGAAGTTGAAGTGAAGTATGTGCACAAAAATCCAGAGAGGGAATGGCCATAACACGAGGTGTGATAGGAATGCGGACTCGCGAAGTGGTGCAATAAAGAGAAATACCCGAAACTTCCAAAGGCAGTATCAGATGCCTCTAATGAAAATGATTAGAGAATTCACATGGTATTTGTGTTTTGTTTTTTCTCAAATTAAATTTATTTGTTATAAGATTATGATTTCACAAAGCACTTTTTTTAAACCTGATTGAATGTTTTTTGGAAGGAAAAGGTGGGGGTCATCCTGTAATCAGAGTCATCTTGAATTCAGAGAAATACAGCATTAATGTAAGTGTGATGCATCTGTCTGTACAAGCAATAAAATCTAACATTTTTATTTGCCCCTCCTCTATGTTTGCTTGTTAGATAGATTTTTGCGCAGTATCCAGTATTCGGGAGATAGTAGGTTTGAACCCCACTGTCGGCAGCCCTGAAAATGGTTTTCCATGGTTTCCCATTTTCACACCAGGCAAATGCTGGGGCTGTACCTTAATTAAGGCCATGGCCGCTTCCTTCCCACTCCTAGCCCTTTCCTGTCCCATCGTCGCCATAAGACCTGTCTGTGTCGGTGCGACGTAAAGCAACTATCAAAAAAAAAAGATTTTTGCGTTTGATAAGAATCTAGTTCATATCATCAAGAAATAGTCGACTGAGTTCAGAAAAGAGATAAATTAATAGACATTAATATATGAATCTACAAGCAAGGAATTATAATATCTGGACAAGACATTGTACTTGACATAAATAAATATCACATTGAGCCATTGCATGTGCTTAAGCCAGGAACAATTTTACCCATAATAAAAAATGAACCAAATTGAGTATGGGGCTTGTAAATGTATAGAAGACAATCTGAATGACACATGAGAAATCTTAGCAAATGATACTTCATTTTCAAGTATGCCTCATTCATTCATGGTGATGTGAACTATTCAGTGACTACCTTAATATCTTTAATATGTTGTCCACATCACTAGGTTTATGTTGTTGATAGAATAGACACAGCTTTATGATGAACTGATTTTTCTTGTATCTAATCTGACAGTGTTCAGAAGAACCTTACAAGTGGTCAGCCAGCAAAACTCTGGTCACTGGAGAAAGGTTATACAGTAACAACAGAGATTGAGGAAGCATTTCCACACCATTCACCGGGCTCAGGTTTCTTGGGAGGATTACAGATTGCAGTTGATGAAGCTATGGATTATTCTGAGGAGTCAAAGTGTGGGGCTCCACCTATAGCAGGTTTTAAGGTGAGGATAATACGTTCATATGGCTGTGTTTCTTACTGCTATAAGTTGTTGAGTTTCTCAGTAAACAAATGTCATAGCAGGTAATCATAGAGAGTTTAAGAATGGTGGTTTGAAACATGTTATAACTGAAATTGTCTGTTGTCATCATCTTCTCTAAATTTGTACCTTAATGCATAGCAGTACTTGCTCACTTCTACTGTTCACTCTACTAGTGATCATGGATATGATAGGAAACTGGATGGGAATAGTATAGTAACTGAACAAGAGGCTCCTTACAATAATTCATATGTTTGAGGGCTGGGATGTAAGTCAGGGTGGGTTTTTTTTTTTTTTTGTCACATTTTCATGGTGTTGCCATACAATGGTCATATTTCCTGGAAAGCATGAGACTCATATTACATGGACACAGCAAGAGATTGCAGTGTGTTCGACAGGTACCGTGCACAAGGCGGTGAGACTGCAACAGTGAGTCAGACTCTATGCAGAATGGATGTGACAAGGCAAGAACAGCATGTGTACATCAAACTGGCCAGCAAGTCATAGAGAGCTTTTGGAAGCTGTGGGGAATAACGTTCTTCTGTACTGAACTGTTGCAAGATGGGCAACAGCATTTCAGCACGGATGTGAAACAAGCAGTGATATGCAAAGGTCCAGGAGACCTCTTAGTGTCTGGATTAAATTATCATGTGCAGTAAATACCCAGTACATGGATGCGAACTGAAGATGGACACTGGTTGAGTTACAAGCCAAAACAATGTCATCCTTCTCCATGACAATGCCAGACTGCATACAGCAGACACTGTACAGAGGCAACTTGAGCTCTAGGGATGGGAAGTACAGAAACACCCACCATACTCATGGGACCTGTATCAGTGGCGTATGCTGGGATCAAGACGTGGGCTACCACTAGACTTAGGTTACCTCTTTTTGACAGTTGGTTTAGTGAACGTCAAGCCTTAAGCATTTTGAGCTGCAGCTGATAGCCAAGGGAGAAGCCTGTTGTGTTGTCAAGGCTGCTTCACAAGCTACTGCCCTGGCCTCTGCCACTGCCAATACTCAACACCTGATCAGTCGAGATGGTAGCCTAAGGTTTAGCAAATTGAAGTCCGGCTTTGTGGCTAAATGGATAGAATGCTTGCCTTTGGTCTGATGGCCCCGGTTCAATTTTCAGAATCAACACCCTCATACTGTTAATTCCCCTGGCTTGGGGACTGCGTGTTTATGGCATCTTCGCCATTCATTTTATCCTCATTAGGTCACCACCAATCCTATACAGATGCTATGCAGTGCTATGCTATGCCCTGCAGTGTATTCCTACAAGGATGCAGAAGTAAACGGGAGTGAAATACCAGCACTATTATCTATATAATTAAGTGAGAAGTATGAGGTGAAGAGGTATATACGATGAGTAACGCATGGTTGATAGCAGTGGCGATCTGACGGACCGAAGCCTAGCACACCTATCCTTCCCGGTCCCCGCGCCTATCAGGCATACAGCAGGAAGCCGCGTGCGGTGAGTCGAGGGGAGAAGGATGAGAGTCTGGGCTGCAATATCAGTCTCCGAAGCCTTGTTCTCCGAAATACGTGCGGCGTTTTTTCTCATTGTTTTCAAGTCCTACAAATGGAGCAATGTGTCAGATGCTTACCTTATAATGTGCTTTATATTTCCATCACTCTCTTTTGAGGTTTGGGCTTCACTGATAGCCTTGGTAGCCCTCAGTATATGCCACTGACCTGTATCCATCCAATTTTGACCTCAACCCCAAAGAACCACTGCGTGGGGGACATTTTGGAAGATGAGGGATTATTGCCAACACTGTAAAACATGAGACTGCAAAATTCACACATAGAGAGGCAACTAGTATCTGACATCTCCCACATCATTGGCAATGGGTTGTGGGCAATCTAGATGACTACTTTGAGGGTTTACCATAAAGGTTACTGTACTCTATGAGAATGAATATTATGTAGCACAAGGATTTCATGGCTGACATTTTCCTTACTTTATATCCTACATCTGGTAAACCTGCTCAGCATTATTATTACATTTCAAAACTCCTCACTCCCATCTGTATATTTTCATTTATCAGGTAGATCCCACATTCATGTCAAAAAAGTAGTTGCCACAACTCATGTCCCAACCCTCAGACATAGATTTTTTCGCTGCTATACTGGTTCATTTGTTCTCTGAATAGATTTAACAAAGACTCAATATTATACTGCAGTTTCCCAGGCATGGATTGCACTGAATATTATCAGTCAGAAAGCACAGTCTGGCAAACCTGCTGTGTTAGTATTTCCAGGAAATTTACATATAAATATTGTTTTATTTTGATTTTTTTTATTGTTTACCACGAATCTGCATTTAGGGTGGTTACCCAGGTGGAAATTGAAAGAACAACTCCAGAAGGATCCAAACTGGAAATACTAAAAATATATGATGTGATAGGACACAATCAAGCAAGTAAACAAATAATTCAAGGAACAGGTAGCAAGAAGGGAATTGGAGAGAGAAGTTAAGGGAAAGAGACCAGTTGGAAGACCAAGAAGAAGGTGGATGGATCAGATTTGGAAGGACATTAGAGAAGCTGGATTGGATGTGGTGGAAGTAATGGAGCAGGAAAAGTGGAAGGACAGAAAGGAGTGGAGGAGGCTTGTTAACCACACCCGGGCGACTGGAGTGGGACATTGATGATGATGATGATGATGATGGTGGTGGTGGTGGTGGTGGTGGTGGTGATGATGAATAGTACAGTAGGTACCTTAGAATTCCATCATAAGAAGGTAGCAAATGTCCTTGGAAGTATTGGAGAGAAAAGAAAGAAGTTCATCTAGCACGGGTGAAGCTACTGGATAGAACTGAAAAGATTATCTTCATTATCACTGTAATTTTTTTCCCATTTCTGCTGCCATGTGCATCTATTAATAGAAAGGAATGATTACTAGAATGTTACGATTAGTAGAATATGATTAGAATTCCATTTCAAGAAGTAAATTACATGTAAAACATAATAATCACAAGTAAATTTACTAAAATTGTCTTTGTTATAAGTAATTTGATACTTTTATACTCTATTACCTCCCAACTTTGTATACATCAACCTAAAAATAGACTAAGGAAAAGCAGTTGCCCAAACAAAAAATTACATGCAAGAAGACCACATTTTTCTTACATGAGCTTTTTGAAAACCTATGGGTTCAATCAATCAATCAATCAATACTGATCTGCATTTAGGGCAGTCGCCCAGGTGGCAGATTCCCTATCTGTTGCTTTCCTAGCCTTTTCCGAAATGATTTCAAAGAAATTGGAAATTTATTGAACATCTCCCTTGGTAAGTTATTCCAATCCCTAACTCCCCTTCCTATGAATGAATATTTGCCCCAGTTTGTCCTCTTGAATTCCAACTTTATCTTCATATCGTGATCTTTCCTACTTTTATAAACGCCATTCAAACCTATTCGTCTACTAATGTCATTCCATGCCATCTCTCCGCTGACAGCTCGGAACATACCACTTAGTCGAGCAGCTCTTCTTCTTTCTCTAAATTCTTCCCAACCCAAACATTGCAACATTTTTGTAACGCTACTCTTTTGTCGGAAATCACCCAGAACAAATCGAGCTGCTTTTCTTTGGATTTTTTCCAGTTCTTGAATCAGGTAATCCTGGTGAGGGTCCCATACACTGGAACCATACTCTAGTTGGGGTCTTACCAGAGACTTATATGCACTCTCCTTTACATCCTTACTACAACCCCTAAACACCCTCATAACCATGTGTAGAGATCGGTACCCTTTATTTACAATCCCATTTATGTGATTACCCCAGTGAAGATCTTTCCTTATATTAACACCTAGATACTTACAATGATCCCCAAAAGGAACTTTCACCCCATCAACGCAGTAATTAAAACTGAGAGGACTTTTCCTATTTGTGAAACTCACAACCTGACTTTTAGCCCCGTTTATCAACATACCATTGCCTGCTGTCCATCTCACAACATTTTCGAGGTCACATTGCAGTTGCTCACAATCTTGTAACTTATTTATCACTCTATAGAGAATAACATCATCCGCAAAAAGCCTTACCTCCGATTCCACTCCTTTACTCATATCATTTATATATATAAGAAAACATAAAGGTCCGATAACACTGCCCTGAGGAACTCCCCTCTCAACTATTACAGGGTCAGACAAAGCTTCACCTACTCTAACTCTCTGAGATCTATTTTCTAGAAATATAGCAACCCATTCAGTCACTCTTTTGTCTAGTCCAATTGCACTCATTTTTGCCAGTAGTCTCCCATGATCCACCCTATCAAATGCTTTAGACATGTCAATCGCGATACAGTCCATTTGACCTCCAGAATCCAAGATATCTGCTATATCTTGCTGGAATCCTACAAGTTGAGCTTCAGTGGAATAACCTTTCCTAAAACCGAATTGCCTTCTATCGAACCAGTTATTAATTTCACAAACATGTCTAATATAATCAGAAAGAATGCCTTCCCAAAGCTTACATACAATGCATGTCAAACTTACTGGCCTGTAATTTTCAGCTTTATGTCTATCATCCTTTCCTTTATACACAGGGGCTACTATAGCAACTCTCCATTCATCTGGTATAGCTCCTTCGACCAAACAATAATCAAATAAGTACTTCAGATATGGTACTACATTCCAACCCATTGTCTTTAGTATATCCCCAGAAATCTTATCAATTCCAGCCGCTTTTCTAGTTTTCAACTTTTGTATGTTATTGTAAATGTCATTGTTATCATATGTAAATTTTATTACTTCTTTGGCCTTAGTCTCTTCCTCTATCTCGACATTATCCTTGTAACCAACAATCTTTACATACTGCTGACTGAATACTTCTGCCTTTTGAAGATCCTCACATACACACTCCCCTTGTTCATTAATTATTCCTGGAATGTCCTTCTTGGAACCTGTTTCTGCCTTAAAATACCTATACATACCCTTCCATTTTTCACTAAAATTTGTATGACTGCCAATTATGCTTGCCATCATGTTATCCTTAGCTGTCTTCTTTGCTAGATTCAATTTTCTAGTAAGTTCCTTCAATTTCTCCTTACTTCCACAGCCATTTCTAACTCTATTTCTTTCCAGTCTGCACCTCCTTCTTAGTCTCTTTATTTCTCTATTATAATAAGGTGGGTCTTTACCATTCCTTACCACCCTTAAAGGTACAAACCTGTTTTCGCATTCCTCAACAATTTCTTTAAACCCATCCCAGAGTCTGTTTACATTTTTATTTACCGTTTTCCACCGATCATAGTTACTTTTTAGAAACTGCCTCATACCTGCTTTATCAGCCATATGGTACTGCCTAACAGTCCTACTTTTAAGACCTTCCTTTCTATCGCATTTATTTTTAACTACCACAAAAACAGCTTCATGATCACTAATACCATCTATTACTTCAGTTTCCCTATAGAGCTCATCTGGTTTTATCAGCACTACATCCAGGATATTTTTCCCTCTGGTTGGTTCCATCACTTTCTGAATTAGCTGTCCTTCCCATATTAACTTATTTGCCATTTGTTGGTCATGCTTCCTGTCGTTCGCATTTCCTTCCCCATTTACATCTGGCAAATTCAGATCTCCCGCTACAATCACATTTCTTTCCATGTCGTTTCCCACATAGCTGACTATCCTATCAAATAATTCCGAATCCACATCAGTGCTACCCTTTCCCGATCTGTACACTCCAAATATATCAAGTTGCCTATTATCTTTAGAAATGAGCCTTACACCTAGAATTTCATGTGTCTCATCTTTAACTTTTTCGTAGCTTACAAATTCTTCTTTCACCAGAATGAAAACTCCCCCTCCCACCTTTCCTATCCTATCTCTACGATACACACTCCAGTGTCGTGAGAAAATTTCTGCATCCATTATATCATTTCTCAGCCATGATTCAACTCCTATTACAATATCTGGTAAATATATATCTATTAAATTACTTAATTCTATTCCTTTCTTTACAATACTTCTACAGTTCAGCACTAACAATTTTATGTCATCCCTGCTTGATTTCCAGTTCCCTGTTCCCTTATCACCGCTCCCTAGGTCATCCCGTTTCCCTGAATGTACCTCCCTATTACCCTTCCAAACAAATTTCCTAACTTATACGTACCACTGCGGTTTAAATGAAGGCCATCCGAGCGCAGATCCCTATCTCCTACCCACCCATTAGGATCTAGAAATTTCACTCCCAGTTTCCCACATACCCACTCCATAGTCTGATTTAAATCCCCAATCACCCTCCAGTCAGTATCCCTCCTACACAGTATTCCACTAATAACAATCTCCGCTTTCTTAAACTTCACCCGTGCTGCATTTACCAGATCCCACACATCTCCAACTATGTTGGTACTTATATCAGCTTGCCTTACGTTGTTGGTACCAACGTGAAACACTACCACCTTCTCCTTCCCCTCCTCCCTCTCTTCTACTTTCCTCAACATCTGCCTCAACCTAATTCCTGGATAACATTCTACCCTGGTTCCCTTTCCTCCACACACTTTCCCCACGTGTCTAACGATGGAATCCCCCATGACCAGAGCCTCAACCCTACCCACCTCATTTGATCCCCTCCCCTCCTGGTCAGCCCTATCTTTCCTGATAGCTGCAGAAGCTACTTCCTCCTCCCTTTTCTCCTTCCCATGACCCTGTTCCACCTGTCTTTTCCTATCCTCTACTCTACATTTCCCTTTCCTACCTTTTCCCTTCCTCCTACTTCCATGCATCTCAGCAACAGTTGATCAGATAGCAAAATGAAGAGGTATTGAACCAAATAGGAAACAGAGATACTCTAGTTAGATATTCTGAGACATGCAGAATTTCATTATTTAGCCTTGAAGATTTAACGTTGAAGGGAGATGTATGAGATAAAGATTGCCAAGACAGACTAAGTAACTGGAATAATTTATTAAGATAGATATTTGATAAATTTACAACTACTTTGAAATAATTTAAGAAAGGACTATGTAAACAACTGATAGAGAATCTGCCACCTGGGCAACAGCCCTAAATGCAGATTAGTACTGATTGATTGACTGATACACATAAAACCTGAGGGAGGACATAACATGAAGCATTTCAAAGAAGTTTAACATATTTAACACCATTACATCATCTCCACCTCTTTCCTCTGATTATTTAAGGAATTAATTCAGTCTTTCTTCATATCAAGCAAGTAAGCTTGGAATTTTATTATTGTCATATGCCAGGTTGTTTAAAGCTGCCTTGATGAAATATTGATGAAATGTTCTCCCAACCCTAACACCTTCTTCTCTGATAACCTTTCTCAAATAGTTTAGAGGACATTTTTCCCTTGTTTTTGTGTGAGGAACTTGCATCCATCATTTGTCCAAGTACTTCTGATACACCCTGTATACAAATAATAGGAACCAACAAATTATTAATATAGTCACATATATATAGGACCATGCATTAGAATAAACACAATGACAAGTCATGGTGGAAACAAGCAGGAGGTCTCTTCTCATTAAACCCAGTTCTTCTACATCCATTTCTTCTCAGCTCCCAATGAGCTCATTTCTGGATCCCAGGTTCATCATAAGAATGAGTATCAGTACACATTTAAGTGGTCATCTTGAAAAAACTTCCCCTTTTTCTTTTTTAATCTGGCTTTCTTTATATCCTACACTTACCATTCAAGACTCACTCAAGTTCCTTTTTGTTTGACCATACAATAATAAGCTAATTACACGTGACATAACTGTGTCGTGATGACATCTATTATATTAGCTACCGAGCTCGATAGCTGCAGTCGCTTAAGTGTGGCCAGTATCCAGTATTCGGGAGATAGCGGGTTCGAACCCCACTGTCGGCAGCCCTGAAGATGGTTTTCTGTGGTTTCCCATTTTCACACCAGGCATATGCTGGGGCTGTACCTTAATTAAGGCCATGGCCGCTTCCTTCCCATTCCTAGCCCTTTCCTGTCCCATCGTTGCCCCGGCAGAGGTAATCGGACATTTGAAGGGTGTAAAAAGTCCATTCGACACTCCATGTTGAACGATGTCAGCGTGTAATAGATCTCTGATCACACATTTGGTGTTTACCTGACAAAATTGATTAAAATTCAGTCGTGATGACATCTATTATATTAGCTACCGAGCTCGATAGCTGCAGTCGCTTAAGTGTGGCCAGTATCCAGTATTCGGGAGATAGCGGGTTCGAACCCCACTGTCGGCAGCCCTGAAGATGGTTTTCCGTGGTTTCCCATTTTCACACCAGGCATATGCTGGGGCTGTACCTTAATTAAGGCCACGGCCGCTTCCTTCCCATTCCTAGCCCTTTCCTGGTCCCATCGTTGCCCCGGCAGAGGTAATCGGACATTTGAAGGGTGTAAAAAGTCCATTCGACACTCCATGTTGAACGATGTCAGCGTGTAAAAGATCTCTGATCACACATTTGGTGTTTACCCGACAAAATTGATTAAAATTCAGTCAGAGATGCCCAAGAGAGAGAGATTTGGGTCACTCTGCCATCTTGTATTGTTAGAGTTAAACGGAACATAAAAATGCTTGCACACAGTAGCTGAGGCCACATGATTATTATTATTATTATTTTATCAATTATATCACTCCTGTTAATGCAACTACTGATTTTGAACTAACCATATCTGATATAGATTAATATCATATGCAGAACAATCCTCAAGCCTTGAAATCAGCTATGCAAAAT
Source organism: Anabrus simplex (assembly GCF_040414725.1). Taxonomy (NCBI): domain Eukaryota; kingdom Metazoa; phylum Arthropoda; class Insecta; order Orthoptera; family Tettigoniidae; genus Anabrus; species Anabrus simplex. The sequence goes on along the minus strand of NC_090269.1, from coordinate 369,818,372 downwards.
GGCAAGCACAAGTTTTGAAAGTGACAATGATTTCAAATCACCATGAACTGTGATGAAAGTGTTGAATGTTACCAACAATACAGCAATGCCACAAAAGTCATGGAAGATGTATGAAAAATTCTATGCACTGTTTATGAACTGGAGAAAAATTGGGTTCATTTCTTGTGTCTGGCTTCAAGGCCATTTGTTAAACTTCTCAGAAATACTAGATTTGTGCTGTGCTGGAGCTCGCTAGAATGATGCGTCAAGTTATCTGTATTAAAGTTAAAAACTTTTATTTTATAACCACCTATTCAATACAAAGATAATGCACTCAATTATTTATAAAATATTCATGAGGTACATTGGTTAATAGGACATGTTCCGTTCGTCTTTGCGAACATCATCAGCTATAAATAACAAAGCCTAAGGTCAGGGCCCTGAGTTTATTTAAATGGTTAAAAATGTCGTTATATTAAAAGAATGGTAAAATTGTGATAAAAGTAGTTGTATAGTATTCAAATTAGACTGTAACATAGTATAACGATTAGCATCAAGAATTTTTTATAAAGTACAATGAATATTGATAATCTGAAAAGTAAAAACAATCATAAGGGTTATTAAATTAGAAAAGATGTAATAGTAGACATTAAAAAGACTTCGATGTTTGAAGCGTGGATTAATTGTAGAGTTGTTGGGTATAAACTTGAAGTTTGAAATCTGAAAAGAAAGAAAAATGGAAGAGTGAAGTAGTGTTTAAAACAAGAATAAAAAGGGGGATGGAAATAGTAAAAGGGGAAAGCTTACCCATTAGACCGGTGATGATATTTGCTAGCGGTAACAGCATGAATAGGACAAGGCAGGCCACTTGTTATTGCCTCTAGTGAATTGTGTTGGGTTGAGACTGATAATATTGTAGGCACTAAAATATGTCCATATGTGACGCGTGGATAATGTTGAAAGCATGAACTTTAAATTATTTAAATCTGAAAAGAAGAAGAAAAAAGGAGGAATTGAGACCATGTTAAGACGAAAATTAAAAGGGGAAGAAAGAGAAAATTGAAAAAGGAAGCTTACCTGCTGTGATAGAAAGGGAGTGTCCGCTGACGTTAGCTGCGTGAGGCAAACTGGCAAGCGGCTTTGTTATTGCTTCTCGTGTTATATGTGTGTATACATAGAGGCAGGGAGTGAGTCATGTGAGGAGGGGAAGTAGCTGATTCTTTAGACGCGCTAGATGTTCGTGGAGGGGGTGTTGATGGGGGGGGTGATGGAGTAGTAACTGTTGTTACTGAGGAAATGTTCTTAGCGGTTGGATAATTAAAAATGTTCATAAAGTTGTTGTTATTTATATTTAAAAAAGAGAGTAATTCTGGGATTTTCTCAATTAATGGGCTTTTGATTTCTGAAATTTCGTTTAAGTTTTGATTTCCATTGAAATGTTGGTCCAAGGATATGTAAATGTTCTCGAACTCTGTCATTAGTTTGCTTTTACTGACGTATTTTAGGATTTGAAGATCTTTTTCAATCGTCGTAAAACTGTGGCCGGTTTCTTCCATGTGAATACTCATGGCGGAATATTTTTTGTGTTTTGAGGCGTTGTAATGTTCAAGATACCTAGTCAAAAAACTGCATCCGGTTTGTCCGATGTATGAAAAATCACAATGAGTACATTTAAGTCTATAGACACCAGAGTTCGAGAATTTAGTGTGATTACTGTTAACTATGTTTGAATTGAGAAAAATATTACGGTTTGTGTATCGTGTTTTATGGGCGATGTTGATGTCGTATTTCTTTAGGGGGTTGGTGATTTGAAATAGGCCTGGGTTTGTGTAGGTGAAAGCGGCATATTTCGATTTTTTAGGTTTGTCCGGAATTAACTTAGTCGCAGTTTTTAATTTTACCTTATTGATGATTTTGTTAATCATCAAGGGGTTATAGCCGTTAATTCTGGCCAAATCTTTGATGTAATTTAATTCTTTTTTACGATTTACGGTTGTGAGCGGGATTTTTAATGCTCTATAAACGAGACTGAAAAATGCAGCCTGTTTATGAGATTGCGGGTGTAAAGAATCGTTTCTTATAGTGACGGGGGTGCAGGAAGGCTTTCTATATATTTGTAAATTAAACTTGTTATTCTCTCTTGAGATGTTTAAGTCCAAGAAGTTTAAGGAACTGTTAATTTCATCCTCCTTAGTGAATTTGACATCATTGCCAAGTTCATTAAGGGAAGTTAAAATACTATGACTATCATTTTTTTGAGTATCAATAATAGCAAAAGTGTCATCAACATATCTTAGCCATAATTGGAGGCCGTTGATGTTATTAATTATTTTGTTGTTTTCCAAATCATCCATGAAAATATTGGCTAGAATGCCCGAGATCGGATCTCCCATTGCTAAACCCTTTTGGTGATATATTTTATTATTAAAAGTGAAATAATTGTTATTAAGGACAAATTTTAATAGACTAATGACATTTTCTATTTCACATTTGCTCAAGTTGCTGTGTTTTAAAAGGTTTGTTTCAATAATTTTAACTGTTTTATTTACAGGAATGTTTGAGTACATGTTAGTAATGTCATAGGAAACCATATCCAACCGCTAAGAACATTTCCTCAGTAACAACAGTTACTACTCCATCACCCCCCCATCTGACACCCCCTCCACGAACATCTAGTGCGTCTAAAGAATCAGCTACTTCCCCTCCTCACATGACTCACTCCCTGCCTCTATGTATACACACATATAACACGAGAAGCAATAACAAAGCCGCTTGCCAGTTTGCCTCACGCAGCTAACGTCAGCGGACACTCCCTTTCTATCACAGCAGGTAAGCTTCCTTTTTCAATTTTCTCTTTCTTCCCCTTTTAATTTTCGTCTTAACATGGCCTCAATTCCTCCTTTTTTCTTCTTCTTTTCAGATTTAAATAATTTAAAGTTCATGCTTTCAACATTATCCACGCGTCACATATGGACATATTTTAGTGCCTACAATATTATCAGTCTCAACCCAACACAATTCACTAGAGGCAATAACAAGTGGCCTGCCTTGTCCTATTCACACTGTTACCGCTAGCAAATATCTTCACCGGTCTAATGGGTAAGCTTTCCCCTTTTACTATTTCCATCCCCCTTTTTATTCTAGTTTTAAACACTACTTCACTCTTCCATTTTTCTTTCTTTTCAGATTTCAAACTTCAAGTTTATACCCAACAACTCTACAATTAATCCACGCTTCAAACATCGAAGTCTTTTTAATGTCTACTATTACATCTTTTCTAATTTAATAACCCTTATGATTGTTTTTACTTTTCAGATTATCAATATTCATTGTACTTTATGAAAAATTCTTGATGCTAATCGTTATACTATGTTACAGTCTAATTTGAATACTATACAACTACTTTTATCACAATTTTACCATTCTTTTAATATAACGACATTTTTAACCATTTAAATAAACTCAGGGCCCTGACCTTAGGCTTTGTTATTTATAGCTGATGATGTTCGCAAAGACAAACGAAACATGTCCTATTAACCAATGTACCTCATGAATATTTTATAAATAATTGAGTGCATTATCTTTGTATTGAATAGGTGGTTATAAAATAAAAGTTTTTAACTTTAATACATTATCTTCAATACGGTCTAATTATGAGATTTATCACATGTAAGTTATCCGTAATTGGAGTTGGGAAGTAATTGTGTAAAGGTAATCAAATTTTTCATAACAATTACATTCTTAATAATTATTAGCCCACCTGTAATTGTTATGTTTTATAAAATGTTGTTTTTATTTGCAATTTACCTCTTGAAATAAAATTCTAATCATTACATTCTAGTAATTGATACCTACATCACACAGAAGCAGATATGGGGGAAAAATGATAATGAAGATAACCTTTTCAATTCTACTACAGCAGAACCAGTAACCTAACCAGTTCTGGATGAGGTATTTTCTTCCCTCTCCAGTACGGTACTTCCAAAGACAAGATATTTGTATTGACAATGTTCTTAAAACTAAACCCAGGTACTACTTCAGGTGCCCTTCTATAGAGCTTCTTTTCAGTAAACGCAAAGACAAGGATGTACTTTCTCCCAAAGACATCGAGGCTTTGTGATGAGAATCAAACCAACTGATTTTTTTGCAAAGTTAATGGCAAATTATTTGAAATGTTAAAGATCATCACATTAAAATAAAATTGATGGGGAAAGATCTTCTTGAAACTTCCAAGGTATCATCTTTAGTCTCATCTACTGATGATAGCCACTTAATTTGTCTTTTAATGTTAAAGAGAAAGGAACACAAAATTAAGTACACTAAAACCTGTCCTCTGTGGAAACCCAAGGGACCAGAATTTTTTTTTGCTGTATACAGGATTCCAGTTCATAAAGGTGCTTAAAAAGTAACATAAAAATCATAAGTACATACACCTGTTAGATAATCCAGCAGTAGATTTATATGATTTTGTGTGGTACCAGTAGTAGATACAATAATGACATTAATCCTGCTCTTATATACACTAGTTCAATCTAAGAGTGGTCCCAAGAAAATGACCTAGTTATAAATAGAGAAAAGACAAAAATAATGAAATTCAGAAAAGGAGGAAATTTGGCAAACACTGATAGATTCACTTGTGGGGAAGAAGTACTAGAAATAGTCAAAAGCTACAAGTACCTAGGACTCACACTGCAAGTGACAGGACATGCCTTTTCCAAGCACATTGAAAACAGAGCTGTAAGAGCAATAAAGGCGACTTTCGAGATAAAGAAACTGAATCTACTATCTGCCACAACAGCCCTGAGACTATTTGACATAAAGATTGCTCCCATTGCCTCATACGGCATGCAGCTTATATGGAACTACCTCACATATTCAAATCTGAAGCGATTAGAGGAAATTAAAACAGCCTACCTGAAAAGAATGCTCTGAGTCTCAAAATACACGCAAAACAGAATAACGTATATCCTGGCAGACACAACCTTCTTTATAGAAGACCTGATGAAAGCTCATAATCTGATATCAACACCACAAAGCACTAGATTTCTAGAAGACAGGCGACAGAAAGCGAGAGACATCAATCCCGGACTCCTCACCACCCCAGCGATGACAAGCAACGAATGGAGAAAGACCAACTACCAACTGCGCCATTTATATACGAGAGTGGCAGCCCACGGACTACATCACCGAATATGTTCAACCAAGGGATACCACAGCCCCACCGACAGATGTCAGTGCACCATAAGTGGAGGACCATGCAACACGTATCATATCATTGAGTGCAAAGACAGGACATTGACTTTGTCACACTATGCAAATGATGCTAATTTTGTTTAATTAATTAATACCTTGTACACAATGTGTTTAATAAAATTATATATATACACTAGTTCATTAGCACTAACACAAATCACAAATCTGTTCTTGTTTAGAACTTCCTCCCAGTGTGCAGTAATGCAGTACATGCACGTATGTAATACACATTACATGTAATACATAGTAATACTGCACAGTACTGTCATTTACTTCTTTCAGTATCCAGAATTACACAACTATCCCTGGTAGCATGGTTCTCAGTTAAAATGCGGGCATGGCCAATAATGTCGAACAAATTTGCTTCATTTATCACTAGAAAAAAAGACTGAATGTCCTTTATGGCTGATAGGGCATGTCAGTAGGACTTCGCATTACATAAATCATCTCAATTCTCATCATCATCGCAATCAATTTCTATTTTCTTTTCTTGGACGAGATGGGTGACGAACTCTTCAATGTTTCCTAATGCTGCCTCTGTCTCAACTTCTAGATCAGTGGCCATAAAATCTTCTGCATTGACTTTAGCATAATTACACTATTTGAGAGATGGTTGGAGTTCATCAGTATTTCAATTTATTATGGCTCCTTCATCAGGGTGTGAGACAAACTTAGCCTCACGAAAGCACTGACATATCATATTTGGTGACACTCACTTCCTTCACTGCTTCTGTAATCAAAATTACAACATCTAGCCCAGAGACAGACATTTCCTGGCCAAATTCTACCTTGGCCATCTTAGATCTATTTGGAATACACATGTACTGAAAATGTTCAGGAAGGAACTTCAAATATTTTTTCCGTTAAGGTAGCAAAATTTCCTTCTGTTCATGCATGAGATAGGTTCTGCTAAATAGAGGTAAACTTACATGAATATTGACCCATAATTCAAGGGACCAGCAAAATTTTCTGATATGGACAGTTTTCCAGTTCATAAAAGTTCTGGTAAAGGCAGGTTTTACTGTAATATCTTTTCCTTGCAAACTTTGTATTATTCCAGCCCCATGCAAAAAGAAATGTCAGCAGTTCCCTTAAGACTAGCATTATGTAAAGTAATTTTACTGATTACCTGTTGAAAAAGTAATTTATCATTGTAACTGAGTAAAAGTTTCCTCAGGTAACTGTAATTCAGACCAACTAGTTTTTTCTTGTACTCTTCCCAGCACCGGCCGTGATCAATATATCATATTTACGTGAATAATACCCACATTCTTTTTTTAATTGAGGCACGAAATTGGGGTGCGGATTTCATTTCAGTCAATGTTGGGATATCTTTTTCAAAATCAGCCTTCCTAAAGTTAGGGTGCGAGGATTATTCGGTGGCGGGGATTATTCGCGTAAGGCTTGCTCGGTTCACCTGGAAGGACGTGGGTACAATTCCCCATCAGGAAGTCGTGAAATTTAAGAAACAAGATTTCCACTTCCGGAGGTGCACATGGCCCTGAGGTTCACTCAGCCTACACCAAAAATGAGTACCAGGTTAATTCCTGGAGGCAAAGGCAGCCAGGCATAGAGCTAACCACTCTACCCCACCATGTGCCAAGGTTACGGCTAGTGGGAGCCTTTACCTTCCACCCTGTACGGAGATGACTTTGATTTGTTTTTGCTTTTATAAGACCCCAATTAGAGTATGGTTTCAGCATATGGGACCCACACCAGGACTACTTGATATAAGAACTGGAAAAAATTCAAAGTAGCACGATTTGTGTTGTTGGTGATTTCCAACAAAGAGGTAGTGTTATGAAAATGTTGCAAACTTTGGGCTGGAAAAATTTGGGAGTAAGGAGATGAGATGCACAACAATATGAATGTAGCCTACGCAGTGGCCTCCACAGTATGCACTAGCCATGCATCTTGGTCGTTGTGCTATTTACCAACTGATAAGCCCATATTAGCACACTAGGGCAAAACGCTAGCAACCAGAAATGAGTTAGCTGGAAAATTCCTAATGTCCAATAATGAACCAACTATACTGGGGCCCGCCATAATTCTACATCGGGCCTTCCACTTCACCCGGTCAATGGCATCAGCAGTTCATACGTCCACATGCCGCATATCCTCTTGTACACAGTCCATCCAGCATTTTCTTGGCCTTCCTCTTGGTCTCTGTCCATCAGGGTTAAGTGCGAGATTTGCTGCACAGTGGAGGTTGGATCAGCTATGGCCATGTGCCCATACCAGAAGAGCCTTTTCTCTTGCATCTTGTGCTGTATCGGAGCAACTTTGAAAGAGACCCAGATGGTTTCATTCCTGAATTTTATATATATATATATATATATATATATATATATATATATATATATATATATATACTGTATATTGTAAAAACTTACATAATGAATCATAGTTGAAAAAAGAAACGGTTATTAAGAAATGGTTATTAAGACACTCGTATGAAAATGATGAAATTCATGAAACATGCTTGTATATGAATAAATGACATTATAAGATCATTGCATAATAAACTATTCTATATCTAAGATCTTATATGTATTACATAGTTTGTTATTAAACCACTGGTTCCAACTGAAAAAGAAATCAATTTTACAGATGATGTTACACAACCCCGCTGTGTTCCCACAAATGAATCAGGAGCACTTCCGTGTTCCAGCAGATCGTGTTGTGGTAGTTGGCGTCCATGCAACAATAATGGAAGCCAAAGATGAACTTCGCAGTTACTCACCAAAAATCAGAAAATGTTATTTTGAAGATGAAAGGGATCTACTTCTCTTCAGTGTGTACACCCAAGAAAATTGTGAATTTGAGTGCTTCACAAACTACACTTTGCACACTTGTGGTTGTGTTGCATATTACATGCCACGTGAGTTCTTATACAAGCAGGTAACAATATGTCTACATATATGAATTCCAAACCTTAAGTACAGCAATAAGTAGAATATGTTGATTACGTTGTCAATCTTAAAAAACATAATGGAGGATAAAACAGAGGGTATGCTCCCATTCTTAAACACACTGATTAAAGTACCATGTAAATTAATTGGAACAAGGTATGGTAATTTTTAAATAATTTTTCCTGTGGCTGACAACAGTGTGCTACACATCACTTATTCTTTGATCCCACAGTTTCTATGAATTCTTTATATTTTTATTCATTGGTAAGAAAAGTGTATGATGATTGTTTTAAATTAAATTTGTACGTGTTTCAATACGTGTCACTTTTTAGGAATTTTGAGGTTTTCTTTTGCAATTAGTAATTCCTATGTCTTCAATGGATATGACTCCCAAGTGTAGTGTGACTGTAGCATTATCTCAGAATACTTCCATGACACAAAGAGAGTAAGCTATTAAATCTGATGTCAGTGTAGAGACAACAACTAGAATTATTCAGAGGTACAAACAGATTGGCTCAATTTCATCAAATGAAAAGGGAAATTGTGGCAGGAAAAAAAAAGAAAGAAGAAGAAGCAAATCAAACCCCGGACTTGGATCACAAATAGGGAGAAAGGGGAGTAGACTTCTGGCAGCTGTAAGGAAAGCTTGAAAACCTGTAAAGAAATACCATCTAACAGGAGAAACGTGTAGGAAACATCTCTTGTGGGCATGCAGTCATCATGATTGGACAATGGAACACTGGAAGAAAGGTCTTTTCTCTAATGAATGTCACTCTGAAGTGCAGGGGCAGAGGGTTTAATGTGTGTGCCAAGCAAAGAATGAGCCAACAACTTTTGCACATTTATAACACACCCTAAAACACCCTGTTAAGAATATCTTTCAGGGGTGATTTCTACATGAAGGACTGCAGCCTTTAGACCAATTGATGAAACCTGACCAGTACATCCAAATGCTGGAAAGGAGAGTTATTAAAGAGCTGCAAAATAGGTTTTCAGATGGTAATAGAATTTTTCATCAATATTTGGTTCCTTGTCATACTTCAGAAAAAGTTAAGAAATACTTCAGTGAGAATATTCATGTCTTAGAGTGGTCAAGGAACTCCCCTAACCTTTATCCAATAGAAATGTTGTGGGCTGTTTGCAAAAGGAGACTCACAAAACTTAGCTATTCCACAAAAATAGACATGATAGAATATGTAGTTACAGTGTGGTTTCATGACGATGGCCTTAAAAATATGTGCTCAAAACTTGTGGAATTTATGCCAAATTTTGTAATGGAATTTATAAAACATATAAGAAGACATATTAGCTATTAGCAAAGATTAAAAGTATATATTAGGTATGTAAGTGACAAAAATATATAAAATGTTAATGCTATTGTAATGTTCTGATTAATTCACATGGGACTGTAGAAGGAAAGATCTCCACGTATTCCATTCAGTTTGCAGAAAAAACACAACTACAGATCAGTACCTAAACAAGAACTCAATTCACCACTACAAGCAGGCAATTATTTTCTTCAGCAGAAGTACAACCAGGCAACCATCCCCTCTTAAAACTAATCAGAGGAAAGATATAGATGACTTCTGACCTTTTGAAGATTGAGAATATTGACAAATGAATGGGGAAGGCCACAAAATGCATGATAATGAAAGATTTCCTGGACCTGGCAAAACCTTGTAAAGAGAATGGTCCATCTCAGACTCAGCTAGGGGCCAAATGGTTGCCAACCAACACTCCCCAAATTGACAACCCCCTGAAGTTTCCCTCCTATTCACATCTAATAACAAATAGGGGATGTCATGGATGTATTCTATGCCTTCATCCACAGTGGATCAACCCCTATTCACCTCTGTAGGGTAGTGTTTAGCATTATTAGCTGCTATCCACAGAGTCCTGGGTTTGACTCCCAGCCCTGTCAGAGTCATTTCTTGTACCAATTAGTCATAAAACAATGGTATGATATTTTATGTTTGACAGAGTAAATCAATATACAGGGTGAACAGATTATGAGTTACCGGTACCTGTGTGTGGCAAGGTCCTATACTCATGGCTGGACAGCAACATCAGTCTGCACTTTACCAAACTATAACTTCGATACTAGCCCTCTAGTAGCAGGACATAGTCATGAAGAATTTAAAAAAAGTGTTGTTCTTTCCTTTTACTCATTCATAACCCTTGTCCCATTTCTCTACGGGATTGGGTATGAAGTGAGATGAGTCTTCATAGCAAATTTTTACAACCAGATGCCCTTTTACCGAGCTCGATAGCTGCAGTCGCTTAAGTGCGGCCAGTATCCAGTAATCGGGAGATAGTGGGTTCGAGCCCCACTGTCGGCAGCCCTGAAGATAGTTTTCCGTGGTTTCCCATTTTCACACCAGGCAAACGCCAGGGCTGTACCTTAATTAAGGCCACGGCCGCTTCCTTCCAATTCCTAGGCCTATTCTAATCCCATCGTCTCCATAAGACCTATCTGTGTCGGTGGGACGTAAAGCAAATAAAAAAAAAATATGCTCTTTCTGATGTCACCCTCACCAGAGGAGTTAAGGGAAAGATTATGAGATAAACTTAAATATTAATCTGATTCCACATTTTTGTGATGTTTTGTACATAATATATTGTATTTATAGATCAGTTGCATGTTGTTTCATCCACACTACAGTTTTCCTCCAGCAACTCTACCATAGAATGTTCCAAAAAAGTTTCCTACCAGGGTCTATGTTTCCATAATCTATCATTCTTTTCATTTTCTGTCACTGTCAATTTGTTTTTGAAATGATGCAGAGAAATTAAAAAGTTTTCAGACCTGTTACTGGGTATGATTTCAGACATTAATGGATAGGCTAAATTGACTTCCCAGTAACTACGAGCACTGGACATTTGGCAGAGTCCCATCCTCAGGTACATTCCTAGAAGTTTTTCCAGTTGTTCCTTATTAGTATCAATACACATATCTATCTCCTGTGTGCTGTAATGATTAGTCTCTTCTACAATGAGGTACAGCCACTGCCTGCTCGATCTGCATCCGATGGCTGCTTATACTGCCTGCTCATTGCAACATTTTAACATGGCACTAAATGAAACACTCCGTTTACAAATACCCACAGCAGGTGGCAGCACCAACCGGCTCCAGACATGTCGGAATGAAATAGCGGGAAATAGGATAGACTGTACTTGTTTTCAGTGAAAATGGTGTACTGCTGCGTGCCTTTCTGCAAATCAAAGAAAGGGAAATCAGAATGCCGTGATATTTCATTCCATGATATACCTTCAAGTACACAATTGCGTCGAAAGCGGTTAAGTATTATATCCAGGGAAGGAAACAGCAAGGGAAGTAAATGGATTCCTTCTGATTATTCCGTGGTTTGCAGTCTACATTTCGTAAATGACGATTTCAAAGTGACCAGCAAAACGCGAAAATTAAAAACAGGATCTGTACCCAGCCCTTTCCCTGATTACCCAGCTTATAAACAACCGCTAATTTCAGCGATGATTAAGAGAAGGGATTCAAGCACAGAGACGTCTAACAAGAGCTCTTCAAACACCATTGCAGAAAATGGTAAGCGTAAGGTTTGAAGTATTACATACTAAGTACGGTAATATAATATCTGGGAACACTATACTGTTAATGTGAAGGTACAAAACAGAATAATATGCTGTCATAGATTCCATTGTCCGCCTCTGTGGTGTAGTGGTTAGTGTGATTAGCTGCTAACGCCGGAGGCCCGGGTTCAATTCCCGACTCTGCTACGAAATTTGAAAAGTGGTACGAGGGCTGGAACGGGGTCCACTCAGCCCCGGGAGGTCAACTGAGTAGAGGTGGGTTCGATTCCCACCTCAGCCATCCTGGAAGTGGTTTTCCGTGGTTTCCCACTTCTCCTCCAGGCAAATGCCGGGAGCTTCCTTCACCCTTCCTTGTCTATCCCTTCCAAGGCCCCTGTTCAGCATAGCAGGTGAGGCCGCCTGGGCGAGGTACTGGTCATCCTCCCCAGTTTCATCCCCCCGACCCAGAGTCTGAAGCTCCAGGACACTGCCCTTGAGGCGGTAGAGGTGGGATCCTTCGCTGAGTCCGAGGAAAAAGCCAACCCTGGAGTCTTTTGCTAGCAGTATAAAATCGTGTCAGTATACTGCTCTTTTTATTACTATTATTATTTACGCAATTAGGGCCTATTTAGTTAATTGGTTAATTCCAGTGGCTCGGGGGCTGGGGTGTGTGTGGCATCTTCAGCATTAGAAATCATCCTAGGTAGGGCTTTCGTCTTCACAGATATGCAAGTCGCCTAATAGGCCGTCTAATATTATTATTATTCCCTGAGTATGTACTTGATTTACTGGAAGATTTTCGTGAGCCCCCTGAGTCAGTGTGTGTCACTTCGGAAACTGCTTACCAGGGATTAGTGTGTGGTTATTTAGTGCGTGTAATCGAAGAAAAAACAGAATGCAGCACGTGCTTGAATAACGTTTCTATCTCATTTAATTCATCCCCATTGATAGCTGCGCTAGCCCTAGCAACGATTTATTGGCCTAATTATGAGGCTTCAGAAATTTGTTGAGGCGGCTCTACCGTACTGCAAGAAATCTGCAAGTCTGCTCCAGACTATAAAAAACTATGTTCTACCTTCTTTGTGCCAATGTAAGTTTTTAAAGTGTTTTAGTAACAATAAGCACCAGGAACTTGTGTCAGAAACTGTGGTGGCCAAAGTCGTGAAACCTCTACTTAGTAATGCAGGGAAGTACCATACAGACAAAGTTTCCAGGTTTTCTTGTTCGTCGAAACCTCTTTCTCGAAAAGTGCTGAAGCTATAACTCTCTAGAGCACCACTTTATACGTAAAATTCTTTAATATTTCTCTTACTTTCAGATTTTAAATTTTGCTGGTATGCTTATCTAGTTGTATTCACGCGGTAAATGGGTACGTTTGGTGCTGCCATCTAGCGGCAGATTGTTTGTAAGGCGTGTTACAGGTTTGAGTATGGAATGAGCAGGCAGTTTAAGCAGCCATCGGATGCAGATCGAGCAGGCAGTGGGTACAGCATATCATCTGTCTCATACTTCCTGAAAATTATTAGTGCCAATCATTACACATATGTAACATATGGTTTTGAACAAGACTGTTGGATAATTTTGTTGATTTCATAATAAAGTTCTACAACAACTACTAACCCTTACAGAATCAAGATTCAAATTATAATTAACTATACAACCACATTCCTTGGTTAAAAAAATATAAATTATACCTTACCTTCGAAGCCATGATTTGTTTTCTGGTGAACAGCTGAATTGAAATGCTATGGCTACCAACAGGGTGAATCACTTTAAAGGATGGATAGCTGGGTGTGTTCCAAACACTGTTACTGATGTGCAATAATGGGTATTAGTTGAAAGAAAGGATGTGTAGTGGAGGTGAAGCTATTAAAGCTATTTTTACATATCTGTAACATAGGGCATTAGAGGGCTAGAGTCACTGGCTAAAAAATGTTACAAAAAGAAACTGTTAAAAAGTCATGTACTCACCTGTGCTGTGCAAGGAGATGTTGGAACAGCTTTCCTTCATCAGGTATAAGTTCTTACACTTCATTAAACTTCCAGAGTTTTAACTTCAGAAACTTCATGGTTACTCATATGGAACTATAGGAAATACCCAATTGCTCCTCAAAGGATCAAAGTTTTTGGTGATGTTCTCTGTTAGGGTCCAAGTCACGGCACCATAAAGGAAGACAGAAAATACATAATACTGAAGTAAACAGAGATGGAGATTGATCTTGAAGTCTCTATCTATTACAGAACTATTTAAAATACTTTTACTTGAGTCCGCCTTGCCAATACACCTTATAATGATAGAAAACTATTTTTTTTACCATACATGTTTCGGAAAAATCATCCATTCCCTTCATCAGTCCTTGCCTGTTCAGTCTGGGACCTAATTGCAACAGCATTGTTCCCGTTGTGATCAAGTACACTGCCGAGATACTTAAAGCATTGGACTTGCTCCAGTGATATGCCAGCTACTGTCAAGTTAACAAGTTGAATGACATGTTTGCTTATGACCATTACTTTGGTCTTTTTCATGTATAAACGCTGACCTGCTGCAGCACTGTGTTCGACCACACAGTTTAACAATGTCTGCAGACCTTCAGCACTTGTTGCAAGCAGAACAGTATCATCTGCATTTTGCAGATTATTTATTGTGATCCCATTAACAATTATACCCTCCTGTTTTCCTTCTAGTGCTTCAGAAAATACCCCTTCAGAATAGATATTGAAGAGCAGTGGAGATAGAACACAACCTCGCCTCACTCCTTGCTTTATTTCAATAGCACAGGTATTTATGTTGTCAATCTTAACTGATGTGGTCTGATTCCAATATAGTTTTGCAATAATTTGGATATCTCTACCATCCATGCCAATATTATGTAGGATATGCAGCAATGTTTCATGTTTCACATGGTCGAAAGCTTTTTTGTAATCAATAAAAGATTTTTTTTTGTTTTTGTTAAAAATGAAGCCATGTTTTCCAGTGTTGACTTAGTTAAATGTAACAAAGGCTTTTCAGTCTGTCAAACACACAGCAAATACAATGTAAATTAAAACACTATAAACATATCTGTAAAACACACACTAACATACAAAGAATGACATGTTTCGTTCTACAAGAACATCCTCAGATTCTATCAAATCACTTAAAAACAAGCTTGTATATGTACAAACTAAACGGTTTGGTGACAATGAACTTAACATCGGCAGTCTAGATAAATACGTAAGTTTTTCATTATATTAATAATTGTATATATTCTGTTTTTTGTCATTACTGTTTCCTGTTATCACTAATCTCTCTATCATTGACAAGTTTATGCTACGTAAACATTACTGTACATATACAAGCTTGTTTTTAAGTGATTTGATAGAATCTGAGGATGTTCTTGCAGAACGAAACATGTCATTCTTTGTATGTTAGTGTGTGTCTTACAGATATGTTTATAGTGCTTTAATTTACATTGTAAATATTTCAGATTCCCTATGGGAATCAACATCTATATCATCTGATGGCCAAGCAGGCATCAATTTTTAGTGATGAGACAAAGTCTTTTAGTGCATTGGCACTGCCGGTGGCTCCAGTTAGCCTACGCAGTGGCCTCCACGGTATGCACTAGCCAGCGTATTGGTAGGTGTGCTAGGTACCAACTGATGAGCCCACCCTAGCACACGAGGGCGAAACGCTGGCAACCAAGAATGAGCTAGCTGGAAAATTTATAATGTCCAATAACGGACCATTTATATTGGTATTATAAATTTGCTCATTCAGGACAAATATTTCAGATTCCCTATGGGAATCAACATCTATATCACATGCTGTGTGTTTGACAGACTGAAAAGCCTTTGTTACATTTACATACATCAATAAAAGAAGCATATACATCCAGAGACATATTTACATATCTCAAACTTTGCCAACTATTTTTATGAATCACAGTACGACTTGAAGCTCGGTCACCAGATAATTTTTCCTGACAGTACAAGCTGATTCTGTAAGCATAGATGAATTGTAATCATATTTTAATGGAACGGAATACTTAGGCCTATTACTAGCTATAGCTCTCTGAGCATACTGTTGTACATGTGCAGTTTCAGCAGCTGTATAACACACTCACAGTTCTCACAAAGTTCAGGATTCCCAGCTTGTCAGCAGTTGAACTGCAGTTGAACTGGATCCATCACAAGCACAAGTAACTCATATTCTGCTCACCCAGAACATTTTCACTAGCCATGCAGCCTTTGATAATAGATCTCCATATTTTACTGATTTTTTAAAGGAACTCCAGATACTCCTATCTGTGGACCAGGAAGAAAAACTTGCACTACAGCTGCAACAGGTAAGCATCATTATTATATTATCAGAGGAATCTATCAAATTAAAGATAATCTACATTTTATGAGAACAATATTAGATGAGGTAGATAGTCAAATTCAATCAATCAATCAATCAATCAATCAATCAATCAATCAATCAATCAATCAATCAATCAATCAATCAATCAATCAATCAATCAATCAATCAATCAATCAATCAATCAATCAATCAATCAATCAATCAATCAATCAATCAATCAATCAATCAATCAATCAATCAATCAATCAATCAATCAATCAATCAATCAATCAATCAATCAATCAATCAATCAATCAATCAATCAATCAATCAATCAATCAATCAATCAATCAATCAATCAATCAATCAATCAATCAATCAATCAATCAATCAATCAATCAATCAATCAATCAATCAATCAATCAATCAATCAATCAATCAATCAATCAATCAATCAATCAATCAATCAATCAATCAATCAATCAATCAATCAATCAATCAATCAATCAATCAATCAATCAATCAATCAATCAATCAATCAATCAATCAATCAATCAATCAATCAATCAATCAATCAATCAATCAATCAATCAATCAATCAATCAATCAATCAATCAATCAATCAATCAATCAATCAATCAATCAATCAATCAATCAATCAATCAATCAATCAATCAATCAATCAATCAATCAATCAATCAATCAATCAATCAATCAATCAATCAATCAATCAATCAATCAATCAATCAATCAATCAATCAATCAATCAATCAATCAATCAATCAATCAATCAATCAATCAATCAATCAATCAATCAATCAATCAATCAATCAATCAATCAATCAATCAATCAATCAATCAATCAATCAATCAATCAATCAATCAATCAATCAATCAATCAATCAATCAATCAATCAATCAATCAATCAATCAATCAATCAATCAATCAATCAATCAATCTATCTATCTATCTATCTATCTATCTATCTATCTATCTATCTATCTATCTATCTATCTATCTATCTATCTATCTATCTATCTATCTATCTATCTATCTATCTATCTATCTATCTATCTATCTATCTATCTATCTATCTATCTATCTATCTATCTATCTATCTATCTATCTATCTATCTATCTATCTATCTATCTATCTATCTATCTATCTATCTATCTATCTATCTATCTATCTATCTATCTATCTATCTATCTATCTATCTATCTATCTATCTATCTATCTATCTATCTATCTATCTATCTATCTATCTATCTATCTATCTATCTATCTATCTATCTATCTATCTATCTATCTATCTATCTATCTATCTATCTATCTATCTATCTATCTATCTATCTATCTATCTATCTATCTATCTATCTATCTATCTATCTATCTATCTATCTATCTATCTATCTATCTATCTATCTATCTATCTATCTATCTATCTATCTATCTATCTATCTATCTATCTATCTATCTATCTATCTATCTATCTATCTATCTATCTATCTATCTATCTATCTATCTATCTATCTATCTATCTATCTATCTATCTATCTATCTATCTATCTATCTATCTATCTATCTATCTATCTATCTATCTATCTATCTATCTATCTATCTATCTATCTATCTATCTATCTATCTATCTATCTATCTATCTATCTATCTATCTATCTATCTATCTATCTATCTATCTATCTATCTATCTATCTATCTATCTATCTATCTATCTATCATTGATAACCTGAATTTAAGACTGTTGCCCAGTTGGCCGATTGCTTTCAGTTGTTTACCTAGTCTTTTCTTAAATGTTATCAAAGAACTAGGAAATTTGTCCAACATTTCTCTTGATAAATTATCCCAATCCCTAAATCCTCTTCCTACAAATTAATATTTGCCCCAATATTTCCTCTTGAATTCCACCTTTTTCTTCAGATTATGATTTTTGCTACTTTTACAAGCCTCTACTCAAGCTTATTGGTCTTATGTCATACCATCTCTCCATTGACTTCGCACAACATACCACTTAGTCCAGCAGCTTGTCTCCTTACTCTTAAATCTTCCCAGCCCAAATGTTGCAACATTCTTGTAAGACAACTCTTCTGTTGGGTCTTTTCCATCCATTGGAATCATACTCTAATTGTGGTCTTACCAGAGACGAATATGCCCTCTCCTTTACATCCTTACTACAACCCTTAAATACCCACATAAGCATGTGAATAGATCTGTATGCTTTCTTTACAACCTTGTTAATGTGATTACCCCAATGAAAAGGATGCATTATATTAACACATAGGCACTTACAATGATCCCCATGAGGTACTATCACTGTATCAACACAGTAATTAAACCTGAGAGGACTTTCCTCTTGGTAAAACTTACAACCTGACTTTTCATCCCATTTATTATGAATACCATTGTCTGCTGTCAATCTCATAACATTGTTGAGGTCTTTTTGTAGTCGCTCACAATCCTGTAATTTATTTACTGTTCTATACAGTATAACATCATC
Source organism: Anabrus simplex (assembly GCF_040414725.1). Taxonomy (NCBI): domain Eukaryota; kingdom Metazoa; phylum Arthropoda; class Insecta; order Orthoptera; family Tettigoniidae; genus Anabrus; species Anabrus simplex. The sequence continues at coordinate 369,799,844 of NC_090269.1, read as the reverse complement.
CACAAATAGCAAATGTTAATAACCATAAGTACTGTTACTTGTCAACAACATCTTTCACTGTGAAGTACATCACAGAATCTCATACTAGAGAGTATCATACCACTATTCCATAAATGTACAATAGTTCTGCCTGGCTGATTTGATTTTGGGTCAGTTCGGTGGTATTTGAAGGTGCTCAAATATGTCAGCCCTCTGTCAACAGAGTTACCAGCATGTGAAAAAAACTCCTGTGCGTCAAAATTCCGGCAGCTCGGTATCTCTGAAAACCATAGGAAAGTAGTTAGTGGAACGTAAAACCATAAAATACTTCTAAAGGTCAATTCTACTGATGTTGTCTTTCCTTTCCATTACTTATACCAACCAACCAACCAACCAACCAACCAACCAACCAACCAACCAACCACCCACCCACCCACCCAATACAACAATAAGCTCCAATTAAGATGTTCTATCACACCATGTATTTGTGAGAAGTAACAGAGAGTACATCAGACAAATCAGGGACGAATGTGGCAGAAGACATAAATAGAAACTATCGAAATAAAATGCAACGAAAGACATCAGGATAGAATAGAAAAGAGCTGAAAAATGGAAAGAAAGTATGTGGAGAAAACCAGAGGATAATAATTTTGTGTGGCTATTTCTAGCCGTGTGCAGCCCTTGCAAGGCAGACCCTCCGATGCGGGTGGATGGCATCTGCCATATCTAGGTAACTGTGTGTTATTGTGGTGGAGGATAGAGTTATGTGTGGTGTGTGAGTTGCAGGGATGTTGGGGACAGCACAAACACCTAGCCCCCGAGCCAATGGAATTAAACAATGAGGGTTAAAATCCCCGACCCGCTCGTGAATTGAACCCGGACCCTCTGAACCAGTACACTGACCATTCAGACAACAAGTCGGACAAAACCAGAAGATGATAATGATGTGACATGGTATGGGAAGGGGATGGGGGCCATAACCGTTGTACAAATGTTATGAAAGTATGACACTTGACACATAACACACAGCCTGGAATGAATGAATTAATCATCTGGTGATGATGAACGTACGGTACAAATGTGAAAAACACTGAAATGAAATAACAATAAAGAAAGAACAGGGAAGAGAACTAACTATGTAAATCCTTAATGGCTGACAACCACGTATTACTTAACTAACAGGCAGTGTCCCTGTTGAAATTGTTAGGATATTTACATATTTCCAAAGCTTCCCTTATAATCTTAGACCTGTAGTGTTTAGTGTAGGTAAGAGCTTGAACATCTTGGTTCAAATCGTGTTCCGACGAAAGGGCGTGCTCAGCTATTGCTGACTTGTCTGGCTGGCTGAGGCAGATATTTCTTTGGTGTTCCTTGATGCGAATCCCAGTGGACCAGCGTGTTTGCTCAGTGTATACCTTGCTGCAAGTACAGGGAATTTTGTACACCCCAGTGTGTAATATTGGGGACAATTTGTCCTAGCTTTTACCGAAACTGTGAGCAATTTTAGTGACGGTGCCAAATTCGGTTTTTATATTGTGTTTGCAGAGGGCCTTGGCAGTTCAGTCTGTGGTATTGTGAATGTAAGGTAGGTAGGCAGTTCCCTTCCCTTCCTGTCGTCGTCGTCATCATCATCATCATCATCATCGTCATCATCATCATCATCATCATCATCATCATTTTACAGTTTCAGTTTCCTGGGTACTGTTGGTGAGCCTCTTCCACTCTGCCTTATTGAGATAATGTTTTATTGATAATAATGTCCTCCAGGATACCTACCCGATCTGCAATGTCCATCTTTATGATGTCCATCCAGTGGGTTCTTGGTCTTCCCACCATCTGTTTTCCTGGCACATGTCTCTCCAAGTTAACATAAGCTGTACTGGTTGTCTCCAACCTCATTACATGCTCAAATCTCCTCAGTCTGGACATACTGACCCCATCTAACAATGATGTCTCAATCCCAGCTTCCTTTCCAACCATGTCATTTCTTAACTTGTCCAGTTCTGTTTTCTGAATTTTAGACGTCAGGAACTTCATCGCAGATGCCTGCAACCTTGATGAGTCTTTCTTAGTGAGGGTGCAGGTTTCAATATCATAGGTTAAGATCGGTATGAAATACTGCTTGAATATCACCAGCTTTCATTTTGTTGGTACGTTGGGATCCAAGAGGAGTGTTCATACTTGCTGGTGAAAGTGAAAGCTCTTCCAAACTTTATTTGCCACCTCCTTTGTGGCTAGTGTATCTCGAGATATTACACTTCTGAGATATGTTAAGTTTTCCACACTTTCCAGTGGATGGTTTTGTAGCATGTTGTTTACTGGTTGTCCCTCTTTGTTTATTGCCATTGCTACTGTTTTGGATTCACTTATCTTCAGATTGAATCCCTGGAACTTCACCTTCTAATCACTGAGTTTTAACTGTACTTGTTCCTTAGTTTCTCCCCAGATCGTAAGGTCATCAGCAAAAGCCATTGTATTCAGTTTACTTCAGTTTACTAGAGGTTTTCTTGATGTTCATTATGTCACCCATGATAGTAAAAAACAATAAAGGAGAGAGTGTACTGCCTTGCTGGACTCCACTTCTGGTCTGGAACTAGGATGAATGTCCATCACCCAATCGCACACAGCTGGTACAGTGCTCATCTGAATTTTCCTCACCAGTCCCTCTGGCACATTCCTTCTTCTCAGGCACTCCCATATCTTCTCCCTTGCAATGCTGTCATGTCTTCTCAATATCAAGGAAAACCATAAACAGATCTTTGCTTTTTTCCCAATATTTCTCCATTAACATATGGATACTGAAGATTACGTCTGTTGTGGACCTGTCAGGCCTAAAGCCATACTGTTCCTCTTCTAACTATGGCTCTAAGATGACAAGCAATCTGCTCTCTAAAATTACTGTGTTCGAGCAATTTCATCTGATTTTATTTTTTCAACAGAGCACTTGAAAGCACTTGAAAGGAAACAGAATCATTCTTTGTCAATCATTTACTAGTAACAAGATATTAGACAGATGTCAATGTAAAAATGGAAATTTTCCACATAGTCCTGTAGGACAGTCTCAACACTCAAGAACAAAATGAAATGTACACACACACACTAAACTGATGAACCATTTCATTACTATCATCTAATGAATGTTGAATAGAACCCCCTTTAGCTTGCAGAACTACAGCCACTCATCAAGGCACCAATTCAACGAGATAACGGAAGGTATCCCGGAGTATCACATGCCATGCTGATCTTCCAATTGATGTACAATATGGGACTGTGGTGAAATAACCCAAACCTACTTCTCCAAGTCAGAACTTAAATGTTCAATTGAGTTCATGTCTGGGCTATTTGGGGGCCAAGGCATAAAAAGCAAATGCAGTCATGTTTCTTGAACCAGTCCTTCACACTTCTCGTAGTCTTGCATGGCACTTTGCCCTGTTGGAAATGGCCATCACCAGAGGGAATACTACTGATGTGAACAGACGAACTTGGTTCCCAATAATGTCAAAATACCGATACCGGATGGCTATATGTCCTATGAAAATATCACCCAATACATTCAGCAGCACAAAAACAGATACACACAAACAGATATGGATAACAGATACACATGAATAACTTCATTACATTACAACTTTCTTGATTTTTGTTGGTTTTCTTGTGCTAAATAATTTTTATCAATTGGCATCACTTGGGGCCGCCTGCCTCCACTTAGTGACAGCTCTGGCTGATGTACAAGGATGTCACGTTTTATCTTGTCAAAAGATAGACAGTTTGTTTTTGGTGGAGACATTTCTTTTCCCTTCATAATAATACAGATTTCTTTCAATGCAGGTAGTTATCAGTTTGCCACCAATCATCATGAAGAATGTCACTGTCTTCCTGCTTGCACAGAAATCAACTACAATGTGGAACTCTCACATTCAGGATACACCTGGAATGAAATAGACAGAGCCCAGTAAGTACATTGAGGCTGTATTCCTAGGTAACTTTGCTTAATTGTCCTTTTCTGATAATTTCACTTCAGAGGAAAACAAAGCCTGTTAAAAATGAAAATACTTACAAAAACAGGACTTGATTTAAAAACAAATACATAGTAATACAACAGACAAATACGAAATTATGTAAATTTCTATGAATCTTTACATGTTAGTCAGGCTGCAAAATAACAGTTCCACTGGGCTGATTGACTCAGACAGTTGAAATGCTGGGCTTCTGACCCCAACTTGGCAGGTTGATTCTGGCTCAGTCCGGTGATATTTGAAGGTGCTCAAATATGTCAGCCTCGTGTTGGTAAATTTATTGGCATGTTAAAGAACTCCTGCTGGACAAAATGTTGACACCTCAGCATCTCCAAAAACTGTCAAAGTAGTTAGTGGGACATAAAAACCAATAACATTAATTAATTAAATAATAACTAATCTATCCAAGAATTTTCTAAAAATAATGTTATATTTCTGTGACTCATTTACCACTTTTAGAGTTTTCTGAGATGCCAAAGTACATCAGAATTTTATCCTGCAGAATTTTTTAAACATTCCAGTAAATCTACAAACAGGACGCTGGCATATTTGAGCACTTTCAAATACCTGAGCTAGGATTGAACCCACAAACCTGAGCTCAGAAGGCCAGTGCTCTCTACTGCCTGAGCTACTCAGCCTGGCTGAGTATTTTCTAAGACAGGCATTGTCAATTGACCTGTAGTTTTATTTTGTGCGCTGGGTTGATGACTGAGCAGCAGTGTTAGTGCATGCAGTAATACATCTTTTCTTGCAAACTTACAAATCATTCTATCCCCATTTGAAAATAAATGTGAGTGATTTCCAAGACTTGTGCTCTGTGAAGCAATTGTAATTTTACTCATTACTTGTTGAAAAAGTGATTAGTAATTGTAATTACTTTTATTTTGTATTTTTCCCATCTCTGTTTATAAGTGACCAGAATCTTTTACTTCAAGGCAAGTTCTGTTAACTAGACAGTTTTTACAAGTGAAAATGTCCAGGAGTGATGACCTTAATAACACCATCAATAGGAAAGAACAATTTAACCCTTTGACCACCAGCCTCATACGTGGTGTCCATGTCCTATACCGCCAAGGCCTAATGAGCACTTTTTACCTTGCAGTAAATTATTCATAATAACTTCTGTTCAATTCATGTAAATTGGATGCGCATTTTTTTGTTTCGAAGGTAATGCTTCAGACATTTTATTGATGTAAATTAATGCACCTTTATTTTTAAAACTTTTATTTTATGAAGTGATAATTCAAATAAATATTTCCTTTCTTTGAAAAAAAAATTCATGTTCAAAAACCGGTAAGAAAAAAATATTTTTACTATCAAAAGCTGCATTATTTTAGAGAGGTGGTGTTTCCTATGCTATATATAAAATAATAGAGCCTTATGTACAATATTACAGGTACAATATTTTAATCATTATTATTACATTAACGTGAAATTTTCTAATCTTACATTATATGCAAATGCTTCAGTTCCTGGTTCATTTTAAGTAAAAAATTACTATTAATGTATATTTCACACATACGTAACGCTCAAAAATTCACTTTTTGCCTTAAAAATATGATATAAGAAATTATTTACTAATATTTACACATGTTTATGACGTGCTCTACCAAATGTGCTTAGGGAGGCTCTAAGGGTGTACACTCTTCTTACACTGTCTACAAATGTATCTGGTCTTTATTCCATTTACACCTTGACTAGTACTACTCTTTCTGAATACGGAACAGTTACCTTCCTTTTTTTTTTTGGTAAAATAGTAAGGAGGTCGTTACCCGCCCGCGGGAGCTGAATTGCTGCTTGGCCACCAAGCCACTCAGCAGCAAGTTCCTCAACTAAACTTGTTGTATATAGTCTTATTTAATCCAAAACTAGTCCAAAACATGTATTATACATTATTAAAACGAATAAATAACTTGGAAAGTACTTTTTCCGGAACGTCCGATCAATCGGTCGTTGGTGTTTTTAGACTGAACCTCGAACGTCCGATCAATCGGACGTTGGCGGTCAAAGGGTTATGAAGGATTTAGAGGACAGCTTCTGTTATGCAGTTCAATACAAACAGTTATGTAAATATCTATTCTGAACACTTTCATATGTTTTCTATACAACTTTCTCTTAATCAAAAAAAGTCTACAGCATGTAAAATGTGAATTACAGTAACTTTGCTCACATAAGTTATTTTTAGTAGGTACAAAAGTACATGTAAACATGACTTTATATCTGATATATACCATTTGATACATTTTAATACACAGGAGTGTATGTGTCCTAGAGTCTTTGTGAATATTGGCCACTAATTAAAGAGATTAAGATTCACATGATAAAAGTATGAGTAGACAAATAATTGTTGATAAACTTAACCATGATAGGTTAATATGGTTGTTTGATCCATATTGACTAGTCTGAATGTATTACAGAACTATTTAAAACAGTCTTATTTGAATCCACCTTATCAATATAGTTATTAATGAAAGAAAACTATTTATTTAACCATACACAGTCATTCATTTTCCCTTTTTGGCCGAATGTAACAATTTCATGTCATTAGAAATGTCTGTAAATTTATGATTCTTTTCAACCATATGTTAATTCAGTCAAACATAAAAGATATTCGGCAATGGGAGAACATATGACTATTTTAAATAGTTCTGTAATACATTTAGACTAATAATAACAAAAATAGTACTCCATCGTCTAGATCAGTGGTATACAAACTTTTTTGTTGGCATACCCCTAAAAACCAATTGTTTTACCTTCGTACCCTGGAAGAATGAGTATATTGTGATTAAACCAGAAATAACAAATGATTGTTGCTGGATGCTAAATAATATTAACTATAATCATCATCATCTTCCACAGCTTCGGCAGTTTACTCCTCTTCCGCAGGATCCCTGCACATACTGAGGCATGAAAGAGTTGAGGCCGGGGATTTAAGGTCGCATGCCCTTCCAATACTGGGAAACAAACCACGGTCACCGGGATACACGCAATCAGCTAAGCCGCTACACCATCATGTTCCCCAATAATAACAATAATGTATTATATATATATAAAATCATTGCTGGGCAAAGGAAACCTTGTAACTCTTCTGGAGTAAACTTACAGAAGAAGCCCAAAACTGATCAGTGAGCAATGGTCGAAGAACTGTTCCTGCCATTTTTGGAACCTAATGATAGCAAAATTATTCGACCATTGGAGTCTTCAGTTTCTTTCTCAGGCAACGCAGCAATTCTTCACAAGGCAGATGGAGAAACATTATTTTCTCATGAGTGGAATTATGAGGTTTTAATTCCCCAGCAATGATATACAAAGGTCGATCAAATATAAACAGGATTTTTGTTCCTGAGCATCAACAGTTGGTAGGACTGGCCCCGCGCTTCTGCTATGCTTAGGCAGGACTGTTAGGAGTGGGGAAAGTATGCTGTTAGATATTTCCCACCATTTCATCAGTAATGCTTACAATGTCGGAGCAACAGGTGCACCCCTCCACTGCGCAGCGCATAATTATAAAATTTCTTGCTCATGATGGAGTTACAGCAGCAGAAATTCACCAGAGATTGACTGCACAGTTCGGTGATCAAACATTATCAAGGACATGTGTGTTTGCCTGGCATAATAAGTTCAAGGAAGGACGAAAACATGTGGAAAATCAGCAACATGATTGCCATCCTCGGACCAGCATTACAGACAAAAACATTTGTGCATTTAAAGACATTGTTGATGACGATCGACAGGTGACAGTATCAGAAATACAACTTATAAATCTCATTTCTTGTCCTGTATTGGCATCAACTCAACTACGATTAGGCTGAATGGAGAATCCCACCTTCCAATACTTATTTGTTTTTTATTGCTAGTCTATGTATTTATGTAACATAATCCAGCTTAAAATCTAATTGCTGTACATACATACATACATACATACATACATACATACATACATACATACATACATACATACATACATATCCCACGTCGTTCCATCTTAAGTGATGGGTCGGCGAACCAGGCTTCTCCACCACCTGCGGTCTCTGAACTTCTCTCCTTCTTCAATGCTTTCCAAAGTATGTCCTCATTGTTGAATGTCAATCTTCACCATGTCCTTGTACCTGAGTCTTGTTCGCCCTCTTGGTCTTTTGTCTTCAAGTTTTAGATCATACATTTGTTTCGGTAATCTGTTATCTCCCATGCGTCGCATATGTCCATACCATCTCAGTCGCTGCACTGTTATTCTGTCCTGCAGCCTTACAACTTGAGCCTGCTTATAGATTTCCTCATTACGGACTCTGTCCCTCCGTGTTTTACTGATTATGCTACGAAGAAATCTCATTTCTGCTGCCTGGATTCTACTAACATCTTTATTTCTCTTGGTCCATGTTTCAGAACCATAGGTCAGGATTAGTATGTAATAGGTTTCATATATGACTCCCTTACATTTTTATGGTATTTTTTTGTTCCATATTATGTCTTTAACTATTTTGTAAAAGTTGCTACCTGCCTGAATTCTGTGGGAAATTTCCTTGTCTATAGAACCAGTATCAGAGATAACACTTCCAAGATATTTGAATTGATGGTTCATCTGTAGCTGTTTCCCCTCCATTTCAATGTGTCCCATTGGTTGTCCATATCTCTTCATGACCATAACCTCACTTTTCTCTTGGCTGAAGATGAGTCCATATTCTTTAGCAGCTTCTGTCCACGAGTTTATTTGTTCTTGAAGGTCTTCCTTAGAGTCTCCCCACAAGCATATATCGTCCGCGAACAACATAACTTTCATTTTCTTACCTCCAATGGTTTGGTGAACTTTTCCCTGAATCTCGTTCATCACAGTGATGAAAAGAAGAGGAGACAAAACACCACCCTGTCTTAACTCAGATTTTATATCAAAGGTTTCAGTCATTCTTACAGGAGTTTTGACTTTACTTTGGGTATCTTCCCACAAATTCTTGATCCTGTGTATCATGTCATCCTGGATTCCAATTTTCCCTCAACTAGGAAGAAACTAAGGCAATGTACAAGGTGGTGGAGGGGGAGGTTTATCTTCTTAATGCCATATAGCTGTAAACATTGCAGGGTGGATTGATACAGATCTTCAGATACCTCAACCCAGTGCTAAATCTTCTCAGAAATGTACATTTTACTACAGTGCTTAATAATGTGTTTTCCACACCTTCTCTCTGTTCACAACATCAAATGCTTTCTTTTACCATAATTACCATAATTACAGTATTAAAAAAGTACATGTTTCATTCCTAATGTGGAAATCTGCAGCTAAAATGATAGAAGAATTGGCATAAACAAAATTAATGTGAGTCTCCACATCCTAACATTTACAAGTTTGTGAAGAACTGTACAGACTGACACATATTTTAAAATTAATAGTTCAGAAAGGGAACTCTGTGCAATGGTAGACAAAGACACTAAGCCAAAACAAGATGTTATTGAAAATGAGCTGCCTCAACTCTTTTCTGAAATGCTCACCAAAAACAGTTAGGAATTATAATAAATTTGCATACCCCTTGAGATGAACCTACGTAGCCTAGTGGTACACGCACCACACTTTGAATGTCACTGATCTAGATGTTTCCCTAGCAATGAAGTATTATTGTATGTAATAGTTTGACATAGTGCAGGTAGCAGGTAGGGACCCTCTTCGGAGGCAGCCCTACCCAGGGAGTGGCGCCCCTGCCTATGTGAGTCCCAGAGCACACTGACCCGGTGTGTAACATCTGGTATGGGTTCCAGCTCAGGGTTACAAGTGAAGACCTCAACGGCATCTACGGCGGAGAAGGTGGACTTCAGTACGGCGGAGATGGCGGAAGGGGCATACCCGTACCGTCTGTACTCCAGAGGAGCGGCTACGAAAGGCGTCTGTCTCCATGTTAGGGGCGGCCTAATTTTGAACCTGGCAGTAGGTATAAAATGCCTTTGGGTGTGGCGAGCCCATCGTAACAATAGCCTATATGGACAAAGCAGATATGGTGTCTCGGAAAAGGTTAGGGCGTCCCCTGCTAAAAGCGATGCGCAGCTCTTCAGGTGCTGGGGGAACTGTGAAAAATAGGCAACCAGCACCAAACTACATCAAAATTGCAACAGTTAATGTACTGACACTGACGGGAAAGACAGAAGAACTGGTTGACTTCATGATAGAAAAAGATATAGCCATACTTGGACTGTGCGAGACCAAGAAGAGGGGTACAGGGGAGATCCCTTTGAGAGAAGGATACAGGCTGTATTACAGCAGAGGACCAGAAGCAAAAAATGGAGTGGCCATCATACTTAGAAGAGAAATCCAAGAATATCTGGAATATACAAAGTACGTCAGTGATAGGATGATAATGATGAGACTCCAGTTTGAAAATGGCGTGAAAGATCTATTTCAGTTGTATGCCCCACAAACTGGTTGCATAGATGAACATCTAGAGGACTTCTTAGAGGAAGTGGAGAGACAGATAGAAGATAAGGAAGTACTATTGATGGGAGATCTAAATGCACAAGTTGGAATGGAAAGACAAGGAAAGGAAGATGTTGTAGGGCCCTTTGGATATGGAAATGTAAATCCAGAAGGCGAGTTGTTGGTGGATTTTTGCATGAGGAATCAAATGATTGTTGGAAACACCTGGTGTAGGAAGAAGAACAGTCAGAAGATTACAAGGTATGGCTGGGGAGACAGACGAACAAAGACCATGATTGATTATATAATCATAGAGAAAGAACACCGGAAGAACCTTGTAGATGTAACAGCCATGCCTGAAGAAGCCTTTGGTGGAGATCATAGAGTTGTGATAGGAAAATTGAAAGTTGGAAAGATTGAAAAACCCCAATTAAGAAGAGAGAAAAGAATTAAAGTATGGAAGTTGAAGGAGAAAAGCATACAAGAAGAATTTCAAAGGGAAATAATACCCTTGGTACCCAGGACAGAGGTGGGGAATGTTGAAGAGGAATGGAAAAGATTTAAGGAAGCACTGGTTGGATGTGCAGAAAAGGTGTGTGGTAGAACATCAGGAAATGTGAAAGACAAAGAAACACACTGGTGGAATGATAGGGTAAAGATTAAGGTGAAGGAAAAGAAAATGGCATGGAAAGCATGGAAAACATCTAAGACTGAAGAAAGTGGAAGAAAATATGTGGAGGCAAAGAATTTGGCCAAGAAAGTAGTGGAGGAAGAAAAGAGGAAAAGCTGGGCCTTATTCACACAGACATTGAGAGATGATACGCAGGGCAGCAAGAAATTACTGTATGGTATCTTAAGAAACAAAAAGAGAGATCAAGTAAACACCAGATTTGTGAAGGATGAAGGTGGTATAATTTTAACAAAGCCAGAAGAAATAAGAAACAGATGGAGAGAGTATTTCCAGAAGCTGCTGAACATAAGAACAGATGACAGTCATTCAATGGACGACCAGGAAAGGCAATTAGTTGACGAAGAAATGGATAAAGAAATTACAATGAATGAAATTGAAATGGCAGTAAGAAAGATGAAGAATGGAAAAACTGCTGGAATAGATGAAATTTCAGTGGAGATGATAAAGGCAGCTGGAGCTGTAGGCCTGCAGTGGACATATCGGGTTCTCAGGAAGGTCTGGGAGAATAAGGAGGTCCCTGAGGATTGGCAAAAAGGAATAATTATCCCAATTTTCAAGAAAGGTGATAAGAAAGTTTTGAAGAACTGCACAGGGGAATTACCCTAATATCCCATGTTGCTAAGATAATGGAAAGGATACTGGAAAGTAGAATAAGGTTGAGGGTTGAGAAGCAGATACAGGAAAATCAGTTTGGTTTCAGAAGTGGAAGGTCAACAATAGAACGCATTTTCATTATGATACAACTAATGGAAAAGCATTGGGAGTATGGGAATGATATGGTGATGACATTCATTGATATTGAAAAGGCATATGACAGTGTCCCTAGGACGAAAGTTTGGAACAGTCTGATGCAAAAAGGAATTGGACAGGGATTAATAAAAATGATCATGGCATTGTATAAGGAATGTTGTAGTTGCGTGCAAACACAAGTTGGCAGGACAAGTTGGTTCAAAATAACTAGTGGGCTGAGACAGGGAAGTGTTCTATCACCAATCCTGTTTACAATACTAATGGATGACATCATGAGAATAGCAAAAGCAGCATATGGAGGAAGAGAAATGAACATGATGTTATTTGCAGATGATATTGTGATTTGGGGGGAAGACGACAGGAAGGTTCAAGAACAGTTGAATGTGGTGAATGGGAAGATTGAAGAATGTGGATTGAAAATAAGTGTAGAAAAGAGTAAAACTCTTGTTATGACTAGAGGGGAGAAAGAAGGGAAAGGTCAGATTAGACTTGCAGACAAGCCCCTGGATGTAGTGGAAACGTTTAAATACCTGGGGAGTGAATTAATGAAGAATGCTCGACTGGATGCTGAGATTAGTAAAAGAATTCAAGCTGGAAGTTGTTTCTATCATAGTGTAAGAAATATGTTATAGGACAAAGATGTGCCAATGGAAGCAAAGGATACTATGTACAAGATGTATTACGTACCCATAACAACTTACGGAGCAGAAACTTGGACAATGACAAAGAAGGATGAGAGTCGAATACAGGCAGTCGAAATGAAATTCTTGAGGAGTATGATACAGAAGAGTAGAAGAGACAAAATAATGAATGAGAAAATCCGGGAAGAAATTGGAGTGGAAAAAATGAATGATAGAATAGAGAAGAGCCGACTAAGATGGTTTGGGCACATAAAGCGAATGAGCGACGAAAGAATGCCAAAAAAGGTGATGGAAATGCAAATCCAAGGAAGGAGAGGCCGTGGACGATCACGATTGAGATGGAAGGATACCATCCAACGCAGCATTATAGAAAGAAACCTGGATTGGGACACAGTGTTGGAGGAGGAGTGGTGGAAAGACTGAAGAAAGTGGAGAGGAACCATATTTGCCCCTACCCGGCTACAGCTGGATAAAGGGAAATGATGATGATGATGATGATGATGATGATGATGATGATGATGATGATGATGATGATGAGTTTGACATAGTCTGAATTCAGTGTTTTCTTAGAACCTTGATATTTTGGATCTCTTTTTGGGCTTTCTGCATGATTGTCGCATCTGTTATCCATTTTATGACATTCAAGACGTTTTTATCTAACAAGACTGTGCAATATTAAGTATTCTTTAGCAAGTAAAACTGTTGTCATAATTTCATCAGAGGAAATTCATTTATATAATGTGCATTTCTTTCAGCAAGAAATGGGGAAGAATTTTTGTTTTCCTGAAAGATATGCAGATCACTTCAAGTAGACGTAGTGAACTCTTTGGACCCACAGACTTTCTTGGTAAGACCTTGAAGAAGCTATAGAAAATATTTCTCCATAACTGTGTATCAAGTTGTTGTTGTTATTTTTAAGATTTGTATCAGCAGTTAGTTACGTGTGAAGTTAATTTTTATAGAATTCTTTTTTTTATTACGCTGTGCAGGAACATAATCATATTTTAATTTTTTAATGAGGATAGATCAAACATTTTTCCCTAAACTAGGAAGAAACTAAAGGCAATGTACAAGGTGGTGGAGGGGGAGGTTTATCTTCTTAATGCCATATAGCTGTCAACATTGCAGGGTGGATTGATACAAATCTTCAGATACCTTAACCCAGTGCTAAATCTTCTCAGAAACATACATTTTACTGCAGTGCTTAATCATACATTTCTTGTCATTTTTACATGGATATGTTTTTGGGCTGGAGGTCTATCTGGAATTAGCAACATCAATTTAGCATGGACAGAAATCTGACACCATGGTAACCAAGCAACCTACCTAGACTAAGTCTTTGTCATCTTCTTCCTCACATTATTACCATGTGCCAGAACTCTGCCTTCTATAAACACCAGGTACAAATGGCATTGTGTTTAAACGAGTTTCTGCTGTCTTTGACTAGCATTTCGTCTAGGTCACAGCAAAGCCCCTTACATGTACAAGAACTCCTGCAGGACAAAACCCTGCACCTCAGCATCTACGAAAACCATCAGAAGTAGTTAGTGCGACGTAAAAGCATAATGTTGTTATTATTATTATTATTATTATTATTATTATTATTATTATTATTATTATTATTATTATTATTATTTATCTTGTGAATATTTATGACCATAAAATTGTGTGCTAAATCAGCAACTCTTTTGTTGGACATAGATCATGATGCTACATTTTTAAATTTATTTATATGAACTCTTCATCTCCCCTATGGGTGGAGAGAAGGGATGCATTATCAGTACCCCCTATACGTCATAAGAAGCTACTAACAGTGGAACAACCAGAGAATATGTACTCACTCTCTCTGATCTCATAAGCCCAAAAACATATCCATGATACTGTATAGGCTTTTGGGCTTATGCCGTGTTAAGAAAATAAGGTGAAATTCTTTACATTTCGCAGTTGAGGACAGTCGAGATTTCTTCTGATGCCGCAGAGCACAGTTCTCGGTATGCTTTTCCGTGTAGTGGGATATTTATGTATATCTTTTTCACCATTATATTTCTTCTCACTATTACTACAACATTTTGACAAAAAAAATTCTTTTACTTCAGTACTTTGCTCTCTTTAAAGGTGTCAGAACATGAGTATTGTTTACAGTGTCTTGATTAAATTACTATATTAAACAAAAGGATTCATATTTTCATGAAATCTTCTTCACATATTTTCACAACTACTCAGAATGTAGCCACACAGTTGATACTGTCCTTGGTGAAAATCATTTAATATTCTATGAAATATTAAATGGAAAAGGAAAGTATTTTATCAGATGTCTTGATTGTTCATCATCATCTGTTTACAGTTCCAGTTTCCCAGGTACTGTTTTAAGAAGCCTCCTCCACTCTCCTCTATTCATGAATGTCTTTTCTTCACAACATCATCCATTGTCCTTCCCCTAGCTCAGTGGCGGTTGGTGGCTGTCGACTCTGGGGGTTCAATATTAGAAATCAATACACATCTTATGGATTTCCTGGAGAAATCTATAAAACTACATTATAAATCATGCAACAATAATTTCATTCAGTTATACACTCACCTATGCAGACTGCTTGTACATGAAGTCCTTTCTTCTCTTCTTCATTGCAGCAAATTTGTCTATGACAGATTCTTTAAGACCCTCCATATCCCTGACTAATTCCTTCTCAATCGAAACCATTGCAAGAGCGATCAGTCCTTCCTCACTCATTGAATTATGTAAGAAAGTCTTTATCCTCTTCAACATTGAAAAGCAATGTTCAGCTTCCAATGTTGTCATTGGCACTGTTATGATGAGTTTCAGTAAATTTATTGTTTCATTAAAGGTGGTCCCTAAGTTATTTTGAAGCAAAAACTGAAGAAGGTGTACAGCACCGGACACAGATAAAAAATCTACTCACATATGTAGAATTTGCAGTTTCATTTTATTTTGCTCAATAAAAGGATGAACTTCACACACTTTCTTCAAGGTAACAAATGGGAACTGCCTTTCATATTTTTCAAAACTATCAGCATGAAATAAGTTTGCCACAAGAAGATGATTGGTAAACTGAAAATATTCCCTGGCTTGGAGAATAATTGTGTTGCAAATTTCCTTGCCTGCTGCTTTCTTGGAGATGCATGTATCTGCATGTGGTCATTTTACTGGCTGGATCATTGTATCATAAGCATTGGAAACTGAATCAATTTTACTGTCTCTAACTTTTTGGATGACACATTCAAAATTATAAATTGCCTTTTTAATTTTGACTGGGTTTGATTTGATGTTCTCTTTTGCAATTGGCTGTATAAACTATCAACATGTGGCATTATTAAATAAAATACAAATAGCCAAAACTGAAATGTAGGATGTTCTAGTTTAAGGCACAATCCCCTTGCCTGTGATATTGTTGTACCTTATTACAAGTAAAGTATTGAATAGGTGGTTTTTTATTTAATTATCCTTGATATCTATGCCTATTGTTGTACCTTGCCGAGATGTTGTTTATATTTCTCCTTGTTCTTATAAACTACTTGAACAGTTCATGATTTAAAGTTCTACCTAATATTAGAAGCACATGGCACTCTTCTACCTACTATGGTGTCCAAAACTGCTGTTCATTTTGGAGAGTTAGAGAAAAAATTAGGTATGACACTGACATCTGAGAAAAAACCTGAATGTCTGTATTTTGATTAGTCTTGAGCCAGTGTTAGATTTGTGGCATGTGTGTAGCAGTGAACATAATAGACATTTAAATTCTTCCTGCAACAAAGCTTGAACACCTGCATGGCGACCACTTATTATATTTGCCCCATCATAGCTTAGCTAATGAAACTGTATCATTGTCAGAGGGGTTTAAAAAACTCCAGAATCTTTCCATAGGTTTCCCTGACTACAAAACAATTCTCAAAACTAATACCTAGGGATGGCAACAATATATCGGTTTTTACAAAATACCGATATTTTCCTTTCGATTTATCGGTATATTTTGATTCAATTTACCGCATAATATATAGGTTTTTCCATAAATGTATCGTTTTTCTTTGAATTGTTATTTTCGTAAATACATCCGCACTAGAGAACACCAATAATTCTTCAAGAGATGGTGCTAGTGAAGGTGGAATTGCAACCTGGAAATATCCAATTTAATCAATACCTTGCTCTGAGCCTCTGAAAGGCTGGATTATAATTCGAATACAAACGGTGGAATATGTAACACCGTTGCCTACGTGATTAGTACTAAGCCCTCCGCATGGCAGTTTACACAGTGCGAAATACGTTCTAGTTCCCGAGTCGCCACTAGACTTTGTGTTAGCCCTCCATTGTTTAACAACACAGACGCATAAGGAAACTGTGAAGCAAAAAGGTAAGTTAGTGAGTTTATAGGTGAGATAAGCCTTAAAATTAATTATAAGAGGCGTTGACTGGTGTATTCAGCTTGGGGTGAGTATATGGTTTATATTTAAACATAACATTAAGGAAATAGAAGCCTCCGTGACTCAGGTGGCAGTGCGCCAGCCTCTCACCACTGGGTTTCGTGGTTCAAATCCCGGTCACTCCATGTGAGATTTGTGCTGGACAAAGCGGAGGCAGGACAGGTTATTCTCTGGGTACTCCGATTTTCCCTGTCATCTTTCATTCCAGCAACACTCTCCACCATCATTTCATTTCATTTAATCTGTCAGCCATTAATCATTACCCCAGAGAAATGCAACAGGCTTTGGCAGTCAACACAGTTCCCATCCTCGCCGCTAGATGAGGCCTCATTCGTTCCATTCCTCACCCGGTCAAATGACTAAACAAGCTGAGGATTTACATTAAGAAAATGTTTTGTGCATATTGATAAATATGCAAGAGCCGAGAGAGAGTTTTTTGTAGACATTATATTCACAGGATGTTTATTGCGCGTGATAAACAATGGTTTATTGCTGTGTACCATTCTGCCAAAGTAAACTTAAGAAAGGTAGTGGCATTTCTTTTCACGAGCAAATGTAGAACTACGAGAAAAATGGGTCAAAATTATATCATGTCGGGGTGACGAGAAGAATAGCATGTGACAACCTTCCTCGAAGTCTGTAGTATGTAGTGAACATTTTGAAAGCCCATGCTTTAGCATTTCTACTAAAACTAGCCGCAATCAATGCCAACACTTTTTTCAGGGTATCCATCATATTTGCATGGCAAGAATAGGCTATGTACTACTACTAAAATGTTCTCATTCCTCACCTGAAGGAGGAGGCGGGCCTCTTGGACGGGACGCCGTCTCTCAGGCCGAGAGATGTGTCACGTTGAAGGCGATGCTCGGAGAAGGTGAGGAGGTTGGTGGCCGTGGTCTATACTAGGAATTGTTCTGGCATTCGCCTTAGTGCAGGAGAATGGAAAACCAAGGAAAATCATTCTCAGGACAGTTGACAGTGGGGACCAGCCATGAGGTCCAGCCCTGTTCCGTCTTCCGAATACAGAGGTGAAGAGCCACGGTAGAGCCGTGGCCACCCCTCCTCTGTTTGGTTGGCCAGTCGGAGTGCAAAGCTGTGGGACCACGGACCAGCCATGGCCACTTGTGGACCGAGACCCACTCTGCACTCATCGACGTAGGCTAGATGAATACTGCAGTGTTTTAAAATATACTATGAAGTATTTTCATTTTTATTAGGACTTGAACTTTCCAGTTGCAATGATACTACCTGATTCGTATGACCTCATCTTGAATTACTGGGTGATACATTTATTTTTCTTCATTAAAAGTCATATAAATATCACTTTCCTACTCAAAACGCAATGTTTTATATTTGTAAAGTGCTTTTATGTGCAAATTACTCTCGTAATGCCAATTGGAATCATGCTGAGGAATAGAGGGAAAACCTGACATCCAGCGGCACTATTTGAACTGCTGCTACTCTGTCAATTTAGTACTTGAAGAGACCGTGCATGCAGAGGCCTTTACTTATCTTATAGGCAACGATAACACCTAGGGACATTCCAATATACCATACTAAAATATATATTTCCTTCAATATCGACATGCCAATATTATCCTACTATCAAAACAAAATATCGATATACACTGACTGACAGAGCAAATGCAACACCAAGAAGGAGTGGTCAGAACTTTATGCCAATTGCAGGGTAGACTGACGTCACTGAGGTATGCTCATGATGTGAAATGCGCCGCTGTGCTGCGCACGTAGCGAACGATAAATGGGACACAGCGTTGGCGAATGGCCCACTTCGTACCGTGATTTCTCAGCCAACAGTCATTGTAGAACGTGTTGTCGTGTGCCACAGGACACGTGTATAGCTAAGAATGCCAGGCCGCCATCAACGGAGGCATTTCCAACAGACAGACGACTTTACGAGGGGTATGGTGATCGATCTGAGAAGGGCAGGTTGGTCGCTTCGTCAAATCGCAGCCGATACCCATAGGGATGTGTCCACGGTGCAGCGCCTGTGGCGAAGATGGTTGGCGCAGGGACATGTGGCACGTGCGAGGGGTCCAGGCGCAGCCCGAGTGACGTCAGCACGTGAGGATCGGCGCATCCGCCGCCAAGCGGTGGCAGCCCCGCACGCCATGTCAACCGCCATTCTTTAGCATGTGCAAGACACCCTGGCTGTTCCAATATCGACCAGAACAATTTCCCGTCGATTGGTTGAAGGAGGCCTGCACTCCCAGCGTCCGCTCAGAAGACTACCATTGACTCCACAGCATAGACGTGCACGCCTGGCATGGTGCCGGGCTAGAGCGACTTGGATGAGGGAATGGCGGAACGTCGTGTTCTCCGATGAGTCACGCTTCTGTTCTGTCAGTGATAGTCACCGCAGACGAGTGTGGCATCGGCGTGGAGAAAGGTCAAATCCGGCAGTAACTGTGGAGCGCCCTACCGCTAGACAACGCGGCATCATGGTTTGGGGCGCTATTGCGTATGATTCCACGTCACCTCTAGTGCGTATTCAAGGCACGTTAAATGCCCACCGCTACGTGCAGCATGTGCTGCGGCCGGTGGCACTCCAGTACCTTCAGGGGCTGCCCAATGCTCTGTTTCAGCAGGATAATGCCCGCCCACACACTGCTCGCATCTCCCAACAGGCTCTACGAGGTGTACAGATGCTTCCGTGGCCAGCGTACTCTCCGGATCTCTCACCAATCGAACACGTGTGGGATCTCATTGGACGCCGTTTGCAAACTCTGCCCCAGCCTCGTACGGACGACCAACTGTGGCAAATGGTTGACAGAGAATGGAGAACCATCCCTCAGGACACCATCTGCACTCTTATTGACTCTGTACCTCGACGTGTTTCTGCGTGCATCGCCGCTCGCGGTGGTCCTACATCCTACTGAGTCGATGCCGTGCGCATTGTGTAACCTGCATATCGGTTTGAAATAAACATCAATTATTCGTCCGTGCCGTCTCTGTTTTTTCCCCAACTTTCATCCCTTTCGAACCACTCCTTCTTGGTGTTGCATTTGCTCTGTCAGTCAGTGTATCTCGATATCAATTTTTTTTTAATTACAAGGATTTGAAATTATATTGAAGTTCTATAAAATGGAGACCACGACAGTTCCAAGAAAAACAAGATAATTAAGAGAATCAAATATAATGACCAAAATATTTTGTGTAAAATGGTATCAGCAGTAAAGTACAAAACATCAAAACCTAATTCAACCATGAATTCTAACACTTTAAATGTCTGAGTTAATGCTATTCACCAGAAAAAAAAGACCAATGACATCTTTATTCCCAGAATGCAATGATAAAGCCATAAATACTTGCACAGTAGATTCTGCATCATATTCTTAACAGACTTCATCAAGCATTACTGACACTATTTTTTCACTCTCTTTCACAGGTGTACTTAGTTCTTTCAAAAAGTGAATTATACAAGATCTATGCCTCGACTGCTGGCGCCTATTGACATAAATATATCTTGTGGCTGAGGGTCAATGAAAATTTGTGTTTCGTAAGTATAACCCTAGCAACCGTGCAGGCTGGTGCTCATCTGAAATTAGCAGCCGTTGATGGATATATTCCATGGATAATTAAACCGCAAATACCAGTAGCAAGATATTTCAACCAACCAATCGCGTGCACGGGCAGAATACCAATATTGATATATATGCACTGAGGTCTGATGATATTGTTGTTGGTCTTGGACTCTTGGGTGATCATTAACGATATATCGATATTGTTTGAATATACCGATATATTATGTGCAATAAATATCGATTATCGAAAATAAGTTTTCAATATATCGCAATATCAATATATCGGTATTTAAACATTTTTTGCCAACCCTACTAATACCAACTGGGAAACTGTTGAGTTATCAGTTGTTCCATCAGCAATGATAGACACAAAATTTGCTTCTGATACTTCCCTTTTCACTCTTTCTTGACATACTGCTAGCAGATCAGATGTAAGGTTTTTCAGGCGTTTGCTGTATTAACCAGTGTTTTGTCTTAGGTCTGACACTAGACTCATCAGAGTGGAATGTGTCAGACCCTACCCACTGATGCTGGGCTGTATGCAGGTGAACTTATCAGAAGCCCTATATAAGAGGCACAGTCTGATAACTGCATACGGGAGATAAAACTTCACAATGGAATTATTGCCCGCCTAGCAATTCCGAATGGAAATTCTAAGTTCCCAAGGAGGGAATTAGATATTTTTCCACCAATAGAGCATGTCAAAAAACAGATCAGATGTAAGGTTTTTCAGGCGTTTGCTCTATTAACCAGCATTTCATCTTAGGTCTGACACTAGACTCATCAGAGTGGGGTGTGTCAGACCCTACCCACTGACGCTGGGGTGTATGCAGGTGAACTTATCAGAAGCCCTATATAAGAGGCACAGTCTGATAACTGTAACATACTCAGCAGTGGCAAACACTGTACTGAGGGCTACCAAGGCTATTGGTGAAGCTTAAACCTCAAATGAGAATGACTGAAATCCAAAACACATTTTAATGTACCATAAGTATCTGATGCATTGTTCCATTTACAAAACTTGAAAGCAATGAGAAAAAATGTTGCTCATATTTCTCCCCTCGACTCACTTTGCACAGCTTGTTGGAGAATGATTTAGATGTTGATTCCCAAAGGGAACTTGAAATATTAGTCCCGAATGAGTAAATTTATAATACCAAAATAAATGGTCCATTATTGGACATTATAAATTTTCCAGCTAACTCATTCCTGGTTGCCAGTGTTTCACCCCAGTGTGCTAAGTTGGGCTCATCAGTTGGTAAATGCCTATGCACGATATGCACTAGCCATGCGTCTTGGTGGGTCTGCTATTTACCAACTGATGAGCCCAACTTAGCACACTGGGGCAAAACACTGGCAAGCAGGAATGAGTTAGCTGGAAAATTAATAATGTCCAATAACGGACCATTTATATTGGTATTATAAATTTACTCATTCAGGACTAATACTTCAAGTTCCCTTTGGGAATGAACATCTATATCAGGGCCTCTCGAACGCCCAAAATCTCACGCGTGCAAACTGTGGTGCAGAGTTCCTGTGCACAGTGCATCAGTCCCACTTGGCTCGGACCATCGCTTCGCTTCTGGCTACTTGGCTAAGCTCGGCTCAATTCAGCTTAGATTTGGAGCGCTACGGAGCAAGTGAGGAAGAGGGAGACAGGCGGAGGGAGCGAGACAGGCGTGGGGAAAGAGAGAGGCAGCACTATTGCTCCAAATCGAGGAGCGGGGGTCTGCACTCTCTTCAACCAAGCAAAGTCGTCTTTTGCACCATGCACAGTGCATGAACCAGGTGCATGCACCCTGAGAGGCCCTGATCTATATCATCTGATGGCCAGGCAGGCATCAAGTTTTGGAAATGAGACAAAGTCTATCATAGTGCATTGGCACTGCCGGTGGCTTCATGTAGACTATGCAGTGGCCTCCACCATATGCACTAGCCATGCGTCTTGGTGGGTGTGCTATTTACCAAATGATGAGCCCGACTTAGCACACTGGGATGAAACGCTGGAAACCAGGAAGGAGTTAGCTGGAAAATTTATAATGTCCAATTATGAACCATTTATATTAAAGAATGTCTCTTTGGTGTGGGGACTGAGAGGATAGGTGTGCCAAAGCTACAGTCGGTCAGTTTGCCATGACTAATGAGGGAGAGAGAGCAGTATAAAGATTCAAAGTTCTCTGGAAGTCTCTGAACTGACACAATTGACCATGTGTTATGATAATTATCACGTGTTTGTTGTTGCATGTGCAAGCATGCAAGACATCTTACTGATTTTTTTATAGAACCATGCATTCCTTAATGTATGTACCTCCTCACCTGATACTTCTGAGTTATATTTAATTATATAACAGAGTGCTGGTAATATAGTTTTCTTTTTATAGGTGGATATCTGCTAAAATGAAATGCAATCATTCAGGTTTATTGTTCTCTTTTGTTGTTTGGAATTGAATCCATGATCAAGGGTTGGACACCACCACTGAGGTACTGAGGAAGATAATAAACCAGTGAATGACAGGTATGACCGCTGGTAATGCTGTAAAATTATTTTTAATAATAATAATAATAATAATAATAATAATAATACCTGTGTGGGGATTTACCAGTTACCTCCATCGGGCACGTCCCATTGGAATTGGGGAAGCTCGCTGGCTCTGCCGCCAGCAGAGTCAGAGGGTAGTAGGGAAATAAAATACCACCATGAAAAAAGAACTGGTCCCTTGCCTGGGTTACGACGAAGACTGGTAAATGACCTGAAGCCAGAAAACATCTTGAGGCAACCTCTAGGGCTAACAACCCTAGTTGTAAAAGGATGGGTACCCGTCCAAAGCAAAGTCAAGTCAAAAATCATGATGGCACAACATTTCAAGAAATATACCCCAGGGGGTAAATCTTCGGATAAATCCCTCGTCGTGAACGCCACTGTGCACGAGTCTCATTCGGATTCTGGGGGAGACTCGACATCATGCAAGAGACGAGTCGGAGCATCTCGGTGTACCCCGAAGAGTCAAAAACTCAGGCCAAAATCTAAAACCTTTCTAGCAACTTTCAACATAAATTCACTTACACAAACTGGCAAGCTGAAAACCCTCACCAAAGCTCTTCACGAAAATCAGATATCCATAATGGCCCTACAGGAAACAAGGTACCCGGATGAAGAGATTTTTGAATCCGAAGGCTACCGATTTTTCAAGAGCAAAGCGCAAAGAGGAATCCTCAATGGAGCTGTGATGCTTGGAACCGTGTTTGCTGTTAGAACCAAGATCCTTAAATCGGTTGCAAATTTCGAACCTGTGAATGACAGATTGTCTATACTCACAATTAAATGCGCAAACAAAACCTACGCCCTAGTTAACGCACATGCTCCTACAAACGATAAGAACAAGTCTGATCCAGACGAAGTTGATAATTTCTGGGACCTACTGGATGAAAAATTAAACGAAATCCCCAAACACCATATCAAGCTTCTTTTGGGTGACTTCAATGCCCAACTAGGTCGTGAACAGAAGTACAAGAAAGTTATAGGAAATTACCCTGCTCACAAAAGAACCAATCCCAATGGCAAAAGACTGGTGTCCATTTGCGAAAATCACAACCTGCAGGTCATGTCGACCCACTTTCGCCATCTTCCCAGAAAGCAAATGACTTGGCGTTCTCCTCCAAACTCTTGGAGAGTTCCAAATTGATCATGTTGCAATCTCCAGGAGAAACAGCCCTGAGATTATGAATGTCAAGGTAAAGAAAGGCATCAATGTGGCCTCAGATCACTATATGTCTCTTATCAAATTCAAACCAATTCCCGCAAACAAAAGGAAGACAACCAAACAGATCACACGCTTCGACAATGATAAACTTCGGCAAAGGGTCGAGGAGTTCCAGGAGAAGGCTAGACCAAATGACTGTGACTTTAACAACGCCAAAAATCTCCTTGTTGAGGCCGCCAAAGACGTTGCAGAAATCAAGAGAAGCAAAAAGCATGCCTGGTGAAATGGTACCTGCGAATCAGTCCTCCAAGAAAGACTCAATGCGTGGAAACAGTACTACTCTACGAAATCAGAAAATTATTGGGAAACCTACAAAACCCAACGTGCCCAAGCAGCTAGGGTGTTCAGAACTGAGAAACGTAAATACGAAAAATCTCTCATTGAAAAGATAGAACAAAACTTTAGGAAGAATGAAAGCAGAGAGTACTACAGGGCCTTCAAACGCAAACTCACTGGCTATAAACCATCATCTCTATGCTTTGAGCGAAAGGACGGCACTCTGGCGACGTCAGATGAAGAAATTGCAGCATTCTGGCAGACTACTTCAAGAATATACTTAATTGCTCTAAACCGCAAAGCCCCATTGAGACCAAGGAACCCTTACTCAGGTACCCAGATTCCCGACCACCCGACAGAGATGAAATCAAGCGCCACATTGCCCGTCTCAAAAATAACAAAGCGCCGGGGGAAGACTCAGTAGTAGCAGAACTATGGAAGTATGCCCCAGAAGAATCACTTGATATCTTGCAAAAGCAAATAGAAGAAATTTGGAACAAGGAGACCCTACCCGAAGATTGGAAAATAGCTTTGATCCATCCATTACACAAAAAAGGCAGCATGAAGAACATCAACAACTACAGAGGAATATCTTTGCTACCCGTGACTTACAAAATTCTATCACTTGCCATCCTGGAGCGTTTGGAAGCACAAGTCGAACATCAAATAGGTGAATACCAAGGAGGGTTCAGAAAAGGTCGCTCAACAGCCGAACAGATCCAAAATCTCAAAACGATCATCAGATATTGTGCACTAAGGTCCAAGCAGTATGTGTCTGTCTTTGTGGACTTTAAGAAAGCGAACGACTGCATTGACCGGGAAGTCCTGCTAAACATCTTAAATGAATTTGGAGTTGATTTGAAACTGCTGGCATTAACTAGAGCCACCCTGACCGATACAAAATCCAAGGTGAAGTTCCACGGATGTCTCTCGCATTCCTTTGACATCAAAACAGGAGTCCGACAAGGTGATGGGCTATCCCCGATACTCTTCAACTGTGTTCTTGAAAAGATCATCAGAACCTGGCGGGTGAGATTACAGGAAACCAACTACAGTGCATTGAGAATAGGAACCAAATCCAAGGGGATCACAACAGACTGCTTAGCATTTGCCGATGATATTGCTGTTCTCTCAAACGACATAGAAACCGCTAGAGCTCAAGTTGAAATTTTAAAGGAAATTGCCGAACAAACTGATTTGCAGATATCGTTTGAGAAAACGGAAGTAATGACTAACATCAAAGAGGCTCCACCAAAACTCCATACGAAATACGGGGACATCACCCGAGTAGACAAATTCAAATACCTGGGTGAGATAATCATGAAAAATGGACTGGACAAAGAAGCACTTCAGGAGCGAGTACGCAAACTGGAAATAGCCTACCAAACATCCCGCACAATCTACAACAAAAAATGCCTTTCCCAAAACACCAAGATACGTCACTATGAAACAGTTCTGAAGCCAGTAGTTCTATATGCAGCCGAAACCCTGTCTCTAAATGCCAACAAAGGACTCCTTGAAGAACTGGAGAAAAAAAACCGCAAAATTGTGAGAGGAATCTTGGGATCAAAGTACAGAAATGGAATCCATCAAAAGAGATCCAACGAGGAAGTCTACAGCAAAATAGAGAAAATTACCGACACAATCAGAAAAAGACGGGCACGGTTTTACGGTCATCTGAAAAGAATGGACGGAAGAAAGTTAACTAAAGAAATCTTTCACTTTTTTGATTCAAACCCCAAAACCACAATTCCCTGGTTTAGAAATACCAAAGAAGACCTGCAAATGCTACATATCTCAGCTGAAGACGCCCTTAACAGAGATCTCTTCCGCAAGAAAATATTGACGAACGGGCTAAACCGAGACGAGCAACCGAAGAGAAGACACGGTGCCCCTTGGACAGAGGAGCGCAAGCAGGCCCACTCACAAAGAATGAGGGAAATTTGGGCTCTAAAGAAGGCCAAGTTCAGTGTCAAATGCAACAAGACTTAACGTGGTCCTTGATGGCCCCAGCGAATTATATATATATATAATAGTAATAATAGTAATAATAATAATAATAATCATCATCATCATGCATAGCCTCTGGAAAGGCTAGGTGGTTACCTAATGAAGATGAAATTAATGGTGAAGATGTCATAAACACCCAATCCCCAAGCCAGGGAATTAAGAGTACAAGGAGGTTGATTCCAAGAATCAAATCAGGGCCATCGGACTAAAGGCAAGCATTCTATCCATTTAACTACAAAGCCGGACTTTAATTTGCAAAATCTAGAATACGAATCAATCAATACTGATCTGCATTTAGGGCAGTCGCCCAGGTGGCAGATTCCCTATCTGTTGCTTTCCTAGCCTTTTCCTAAATGATTTCAAAGAAATTGGAAATTTATTGAACGTCTCCCTTGGTAAGTTATTCCAATCCCTAACTCCCCTTCCTATAAATGAATATTTGCCCCAGTTTGTCCTCTTGAATTCCAACTTTATCTTCATATTGTGATCTTTACTACTTTTATAAACGCCATTCAAACTTATTCGTCTACTAATGTCATTCCACGCCATCTCTCCACTGACAGCTCGGAACATACCACTTAGTCGAGCAGCTCTTCTTCTTTCTCTCAATTCTTCCCAACTCAAACATTGCAACATTTTTGTAACGCTACTCTTTTGTCGGAAATCACCCAGAACAAATCGAGGTGCTTTTCTTTGGATTTTTTCCAGTTCTTGAATCAGGTAATCCTGGTGAGGGTCCCATACACTGGAACCATACTCTAGTTGGGGTCTTACCAGAGACTTATATGCACTCTCCTTTACATCCTTACTACAACCCCTAAACACCCTCATAACCATGTGCAGAGATCTGTACCCTTTATTTACAATCCCATTTATGTGATTACCCCAATGAAGATCTTTCCTTATATTAACACCTAGATAGTTACAATGATCCCCAAAAGGAACTTTCACCCCATCAACGCAGTAATTAAAACTGAGAGGACTTTTCCTATTTCTGAAACTCACAACCTGACTTTTAACCCCGTTTATCAACATACCATTGTGTGCTGTCCATCTCACAACATTATCGAGGTCACGTTGCAGTTGCTCACAATCTTGTAACTTATTTATCACTCTATAGAGAATAACATCATCCGCAAAAAGCCTTACCTTCAATTCCGCTCCTTTACTCATATCATTTATAAATATAAGAAAACATAAAGGTCCGAAAATACTGCCTTGAGGAATTCCCCTCTTAATTATTACAGGGTCAGATAAAGCTTCACCTACTCTAATTCTCTGAGATCTATTTTCTAGAAATATAGCAACCCATTCAGTCACTCTTTTGTCTAGTCCAATTGCACTCATTTTTGCCAGTAGTCTCCCATGATCCACCCTATCAATATGCTTTAGACAGGTCAATCATGATACAGTCCATTTGACCTCCAGAATCCAAGATATCTGCTATATCTTGCTGGAATCCTACAAGTTGAGCTTCAGTGAAATAACCTTTCCTAAAACCGAACTGCCTTCTATCGAACCAGTTATTAATTTCACAAACATGTCTAATATAATCAGAAAGAATGCCTTCCCAAAGCTTACATACAATGCATGTCAAACTTACTGGCCTGTAATTTTCAGCTTTATGTCTATCACCCTTTCCTTTATATACAGGGGCTACTATAGCAACTCTCCATTCATCTGGTATAGCTCCTCTGACCAAACAATAATCAAATAAGGACTTCAGATATTGTACTATACCCCAACCCATCATCTTTAGTATATCCCCAGAAATCTGATCAATTCCAGCCGCTTTTCTAGTTTTCAACTTTTGTATGTTATTGTAAATGTCATTGTTATCATATGTAAATTTTATTACTTCTTTGGCCTTAGTCTCCTCCTCTATCTCGACATTATCCTTGTAACCAACAATCTGTATATACTGGTGACTGAATACTTCTGCCTTTTGAAGATCCTCACATACACACTCCCCTTGATCATTAATTATTTCCACCATTTCCACCGATCAGGTGTTGAGTATTGGCAGTGGCAGAGGCTAGGGCAGTAACTTATGAAACAGCCTTGACAACACAGCCGGCTACTCCTTTGGCTATTGCCTGCAGCTCAAAATGCTTAAGGTTTGACGTTCATTAAACCAACTATTGAACAGGATTAACCTATGACTAGTGGTAACCCACGACTTGATCCCAGCATACGCCACTAACAATCAGTCTCACTTTGGCTCAACTTCATGTCTCTTTCTTCCAGAACCCTTGTCTGCTACCTCTTCTCTTGATTCAGTGCACAGCACAATATCGTCTGAGTACAACAGAGTATAACACCTCCATGGTGACATTAAAAAGGAATATACTTAGGGCTTGATGAAGTCCAACCTTTACCACAAGGCTGTTTGTCTCTCCAACCAAACAGCTTCTGACTCTGGTTTTTCCACTTCCATACATCTCTCAAGCCCACTAGATGTACTTTTCCAGCACTCTTAAATATTACAAACCATTATTCTCGTCATTATTCTGTACTGAAAATAGCTAATCACAAAGTTTACACAAGGAGTAATTTTAATACCATCTATTCAATACAATTTATTCCACTATTGTGTGGTCAAATACACATAGAAAGTACCAGAATTTTAAAGGTATATGTTTTTCTCACTATTTATTGGGCATCATCAGCCTCGTTCAATCTTAAAACACACACTAGTCTGAGGAATCTTAACAAATTACTGTACATAAAACGTATTAATGAACACTTAATGGTGTTGATACTGTGGTTGCATAATGATCACAGCACAAATTTTTTTTAATAAGTACATATACTAAAATCACTTTGAAAAAATTAAAACTTTTGTCTAAAGTAATTGTAGTTAAAATTGAAATAATTGATAAATTCAATACAAAAGAATAAGAAATGTAGTGAATTACATTCCCATTTAATAATTGGTAGAAATGATACCGGTTTCGACCCTAGTCCAGGTCATCATCAGCCGATTAAGATGAAAAACAATGCATAGGATCAGTAGAAGAGGTGATATAAAAATGAAATGGGGGTAGACACTGTAAAACTTTGAAGAAGTAAAATGCAAAGCACTCAAAAGAAAACAGTGCGCAATTCTCTGAGCGGTAGCATAGCACACGCAGCACTAGGCAAAGTCCCACAATGTTTACAAATAGCAGAGAACGGTTAAATGAGCCAGTTTTTAAATACTGTCAGGCATAAAGTCACATCACAATCGAACACGTACGAAGATCCATAATCGTGCAGGAGTTGAAGATGAGTAGATCCATTGAAGCAACTTGCCAGCTCCCGGTGATCAGCGTGATGCATTCAATATCAGGCACTGTGGTTTCAAATGCCCAAAGTAAAATGGACAATGGCTTGACGGTCCAGTAATTTTCCTCGGTCGCGGGAAAGTAAGTATATAGATAAATATAATACAATTCAATATAGTTGAATAAGTAATTGTGTAAAAGTAAAAGTAAAACAATTTTTCACGTCAACTGTTCTAAGAATTCTATAGGAGCACAATTACTTATTCAACTATATTGAATTGTATTATATTTATCTATATACTTACTTTCCCGCGACCGAGGAAAATTACTGGACCGTCAAGCTATTGTCCATTTTACTTTGGGCATTTGAAACCACAGTGCCTGATATTGAATGCATCACGCTGATCACCGGGAGCTGGCAAGTTGCTTCAATGGATCTACTCATCTTCAACTCCTGCACAATTATGGATCTTCGTACGTGTTCGATTGTGATGTGACTTTATGCCTGACAGTATTTAAAAACTGGCTCATTTAACCGTTCTCTGCTATTCGTAAACATTGTGGGACTTTGCCTAGTGCTGCGTGTGCTATGCTACCGCTCAGAGAATTGCGCACTGTTTTCTTTTGAGTGCTTTGCATTTTACTTCTTCAAAGTTTTACAGTGTCTACCCCCATTTCATTTTTATATCGCCTCTTCTACTGATCCTATGCATTGTTTTTCATCTTAATCGGCTGATGATGACCTGGACTAGGGTCGAAACCGGCATCATTTCTACCAATTATTAAATGGGAATGTAATTCACTACATTTCTTATTCTTTTGTATTGAATAGGTTGAATCTCTTTATCAATTATTTCAGTTTTAACTGTAATATTCTTCAATACGGAACAATGAAATTTTTAACTTTAAAGTAATTGTGTCACATTGCATTTTTAAAAATATAGTTCCCATGTCTGACACTGAAATGGATCTTTTTGATAAAAAGCCTGAACAATATATTTCACGCTTGGGGAACAGATTATTAAAACAAAGGCTCCACAGGATAAGGATAGTACAGTTAAAAGACACAGTATTTGATGAAGTTGAAGTCTAATATTTAAAATTATGATGAAAATACGTAGTTGAATTGGAGGCGGTATAGATTAAGACATCTTGGAATGTTGGATAAAAATCGTAGTATGTCGAGAAGCACTAAAAACATTGAAGAATGTGTCGAAAACGCTGCTAAAATTATCCAATTACGATTTTTATCCAACATTCCAAGATGTCTTAATCTATACCACCTCCAATTCGACTTCGTACTTTCATCCTAATTTTAAATATTAGACTTCAACTTCATCAAATACTGTATCTTTTTTTTTTTTTGCTAGTGGCTTTACGTCGCACAGATAGGTCTTATGGCGACGATGGGAAAGGAAAGGCTTAGGAATTGGATGGAAGCAGCCAAGGCCTTAATTAAGGTACAGCCCCAGCATTTGCCTGGTGTGAAAATGGGAAACCACGGAAAACCATCCTCAGGGCTGCCGACAGTGGGATTCAAACCCACTATCTCCCGGATGCAAGCTTACAGACGCGCGCTCCTAACAGCATGGCCAACTCGCCTGGTACTGTATCTTTTAATTGTACTATCCTTACCCTGTGAAGCCTTGGTTTTGATAATCTGTTCCCCAAGCGTGAAATATATTGTTCAAGCTTTTTACCAAAAAGATCCATTTCAGTGTCAGACATGGACTATTAAAAAAAATGCAATGTGACACAATTACTTTTAGATGAATGTTTTAATTTTTTCAAAGTGATTTTAGTATATGTACTTATTTTATTCAATATTTTTTGTGCTGTGATCATTATGCAACCACAGTATCAACACCATGAAGTGTTCAACAATATGTTTTATGTACAGTAATTTGTTAAGATTCCTCAGACTAGTGTGTGTTTTAAGATTGAATGAGGCTGATGATGCCCAATAAATAGTGTACGAAACATGTACCTTTAAAATTCTGGTAATTTCTATGTGTATTTGACCACACAATAGTAGAATAAATAGTATTGAATAGGTGGTATTAAAATTACTCCTTGTGTAAACTCTTAAATATGTCCAAACTACATGTCTCTATAGCTTTCTCTGAAGCTATGAATGTCAGATATGGCTCCTGTTATTTCTCTTGGAACTTTTCCATAAGTTGCTTCAACACAAGGATAGCATTCATTGCTGACCAACCAGACATAAAGCCAAAACCGCTCCCTTGCCACATAGACCCCCTCTTGCAATCTCATCAATAATCCTTTTCCACATTTTCATGGTGTGGGGATTTTTTAAAACTCTCCTTCCACACACTGGGTTTTTCTTCCTGTTGGTAAATCTTCATGAAGAGATCCCAAAGCAAATCAATCCCCTGTTTACCTAGGGTTTTTATACCTCCACAAGAATCCCATCCAGACCCACCTATTCTCATTCTTCATCCTGTTTTCAGCCTTCTTTATTGTCGGTCTACTGATATTCTATGTTAGACCGTCATTTGGTCTTCCATCTTCTCTTCATTCCTAACAGTTTACACATTTTAGAAGTGTCTTGAAGTATTTTTTCATCTTTATTCATCATTATTACACCTTTTTGCTATATTTGTCCTTCCAAATCTTTTATTTGTCTCATATGAGACATTTTATATGAAAGTTGGAACTCAAATAGTGGCAACTATTTATTTACAACAGATACAAAAGAGTTACATGTTAGTAACCTATACTGTCCTTCAATGTAGTCACCAGCATTGTGTATAACCCATTGCCAGCGATGTGAAAGTCATAGTATACCTTTAGCAGAGCCTGATCTGTTGATGGTGCGAATGGAGCGGTTTACTGCCTGTCGAATCTTTGCAATAGTTCTGAAGCAAATGCTCATGAATCATCTGGTTTTGATCACTGTCCAGTAACGCAGCAAGAGCATGCACTTCTTCTTCACTCGTAGGACAACCTGCCCAATGAATGTCCACCACAGTTTGCCGACCATCGTTGAGGCTTTTACCCAACGTGCCACTGTTCTGTAAGGCAATGCAGATTCCCCGCAAGCCTCTTGAAGACCTTGATGACACTGTCATGCTGTACGACCTCTGGCACATTCAATCTTGATCCAACTCCGTTGTTCCTGTTTGGAACTTAGTGACAACATTATGTTAGATCACTTGCTCATCCGTGACTGTGTTTCTCTCGCTTGTGTGCACGAAGGTGATGTGGGAAGGGCGAGTCCATTTGCTCTGAGGTAAGGTAGGTATATAACCAACGTGTGCTATCAGTGACAATATTAGATTCCGTTGCCTAGCGCCTCCATAGCAGCGTTGCCACTATTTAAGTTCCAACCCTCGTATTTGTGACACTAATTTATAACATATGCTTACATATTCCCAATTGTCATTTATTGTTCAAGCAAACTGTGGAGGTCTCCTTGGTCTATTCCTTGGCTTCAGTATTCTGAGTCTGGTGGAAATTATCTACTTCATCACAGCCCGTCTCTTCAACAACATCTGGACATCTAGGAAGAGTTCTCAAACATTCGTTGGTGAAAGGAAAAAATAGAACATAATTTCCAAAGAAAACATAAATATTCCAGAAATACAATGAATAATTAGCAATTTTGTAGTGATAATATGTCAAGCTCAGATTTGACAATACTGCCCATGATTATCAAGCAGAACATGAACTAAATAAGCAGGCAAATGTAAGTAGCAAAGTTGGGAACTGCCACTTAAAAACTGAATGAAAATAAATAGTTTAAAATCAACTTCAAACTTATAAAGTCATATATAGAAAGGAACTTAGTCTTTTTTTGTAGTTTTTGTCCTTGTTCCTTCTTTCAATTGCTCCTCCTTTCCTCAATGGCCTGTTATGTTTATACTGAAATATGTTCCTTTCTAAGGTTTTTTTCTACATATGATTTTATTCATCATTTGTTTATTCTTTTCTATTACATATTGATCTGTTGTACTCTTTTTCTACTGACACATTTGTCCTGTGTGTATTGTCTTTTACCACCTCTATTCACTTTTACCATTTTTTTTTTTTTGTATCTTCCTTTTTCCTATGTTTATCCAGTTTTCACTTGATATTGCACTTCAGTAATCAAGACTGAATATCAGTCAAGAAGGCTCCTTAATGAATGTTGTTACCAACCAAGAAGGTGGGAAGCAGACACAAACACACTGGAAGCTGAGTAGAAATGGATGTAGAAGAACTGTGATGGATAAAGAGAGAACTCCTCTATGTGTGTGGATTTTTTCCCCTGCCTTTTCCTGTTTTCTTGTTTATCCTTCTTTCTGTTGCTCTTCCTTTCTACACTGGCCTGCCTTGTTTATACTGGTGAGTGTTCCTATTCAGTGAAATTAGATACCGGTACTTTATGAGAGTGGCTGGATGAACAAGGAGGGACTGTATAAGGAACACCACCATGCTAGAAACTCAGTTCCAACTGGGATTAGCAATTGAGACAGTCAAGAAGAGGATGCTTTGCTATTGTGGGCATGAATGTTTTTTTCTTTTTCAAGTTGCTTTACGTCACACCGACACAGATAGGTCTTATGACAACGATGGGAAAGGAAAGGGCTAGGAGTGGGAAGGAAGCGGCCGTGGCCTTAATTAAGGTACAGCCCCAGCATTTGCCTGGTGTGAAAATGGGAATCCATGGAAAACCATCTTCAGGGCTGCCGACAGTGGGGTTCGAACCTACTATCTCCTGAATACTGAATACTGGCCGCACTTAAGCGACTGCAGCTATCGAGCTCGGTGGGCATGAATGTAGGATGGGAGATGAAAGAAAACTGGTGGCAGTGATGGAGACATAAAAACAGAGAGAAAATAATGAAGAGGACGTTTAACGCTAGAGTGAGAAGAATATGCAGAGGAGGTGTTCTTATTCTCTACATAGGAAACTGTTGTGTGCCTGTATGTCAATGAAATATAAGGGCTGTTATTTTTCAACATCCAATGGGCTATAAAAAAAAAAAAAGATGCACTGACATAACAAAATGATTTTATCACTAAAAGTTTAGTAGTTTCATACTTATTTTTCCACGTAATCACCAAAAGGATTTAGGCATTTGTCATATCGTGACACCAGCTTTCCGATGCCCTCTGCAAAGAAGTTTGGCGCTAGTGAGGTAATGTGTGTCTGGACAGCTTCCTGAAGTTCTTCGTATGTACGCCACAAATTGAGGTTTACAATCAGTGAACTTTCTACAGCAATCCCAGACACTTCAAGGTCTTTCGTGTACACAATTATGACTCAACACTTAGGATACCAGAAACTTTGTTCATGGTGAGTCCCAACAATGTTGACTGACAATCACAAAACTTAGCGAATGGCGTCAGCTGTAATGTTTCTCATGTGTTACCTTAGTGAGGAGGAAGAGTTTTAAAAGTCTATCATTACTGATGATGAAACATGGGTCCTGTCTGACACTCCAAAAACCAAAGAACAGTCTAAGCAGTGGATGCATCCTTCTCCAAACAAGCCAAAAATGTTTAAACTGACACTGAGCAACAAGAAAACAATGGCTACCATTTTTGAGACCATAAAGGTGTCTTGTTGGTGGACTTTATAGAGCAAGAGGTTGTCCAGATGAACAATACCTCACAGGCAGCAAACTTCTTTGCAGAGGGCATCGGAAAGCTGGTGTCACGATACAACAAGTGCCTAAATCTTTTTGGCGATTATGTGGAAAAATAAGTATGAAGCTACTAAACTTTTAGTGATAAAATCAGTTTGTTTTGTCAATGTGTCTTTTTTATAGCCAATCGGAGGTTGAAAAGAACAGTCTTTGTAGTTCCATACTATCCCAAGTTGGGTCGGACTGTGTAGTATAGACATCGCAAAGGAAAGGCAAAAGAATGATCAAATGCTAGTAATTTCAGGAATATTTTCATTGATTGTTGAAAATTGTCAACAGTTCCAGTCCTCTGCCCATGATCAATAATAAGCCAGTAATCAAATCCACGGCCTTCTGGTACGAGGCAGTTATGCTGCTTCTACACCCTGGAGCTGGCCCATTTTAATAAAACATTGATCTTTTTTATGTTTCAATAGAATTAATAGGTGTAATTATTCATGTTTATTCAGAAATTGGACCAATATTCATCAACATCATTAGCTATGTATTTAGGAGGAGAGGAGGTGGCGCTAAGAACAAACAAACAATCGAAAAATAAAAACTTCAGAGTTCGTAAAGTTAACAATGTTTTATTGTTAAAGATGTAACTGTATTTCTTTTAACACACTGATCGATGTACATTCTATTAGAAAAACAATTCACTGAAAAGTTCAAATAAGAAACCTGATGTAGGTTTCAGTTTAAATATGTCCAAATGCATTCTTCATATTTCAGTCCTAGATATCATTATTCCAGCCATTTTTGGGAGGCTCTACCGAGTATAAATTGCTAACAAAAAATTACTTATTTTTATAATAAATAAAAATTGAATATGTTATTATATTATTAGGCCCCAAATTGGGGGATATCCCCCATTTCTCCTACTAATGGTGCTCCTGGACCAAAACTGTCTTTTAATAATATTCTATTGCATTATATATGACACAGTCATATGGGAGGGATCTATTACAAGCAATACCATAAATCATTTGTACCAGTTACAGGGTAGGAAAATGTCACACTAGTTAAAAATTGTTTCACCAGAGCTGAGGCAATGTTGTAGGTACAGTGTTACTGAGTATCCCTTGTCACTCCCATATTGTTCTTCATAACGGGTAGGACGAGTCTTGTCTATTAACTTCATCTGCATTTGGTGCATCCTGATTTAAACTGATAAAGCTCTGGCAATTGAATGACTCCCAAGAGGAGGAGTACCTCTCTACCATGCCAATGGCCTCTTGGACAGTGGATGAACAAGTGGAGGATAGAGCATTCTCTTTCCCTTGGGATGGGGAACTACCCTTAAAAGTAGGTGGAATAACAATGCCCAATAGCATAGAATGTGGAAAATTCTGAACATTGAACCAGGCAGAGAAGCATCTATTAGAGCTCTAGTGGTCAGGAAGGCATATGAAGGCTATAGCAGCACTAGAACCTCCATTCATCACAGTCTCTATACCATTGGGCACAGTTTTGAGTATGTCTTCTAAGGTCAACACCATGAAACATATACACATTAAGACAAGCCCTGTGGCGACGAATGTGCGATCACCATTTTGCTTGAAGAATGATTTTCACATTCATTCATGCAAAGCTTCTTTTAGAACTGTGGATTTGGACACAGCATTGACAGAGTTAAATCTTTTCTGTATTAATTTTCTTCAAAGTCGCTACCTGATACAAGGATAAAAGCTCCATGCATGGTGTACAGTTTCTTGTGCCTTACAAAATACGGTACCATAATGTATTGCAGCTACTTATAGAAGCACTAATATGTTGGCAGTGAACAGCAATTACCCATCAAATGATGAGTACAGCAGTCCACCAGAGTGGAAAGGATAATGGACAATGGCATAAAAAGGTCAACAACTGAGATCAGTAGCAGTTGTGCCTCATGAACTGTGGAGATTTAACATATGAACCACATCACTAACTAGACAAACAGGTGAAGGACAATTCAAGGAGCATTAAGGGTGTTATTCTTTTTACTTTATGACAGGGTAGGATGTAGAAGATTTCCATTTTCATGGAGCTGGTTTAGTCATTGACTTCACTCATCACTTCTATGAATTACAATCTGGTATAAATCTAACAATAAATTGCTGAAAAATAGCTAGGTTCACCATGGCATGGTACAGAGCAGTTAGCTGATGACGATGTGAAATGACTTTGTGTATGCTTGTCCGTGGCTATCACCACATAGTAAAGGTAACAGAGAAACAAAATACCGCTACGTAAATATAGATGAAAGAATCTGAAATGGAGAAATTTTTTGAAAAGTGATACAAAGAATCCATTATACATTACTGGCACTTACTAACCTGGGCACTAAACATTGCAACATTTAAGGAACTTTCAAGCATCTATGCTATTTATTGAGTCTCTAAACCAACAGAATGGAATTTCATCAAGAAGAATAACACAGGTTGTCACTAACAAAAAGGTTCAGAAGAAGTAAAATAATCTATATAGGTTCATTTATTTATACAGGCATCGCTTTCTAGTATACATAATATCTCCCCATTTGAAGAATAAATGCAAACATCAAGAAGTACTCCCTTTCTCCACCGGAACGCTGCTAGCGTGCAGTATTCAGAACGAGTGGCACGCAGTTTCCACAGCTGTTAGATTCGGATGATTTTCCTGTTGATCGGCTTGCAGTTTAAATATTTCACCCTCTCGAAAACATACAGTCACTTCATCTCCAATGTTTTTTAAGATAATGAGGATAAGAGTTTTGCAGATTACCTGACCTAGTTTCTCAGCATGATTTGAACTGTCATTTGAGTTGCACTTTAAAACCTCCAAACTCTTTAAAACAGGGAGAACTGCAGTAGTTAAAGTCATACAAGCTCCCATATTAACAAATTTTGCAGCTTCACACACAAAATCATTTACAATGTTTATAACCGACACCAACCATTCTGATGGATAGAAGACGACATTACATCGATCTTGCTTAATAATAATGTCCATTGGTGGCGAACTGCATTTTTCTTGTTGAATTAGGCCACGGCACTATTCACAAGTTACTTCTTTTCTTATTTCCTTTACAATGAAACCACTGAGAAAAGCTAGCGATGCAAGTTTAATAGATACTACCTCCTTAATTGTAAAAGAAATAAGGGTATTAGGTTTACTCCATAATAACAGTATGGTTATTATTTATAATAACTGTACTGGGCGGTACACCTCCACGCCGCTAATTCAAACATTGCGCCAGTTGAAACTCCTCTACTGGAGGGAGCCTGAACTTTAACAACCATGTTAATTCTAAAGTTTCTCAGAAGATGTCGCTATTGTAAATTTTGAAGAGTTCTGAACTGTGTCTTTTTCGATTTATATTTGTTTGCTCTGTAGTAAGAAGTGTGAACATTCTCTTCTAGATGGCACTACTTAAGAACTACAATTGTCCACCCTAGTGCAAAGTGAAGGAACTTTTTTTTGAAGAAATTTTGTAGTCATAAGTTTGTTCTTTGTTAAATTTCTTTCAGTTATTTTTTGGGTTGGCAGTATAACCCTTCTCTTTCTGCTTGTTTTGAATTTAGCCAATCCTGAATTTCTCTAATTAAATTTTGACCAATAACGTATGTCTTCTCCGATATGGAGATGTTGCTTTATGCTACCCAATAAAATTGAGGGGGGTGTGGGTTCTCATTCTTGAAAGGTCTCGAATGTTCCACGAGGGTATTTAAACTGCTGATTTTCTG